>NC_088385.1:15200185-15502314 GCF_037993035.2 Macaca fascicularis
CTCATGTGAAAAATGGGGCTAATAGTAGTAACTTACCCCAAGGGTTGAGTGACAGATTGCTCAGTAAGTGTTAGCTATTATTAGTTTGTGTAAAGTCTTGCCATACTAATTTGCTCTAGCCACCATTCTATCTTTGAATTGACTGTAATCGTTTCCTGTGTGTAATTTATATTTTGTTTCCCAGTACATTATAATTTCTTTCAAAGCAGGAGTCTTGATACGAAAAGCTCCAGTGATTCTTAATGGTTTTATGGAAACAATTACGCCTATTTAACCCACAAAGTTTTTAAAGGAAAGAAGCAATGTAATTCATGTGAAAGTACTTAGTAAACTGAAGAGCATGCTACAAATGTTGTATAATTATCAATCGCAGTAAATAGGTACTTCCTTTAAGCACTTAAATGTATCATTGACCAGCTGCTGCACAGCACAGTTCTAGGGGCACAAAGGAATAAGTGAATACATTTTCCAAAGTTTTCAGTCAAGAAAAGCTTTATATTTCTGACACCTCGATGTACTGTAATATCAAGGGAATGTTAGGAGCTGTTTATTGGAGAAACCACTTATGTGAATGGCACTCCCAGATTTGTTATAACAACATGTCCCTTTAACTCTGGTGAAAGAAGATGATGGACATGGAGAAACAAGCAATGGGGCAAGAATCACTGCAGATTAACAATTTTTATTTAGCAATGGAGGTAGTACATCCTTGAGACTACAAAGTAGTCATTAGTTGTATTGGCAGATTTAAATTTGCCAATGTCGCCAACATTTTAGTACTTAGCTTTCATAAAATGTTGCATGCATATACTCTTCTCTCATGGGTGAAATACTATTATTTGGAAAACTATTAAACATGACCTTTGATATTGCTTTTCATTGATGTGGCTTTGCAGATATTATAAACTTATTTTACTATATTATGGTCTACCAAGCTTTAATTTCCAAACATGACTATTCATTGGCATCATGTGGGTTTTTTGTTTGTTTTAATACTTAGTTCTCCCCTCCTCCCAGTATGTCTAGGTGTGGTTTGTGAATCATCATTATTTTAGTAAGATAATATGATTTGGCTGTGTCCCCACCCAAATCTCCTCTTGAATTATAGCTTCCGTAATTCCCACACGTCATGGGAGGGACCTGGTGGGAGGTAATTGAATCTTGCGGGAGGCTCTTTCCCATGCTGTTCTCGTGATAGTGAATAAGTCTTACGAGATCTGATGGTTTTATAAAGGCGAGTTCCTCTACACAAGCTCTCTTGCCTGCCACCATGTAAGATGTGACTTTGCTCTTTCTTCACCTTCCACCATGATTGTGACGCCTCCCCAGCCATGTGGAACTGTGAGTCAATTAAACCTCTTTCCTTTGTAAATTACCCAGTCTTTTGTATGTCTTTATGAGCAATGTGAGAACAGACTAATACATAAGGTTACCAAATGATACTGATGCTACCCTCTGTTAGCTGGGATGTGGGAACCAGTGGTCTTAAGCACTATTTCTAAAATAAGTTCTATAAAACTAGTCCCATGTAAAGAAGGTCAAACGTTTTGCATATTCCCTCACCACCGCTTGTAAAATCACAAAGCATATTATTTCATTTAAAGTTCTTAGGAGTCTCACAGTAAAGAAAGCCAGACCTTTGAAACTTATTTGACCTCAGAACACTTATCTTAGGGAACATCTATTAACATCCCATAAAGTAGTGATTTTAGAACATTCTTTGGGAAATGCTATTGTAGACGTAAGACTTTACCTTTTTAATTTTTTTAGAGACAGAGTCTCATACTGTCGCCGAGGCTGGTGTTTAGTGATACATTCATAGCTCACTGCAACCTTGAACTGCTGGGCAGAAGCGATTCTCCAACCTCAGCTTCCTGACTAGCTTAGGACTATAGGTGTATGCGATCATGCCTGGCTATGTCGTCCAGGATGTTTTCAAACTCCTGAGCTCAAGCAATCCTCCTGCCTCAGCCTCCCAAAGCACTGGGATTACAGGTGTGAGCCACTGCCCCAAGCCAGACTTTACCATTTTTTACTGTTGTGCTAGAAGTTAATTAACTATGACATTAATGCTCAGAGAGGAGATCTTAGAATAATAATAAATTGGCTTTTTGGTGCTTATTCTTTTTAAAAAGTCCTCTAAGTTCAAGACCAGCCTGGCCAACTTTGTGAAACACTGTCTCTACTAAAAATACAAAAATTAGCCAGGTGTGGTGGTTCATGCCAGTAGTCCCAGCTACTTGGGAGGCTGAGGCACAAGAATCACTTGAACCCGGAAAGTGGAGGTTACAGTGAGCCCAGATCATGTCACTGCACTTCAACCAGGGCGACAGAGCCAGATTTCATCTCACAAAAACAAAACAAAACAACAACAACAACAAAAACCCTCTAATCCATATCTGTTGTTTTGCAGTTTAGCAAAGTATAGTACAGAGAGATTAACTGACTGGTTGTATATCAGAGAGCTGGGGAAAGTGTTTTGTAGCTGGAAATACCAGACAGAGCTTCTATTATACCACATTTTCAAGGCTTGAGAGCAGTGTTTCTCAGCCCTGGCTACATGTTAAAATTACTCGGAAATTTTTTCCTCCCATATATATGAGGGGAAATTTTACACATATACTGAAGAAGACAGAGTAAAAGAAGACAAGGTAACACAGTGAACCTTCATGTACTCATTACCAGCCACTACAATCATCAACTTGCAAATACTCCTGTTTCATCCGTATCCCTACTCCCTGCCACCCCCAACTGCATATTTTATAGTAAATCCCCAGACATGATTTCATTCATAAATATTTAAGTATATATCTTTGAAAGTGAAGGATGCTTTTTAAAAATAACTTTTAAATTTGAATTAATTTTAGACTTAGAGAAAAGTCACAGAAATAATTTGAGAGTGCCTGTATACCCTGCCCCATGCAGCTTGCCCTAAAGTTAACACTTTACATAAGCTTCGTACAGTGATCACCAGGAAATTACTAACAATTAAATGGAGACCTTATTTTGAATTTTACCAGTAATTCCACAAATGAATGACTCAGTCCTTTTGAAAAATATAGTCACAATGCTGTATACCTAAAATATTTAACAATGATACCTTAATTCATTCAGTATAGCTGAGGTGCTGTTAAGAAAAGACTGATGTCTGGGTCTCACTCCAAACAGATTAGATCAAAATCTTTGAAGGGTGATAGGGTTGGGGCGGTGGGATGTTGGGTATTGTTATTTATGAAGGTGCAGTAGGTGATTCTAATATGTAACCAGGTGAGAACCAGTGTTTTGGAGCATTCATTTAAAAATAAACTGAGTTTGGCAGGCGACATGGCTCATGCCTATAATCCCAGCACTTTGGGAGGCCAAGGCAGGCGGATTGCTTGAGCCCAGGAGTTCAAGACCAGCCTAGGCAACATGGTGAAACCTCATCTCTACAAAAAAGACTAAAAAAAAAAAAAAAATTCCAGGCATGGAGGTGTGTGCCTGTATTCCCAGCTACTTGGGAGGTGTGAAGAGGTTGCGGTATGCTGAGATCTCCACTCCAGCCTGGGCGACAGAGCAAGACCCTGTCTCAAAAAATAAACAGTTTGAAATTCTGTTTGAAGAACTTTGGGATTCACTTTGAATAGTCAGTAGTTACCCAGGACTATTGCAAAACAGAGACCAGCACTCACAGTACTGAGCAATAGCCAGCAGGGCGCTTGGGCAGAGGAGGTGAGCACAGTTTTGGGGCTTTCATTGGTGGTGTAATGTGTCCGTTGCATCTCTGGTGGTGAGTATTAGCAAAGTCCTGAATCATATCCATCCGTCTATGTTCACTTCAGACCTAAGGGTTGAAATTAGTCACTTCCAAATGAGTAAAGCAGAGGATGTCGTTTTGATCAAACACCAACTCTCTGATATTATTCCAGATGTTTCCTGGAAATTTGGTTGGAAAGGTGAGGAAGTAACATAATACTATGTGTTGAAAAGTGAGGGAACTTAATAACCATGGAGAATGTCTGTTAGTGGAAGTATAGAACTGGGACCACCTAGAAGTCCCTAAGATGACAGTACCTGTGATCACTTAAGTCTGCATCAAAGGGAAACATGGCTATAACTATTTCTGATTCAGATAAAAGAAAATCAGAGAGTTGGCTAAGCTTTCCTTATGTTAAATTTGGATGATGCTCTTGAATGAAAAGTTTATGTTTATAGATTTGTGTATGTGAGGGAGAAGAATGGAGGTAATTTACTTTACAATCAGGGAGTCTAGTGACGTACCTTGACTACTGGTTTCTTTAACAGCGATAGGATGGCCCCTCAGCCAGCACTGTTGAGCAGCTATTGCAGACCCACCTAGTGGGAGGTCCTTTGGGGGTTCCAGAGACATGTAACCTGGTCCCTGCTCTTTGAGAGTTTAGCCTCGATGAGGGAATGAAGATACACAGAACAGAAGTATGAAAAAGGCACTGTTGAAGGGGGTGCTCATTTGTGATTTATAACTAAAGCTCTGTAAGAGTTAATGATCAGGATATCCTGGAGCAGACGGGGTTTAAGCTAGGTATTTGGGGAAAAAAACCCAGGAGTTGGGAAATGAGAGGCAGAGGGGGGCATTGCTGCAGGCTAACAGCTCGGCAGTCTTAGAAGAAAATTAACTTCGGGGCTTCAGTGACAACGAAGAAACTGGCCAGAGTTTCGGTGAGCTTGCTCACAGAAATCTCTGCATTCGGAACCATGGAAGGTTGGAATTAGAAGGACCTTAGAGACCCTCTGGTCCAGTGCTCTCATTATTCAGATGCAGAAATTAAAGCCTTTTAGAGCAAGTAAGCACTTTGCCCAGGTCACACGGTGAGGTAGTGGCCAAAATTAAATTAAAAGTGGATGAAGATCAAAGGGGAATTTTTGTTTTGCAGGTGGTGCACTAGAACATGTTTACAGGATGAGGGAGAAGAGGCAGAAGAGACAAGATCAAAGATGAAGGAGAAAGGGGGATTCTTAGAGCGAGATCCCTGAGGAGGCAAGAGTTGGAGCCCTGTGGGACATTGGTTTTGAGAGAACAGGGAGGGCGCAGGCAAGCTTACGGCAGAAGGGTCCCCGGCACAGATCGGTCACACCCAGCAGCTTGTGTATCCTCTGTGGAGAAGAGGGGGGTCATTTGTTGAGTGGTCATGGTGACTGGATACAGTCATGAGTGCCATAAGGCCTTGAGGGCTCAGCTGAGGCAGGGCAACTTGTATTTGCGGACAGTCTGGCAAAACGGTTCTGAGTGTAAAATCCAGAGCCACACTGCCAAGGTTCAATCCTGGCTCCATCTCTGACTAGCTGTGTGACCTCAGGCAAGTCCCTTAATTCTTCTGAGCCTCAGTTTCCTTTTCCGTTCAGTGAGAACGGAATGACATCCACCTCAGGTTTTCGTGAGGGTTCAATCAGTTGTTCTTGGTTCAGTACTAGGGACCACGCCTGCCATGTAGACACTGTAGTGTTAGCTCTTGTTATTGCTTTAAATAGAAATGATGACTAAGGAGAAAGGCCTATCCTAATTGCCATGAATTGGCCCATATGAAATTACTTGATACCAGCAGCTGTCTAAATATTGCCCGATTTTAAGCTCTGCTCTTAACAACCCAAGTCTAAGAACTAAATAGAGGCAAGGCAAAAAAAAAAAGAAAAAAAATTTTTTTTTTTTTTTTTAGCCCACTGTGGTTTCCTTCAAACCCTGCAGGATTTCTTTCGTGCCATGAATATGTAGTTTTTGGAATTTCTGTAGTGAATTTTACTGTTTATTCTGCTTTGTCGATAGCATACTCGTGCCTGGGGAACATGGGTCTTGAGAAATGTGAAGCTGGATGGTGGCAAACCATTAGTCCTTGGCTTCTAGGCTGTGGATACATGGCTGCCTCTGATTTGGGGGATTTCCTGTATATTGCCTCATTTCTAGTTAAGGATTCAAGTTGACAGACACTTTGTTTTAGGTTACATCTATCATTGAAATGTGGGGTAACTGAAAGGCCAACAAGAAAGGAGTGTGCTTCCTCCCCAGGTGTGGTTTTCCTGGGGGCAAGGGACGAGGCCGGTGGCAAATCCGCAGCCCCAGGAAGATGCAGCACAGACTTTTGGAGCTTCTCTTGTCACTGCCCTGGGTCTTCTTTTGGCCTCATTCTAGTTGCTGTCAGTGGGTAAATATGTTCACAGATTAGAACGCCTTCGTAACTAAGATAAAGCCACAAGGTTTATTTTGTTACAGTTCCTGTGTGCTTGCTTAAAGGCCTTGAGAGTACGTTCATGATATGATTCTGGTAACTCCTGTTTTAATTCTTAGATGCATTGATAAGCATACTGTATTGCTGTAAACCAGTGTGAAGCATGGAGGGGGTTCAAATGAACCGGTAAGAAAAAATTGCAACCCTTGGAAAGCCGTGCGATTACACAAGATTATAGAAAGGCCCTAAGGTTTCTCTGATTTAGCCTTTTCATTGTGCAAATAAAGCAACCAAGGACCTTTGAGTGTACGGGGGATTTGCCAGATATCTTTCTATTAGTTAATGACCAAGATGGTATTAGAAGGTGAGTCATCTTTCCCACTGCACCATACTTCTTACGTTCTGCCTCTTTGGAGCCCTTCATTTCATTTTTGGTGGTTCCTTTTTCACCTGGTGAGTCCTCCACTGGTGTTTGAAAGAATGCGCGAGAGTTGCCCTTCATGGGCCCACACGCAGGGCTGGGCAGGGATTTCTTTGTGTCAACGGTACTGTAATGTTTAAGACCCAGCTGGAGTCATTTTCCAAGTATTGACCTGACTTCCTGTACTGTGTGTCCTCCCAGGGGGAGAGATTGATCCCGATTAAATGAGTTGTTCCGAGTGATGCACAGAGCATCAGTGTCTGAATTGGCCTTAGCATTCACTTTGAGCTCCTTCGGTTAAAAGCCTGGTTAGCGTGAGCTGTTGGCCAGGTGAAACTGTTGCTGTCGCCCTGACACTGTGAACCGAATCTCCTTTAAATGACAACATTGTTAGAGTCCTGTGGCCGCTTTTAAACATATTTTGGCTTCAGTTGCTGCTTTCTTGACCTGAAATTATAAAATGAATTGGGAGTACCTGTTGCAAAACTACAAATTTTGACAAGAACATTGAGATGTCGGCTTCTTTTTGCTGAAATACTGAGGCAAGACATTTCAAGAAAATTTTATGTTCCCATAGAATGTCACAAGTGACTCTGGCATAAATTCCAGGTTGAAACCTTACCATGTAATTATAGTTTCCCCGCTTCTTGTCCTTTGGGCAACCTTTCTTTTCTGTAAGAAATATAACTGGTCCCCTGGGTGGCAGGAAATCCAGGTGGGGGAATGGGCTGCTTCTGGTTCGGCGGACTGTAAGGTATGCTGCACAGGGCTTCCTTGGGCCTGGCCCCACACTTCCTTTACACCAGCACTGTCCTGCCAAAAGCCAGAAATCCTGGAAGAGGGCCGAATCTAGTTTATTACTTGCCTGTTGGAAATGTAGGCTTGTGTTTTTTGGCAAGGCATGAGCAGAGCCCGGTTATTTGACTGCTCTGAGATTTAACTCCATTCCGTTTTTGGACAATGACATATGAGCGTGTGTGAACAGCAGCCCCATTTCCCCCCAGTTTGCCTGCCCTAGACATGCCCCCAGACAGCTGGCTCTGCCAGCTTTCCCGATGCCAGGTTCTAGAGCCCCTGTTCTTCTCCCTCCCCTGCTCATTTCCAGTCCGCCAGAGTGGGCAGTGTCAGAGGTCCCGTGTAGTCTCCTCTCTTGTGAGGAACTCCAGAGGACCTGTAGTCTCTAAGCCAACTAGCCGGTATCGAGGGCTCCTGGGTTATGGAAATGAAACCAGGGCTGGGAAAAGATATTCCCTGTCCTGTATCCCTTTCAATGAAGATAAACAAGAATTTTAGCAAATTTGAGCATTGCTGCAGTGCCTAGAACAATGCCTGGCGTGTAGTAGATGTTTAATAAATACTTGTTTAATGAACAACTTATATATTCTTCAATTATTTCATCCTAGGGACTGATAAGTTTTCTCATTCTATCAGAGAAAATAAAGGTTATGAGGGTTGCATTAGGTAGAGTAAGCTAGGCTACAGCCAAAAATAGACTCAAAGATGTGTAATGGCTCAAATGCAACAGAAGTTTATTTCTTGCTCTTGTTCAAGGTGGATGTTTCTGGTTAGCAGGTGACTCTCCTCCATTGAGTTCAGGGATTCAGGTTCCTTCCATCTTGTGACTCTGCCGTCCCCAACGACCACGTTGTTGATAGTGTCCAGTGGCAAAAGGGAAAAAAGAGTAGACTAGCACAGATAGGAGGTTCTTACGGGCCAAACCTATGAGTGTTGCCTATGACTTTGGCTAGAATTCAATTACATGGCCACAGCTAACTCCAAAGAGGCTGGGAAATACAGTCTATTGTGTGCCCAGGGGTACACTAAATTTTGAACATCTGTGTCATCTTCGAGCTTAGATTCCTAAAATGTATCTGCAGCCCAACTTTGAGATTCAGAAGTCCTGATACAAGGTTCCATGGTAAATTTTGCTTGGTTTAAGTCCTCCTGCCAATGAATACCAAGTGACATTAGGAAAAGATTTATATTTTTAACAATAAGTAAAAAAAAAAAAAAAAAAAAAAAAATCAGGATGTAATAGTTTATATTCAATATGATTTCAACTGTATTAAATATTCTTTTGTTTATTTTAGAACAGGGTTGTCCAATCTTTTGGCTTCCCAGGGCCACATTGGAAGAATTGTTGTGGGCCACACATAAAATATATTAATGCTAAGGGTAGCTGATGAGCTTAAAAAAAAAAAACTCATAATATTTTAAGAAAGCTTACAAATTTGTATTAGGTCACACTCAAAGCTGTCCCGGACTGCAGGTGGCCTGCAGCCAAACAACCTTGTTTTAGAGACAGGGTCTCCCTCTGTTGCCCAGGCTGGAGTTCTGTACCACAATCATAGCTTACTGTAGCCTCAAACTCTTGGGCTCCAGTGATCCACCCACTTCAGCCTCTCACACAACCAGCACTACAGGTGTGCCACCTACCTGGCTAATTTTTAATTTTTTTGTAGAGACAGTGTCTTGCCGTGTTGCCTAGGCTGTTCTTGAACTCCTGGCCTCAAGCAATCCTCCTACCTCACCTTCTCAAAGTGCTGGGATTACAGGTGTGAGCCATCGTGCTTGGCCGTGGTAAATATTCTTAATAAATGATTAGACAGAAGGAAACATGACAGTGACTTAATTGTGGTTGCCCTTTAGAGATGAGATTATCATTGGTGTTTGTTTTAGCCTGCGTCTGTTTTTCTGTGTTTTACAAGATTTCTATCTCGAACATGCATTACTTTTTTTTTTTTTTTTGAAATACCTTTTTTTTTTTTTTTTGGTTAAACTGATGGATAGGCTCCATCTTCAGAGATTCTGTGCCAGTGGGTCTGGAGTAAGGCCCAGTACTGGCTCTTTTACTTTTTAATTTAAATTTTTTTTATAGAGAGGGTCTCATTCTGTCACTTAGGCCAGAGTGCAGTGGCACAGTCATAGTTCACTCCAGCCTCAAACTCCTAGGGTCAAGTGATACTCCTGCCCCAGCCTCCCCAGTAGCTAGGATTACAGGTGTGTGACACCATGCCCAGCTAACTTTATTATTATTATTATTGTAGAGACAGGGTCTTGCTAGGTTGCCCAGACTGACTTTGAACTCTTGGCCTCAAGCAATCCTCCCACATCAGCCTCCCAAGTGCTAGGATTACAGGCATGAGCCACCATACGTGGCTTCTGTTTTTTGTTGTTTTTTGTTCTCACAATATATGAACCTCATAAGAGTTGCATCTCCCTGCCTGCAGCTTTTTGATTCACCAAGATAAGAATATGCCTCAGAACTTTGTATGCATATGCCTTTACGTGTCTGCTTCATTTATGAACTAGTCAGCTCTGTGTCAGGCCCTGTTGTAGGTGTCGAGGAAATATCACTACAAAACAGACAAGACCCTCCTTCAGAGATCTTACACTCCATTGTGGACACAGACAATAAATAAAGTAAAAAAATAAAATAGATGGCAGGTAAGTTGGTAAGTACAAGAATAAAAAAAAAGTAAGGAGATACAAAATGTCAGTAGGGTAGAAATTTGACATGGGGTGACACAGAAGGCCTTCCCAGAAAGGAACTTTTAATATAAAGACCAGCTCGTCAGTACAGAGCTAGCCAGGGGGCTCTTCTTTATAACTCTGTCTGGATCTGAAATTTATCAGATTATTTGACCAATGGCAATCCCAGTTCCCAAGATTCTGTTCTTTACGATCACTCTGCTTATTGTCATGTTTATCTGAATGTTCCGAACTAGAGTCTTACTTGCTATCTCTGTTGTTAGTTGGTAGGAGACTTGCAGATCTATACTCCTTTTAAAAACATCTCTGAATTGTTTTAGATTTCAGGGACTTCCAAAGGATCTCATCAGGAGGTGTCCCTAAAGCTTGAAGCAGCATTTAATTTTCTTCTGCCCATGCTGACAGACTGAGTATAATATCGTAAGACTTTAGTCGATGTCCTGGCGATCCTCCATCGTTCTCATTCTACACATGAGTAGAGAGCGTTTCACTTGTCTAAGGCCATATCACACTATTGCTGGAAACTGCCCATGACAGCCAACCTGCAGCCCAGAGCAAAAGGCATAATGAATGTGGAAGGACTCTGCAGGACCGTACGGAGCTATGTAAAAGAAAGGATTATTTTGGGAGAGTAAAAGTCATTTATTTCAAATGCAGCCAGACAAGGAGGGATTGCAAAATGTTGTTCTATAGAAGTATGAGCATTAGTAGCGTAACACAGCATCATTTCGGTGATGGTTTCTTCCTGTATCCCAAAGTCCCCCAGCCTCCTCTCTTCCCCTTTCTACCTGGAAGTTTACACATTCTCTCTTTGCCCTTGCGGAGACCTAGATTCTCTGGAGTCTGTCACTCACCTGCCTCTCCATCTTGTATTGTAATAGTCATAGTTGTATTCTGCAAAATGCGTGAAATTCGGATGGCTCTGGCCTGAAATACCCAGCCTCCACTCCTGCTCCCCGGCGTCTGCTGTGTCCCCTCCTTCTGGCATCTGCTCCCCCTCTCTGCCTGAGGAATCCTGCTCTCCCATCAGCAACCGCCAACAGCCTGGCACATGCGGAGGTCCCGGTTTCCCTTGATCACAGGGGACCTCCTTCCTCATGCCTCCCTGGTGTACAGGAAGTGTTTGCTGGAACAGTTTATGTGGTAAAATTCAGTCGGTGCCTCAGCCATCTGCATGGGGAATGACATGGGCCTCTGGACTGGAAATCAGGCTCCCGCCTGATGTCCTGAGCAGCCGTCTAGCATCCTGCCCGGGAGCATAAGGCAGCGCCGGTGGCAGTATACCACATCATTATGCCAATATCATCGTCCCATGTACGGTATCTTGGTTCTTTCTTCAGGCACAGGGTGGATTATTTTAGCTGTAAAATATTTACCCACGCACCACTGCTAAGCTCTGTTCTCCGAGTCAAAAAGGGGTTGTGTTCACACATGGTTTGGGTGGATACACCAGGGAATTACAGAGCACATAGTGCAGTTTTACACTGTTTCATTACCTTAGCTCAGGTTTTAAGATGTTGAGTGTGTCACTTCAGTCATACAAACTTACTTTTATTTCTCTTTGATTCTGGACATCGGAAAAGGGGAGTCCAGGTTAGTGGCATGGCTTGGAGACTTTCCTCACTGTCCGCCTGCTGCATCTGTGAGGCTTCTCCAGCCCCTCTCGTGATGTAGTAGTGACAGCAACAATAGTGTTACAGCTGTCGGTTTTACATGTTTGCCATGTGCCAGGTTTAGAATAGGCATTTTGCATATATCATCTGTGTTTCACGATCAGCTGAGATTCAGACACCCGAATGTGTTCCCGGTTACACAGTTGTGGAAGTGGAGCTGGGATGCCAACTCAGAGCTAACGTCCGCCTTCGAGACTCTAGGCCGTGCTTCCTTTCCACCTTTTTGTCCATTGTCTTCAATTCTTTTATTTTTATTTATTTATTTATTTATTTATTTATTTATTTATTGAGATGGAGTTTTGCTTTGTGGCCCAGTCTGGAGTGCAATGGCGATCTCAGCTCACTGCAACCTTTGCCTTCTGGTTTCAAGCGATTCTCCTGCCTCAGCCTCCCGAGTAGCTGGGATTATAGGCGCCTGCCATCATGCCCGGCTAATTTTTGTATGTTTAGTAGAGATGGGGTTTCACCATGTTGGCCAGGCTGGTCTCAAACTCCTGACGTCGTGATCCATCCGCCCTGGCCTCCCAAAGTGCTGGAATTACAGGCATGAGCCACTGTGCCCTGCTTCATCTTCAATTCTTTAAGGGCTTATTCTTCCAGCCTGTCTCCTGCTCATGCCCAGTGTTCAAGCACGTTCCCTTACCCTGTATTCCTTTATAATACTCGCCGCCTAGTGTCACAGTATACTTAGCATCTCAAAAACAGTCTTTATAGGATGCAACCACACTTTAAAATAGCCTTGAAGACCCCACATTGACATTCTTGAAGTGACAACTCTGCCTACCTTGGGGATAACTTTTTTCTCCTTCCACCCGTGCCCTGGAGAATGGAGCTGTTCACCAGCGTCCCAGAGGACTCCACAGTCTGTGTCTGCGGAAGGTAGACAGAGAGCGGACTCGTGCTGAGGAAGAGCTTCATCCTTCCCCACTGCCGCTCTGGAGGGGTTGCAGAGAGGGAGCCTCGAATGAGTCAGGGCTGGGGTGCTCGGTTGCAGACGGGGCCTTCTCCAGGAGGCAGAAGATCTCAGATGTCACCGCTGTCTTTCATGGGACCCGAGGAAAGCTCTCCCAAGGAAAGGGAGGAGTGGGACTTCGGACCCTCAGGCTTTTATTTTTACTCATGATGTTTTTCTTTTCCTGATTTGCTGGCATCAATGCCGTTTTCAAGGCCTTTTGTTGGGGGAGGTATAATCTGCCTGTTTAGTTTTGGAAGCTGCTGAATGGTTTTAGGATTTATTTCCCACTTTCCCACCTAGACATGATGCCAAGAGTAAGAAGGCATCAGAGGAAACTGGGCAAGTTCTAAAGTAATTATTGGAACAGTCATGCAATTCAAATTCCTGCCGTTCTGATATCTCTGAATTCTCTTGAAGACCTGAATAAAATGTGTTCTTTTTCTGAGACATGTAGATACATTGTTTGAACAAAGGAAACAGGGCGACTTCAAAATGTCCAGTATGTGGAAATCGATGCGGTTCAGCCTGTGGGGTAATGAATGAAAACACCGGCGACAGTCGGCCCCATTGTTTGTCATGGTGCAACAGGAAGTGGTACACTAATAAGGAGCCAGGGGAGGTTTATGTAATTCAGAAGGAAGCAGACGTGTGTGCAGTTTTGACTGATGCCCCTCTCACTGCAGATCCAGGCTCACCGAGCAGGTTCCTATGACTGATGGACGTGGAGATGTCTGATAGGATTTGTCATTTGATTTTTGACACTGACTAATGATAGATTTTTATTTCCCTTATGGTCAGAAATAGTGTCTTGAAAAACTTCACTTTAGATCATAGTTTTCACACACAGTTATAAAGCATAGTAGAACAAGCTATGGAAAAGGAAATGTCACTGGTAGACTTGGGTCGCTTAGGACAGGTATGGTGGCCCTTGGAATCGGGAGATCTGGAATTCAGTCCTGGCCCCGTCAGTCCCAGCCATGAGAGCTTAGGGATAGTGCATGCCCACTCTGGGAGCAGTCTTCATCTGTAAAAGGAGCGGGGTGCTCAGGACCCTTGTACCTCGTTCTTTTACAGCTGAAGATTGCTTCGTCTAAGCCCCCTTGGTAAGGTCAAGAATTGTGAAATGTTTGTACGCATGAGATGTCAAGAGTACAAAGTGTACAAACGAACTGCCAGTGAAAATGTCATTGAAGTTTGTCTGCTAACAGATAGTTTACTCCCTTTGGTCTCCTCTCAGTTTTTGTTTTGTAAATGTCCATGTTTTGTCTGGTAATTTGTTATTTTTATTAGAAAAGTAAACCCCAGTGTTTTTCCATTCCGCTTGACAGCATAAAAAATTGCCATTTAAATCCATCTCTTAAGGAGTTCAAAAAGGCATTAAACACACTGCTCAACATGGTATGTATTTAATTGAAATGAGTTGACATTTGAATTAATTAGCGCTTTAGAAAAGATAGGCAAAAATTAGGCCAAAAAGCATGGGTTTGAATTCTGGCTTCACTTGCTAGTACGAACTATGTGGCCCTGGGCACCTTTTGTCACCTCTGAATCTCTAATTTCTCATCTCTAATAGGAGAGTGACACTTTCCCTATGAAGTGTGATGAGGTATAAAGATAATATATGCAAACTACACAGTACAGTATCTGACACTTAGTAGGTACTTAATGGATAGCAGCTGTAACTGTTATACATTATTTTATTACAATAATTAAAATAACTAGAGAATTCGTGTGTATTATGTACTGGCTTCTACCTACCAAATCATTGTAACGTGATGTGCATTGATTACCAGAAGAAATAGTCCACCAGTGTGGATGCCAGTTTTGTTTCTGTTAGAGTGTGTGGAGTGAGATTTACCAGAGAGGGATTTCTCTTTTCTGGTTGACAGATCAAAGGTACGCCTGTGAGAATAAATGGCGAGAATGTATTCTTTTTTTTTTTTTAACAGTGATAAAATATACTTTTATTACTTTGTTGAGTCAGAGAGTTGTAAAAAAATTATTGCTAAAGTAGGTATCAGGCAAACAGAAAGGTGCTTTAGAAGTCTGGTTACCTTGGAGTTTATTTAAACTAAGAGAAAAACGTCATAATGTTTCCATGCAATACATATTTGGTTCTTTAACAATTGTGTGACAAACAGCAGCAGGAATTAAGGAATGCCGCACTTGTGATCCATACAAAACACCAACATTTTAGGTTGTACGTTATTAAAGAAATATCTCAAACACTTTGAAACACTGTAGTAGCCAATACATAGAGGCATGCCGTAGGTGGGCACAGGAACGCAGTTTAGAAAAATAAATCACATAAGAACTACTCAATTTCTTTAAAATCACTGAGAAAGAAAAGCAACATTGAGCTGGCCGGGCGCGGTGGCTCCCGCCTGTCATCCCAGCTCTTTGGGAGGCCGAGGCGGGCAGATCACGAGGCCAAGAGATCGAAACCATTCTGGCCAACATGGTGAAACCCTGTCTAATTTTTGTACTAAAAGTACTAAAAGTACTTTTTTTTTTTGGTACTAAAAGTACAAAAATTAGCCGGGCGTGGTGGCGGGCGCCTGTAGTCCCAGCTACTCAGGAGGCTGAGGCAGGAAAATGGCGTGAACCCGGGAAGCAGAGCTTGCGGTGAGCCGAGATTATACCACTGCACTCCAGCCTGGGCGACAGAGCAAGACTCCGTCTCAAAAAAAAAAAAAAAGAAAAAAAAAGCAACATTGAACTTTCTTATTGACTTTACACAGCTTCTATAGAGTGCTTTGAGTTAAATCCAAGAGCAAAAGTTGACTCTCCTCCTCTATTTTTGGTAAACAACTGCATGGTAAACTTACATGACTTCCCCTCCCTGGATTTTACCTGGGAGTAGCCTTTTTAAATTTTTATTTAAAAGAGGGCAGGTTTGGCACTTTTATAGTGATGTCACCAATGTTAATATTTCTTGGGATCTCAGGAAGATTCAGGTTTTTTTTACAGCTGGTACAGCACAGGCTGGAGCTCCCACTAAGCCAGCCTCAGATTTTTCCAGCTTATTTTGTGCATCAATTTGTGTAACAATCCCATTCGTGGTTGTCTCCAATACCATTCCTCCATCACCATTTCTGCGAGAATATTGTGAACCTTGCCTACATGGAAAATCAAATCCAGTTCACACACATTTTCAAAACATTTGTCTAATGTTTCCACAAATACGTAGGGCTGATAGAACTTGGAGAGCTGCGGCTTCCCGTGGTTGTTAAGATTGGGATCGCCTTGATCATGGCTGAGCCGGACCCACCGGGTGGGCACTGGGGGCCAGGGTGGGGGCTGGCGGGCAAACCTCGCCTCCGTCATCTCGCCGGCGATCCTTCCCCACCCACTCCCTCCTGCACACCGGCAAGAGTTTATTCTTACAGGCTGCCATTGCAAACTACTGCCTTCAGAAACAAGGTCACTTCAAAGTGTCCAAAATGTAGTAATTAGTGCCATTCAGCCTGTGGTGTCATTAAGGAAAACATTTGCCCATTGTTGTCCCTTGTGCAAGAGAGAGGCGTCCACAAAAGATTCATACTCCCAAACCCTCCATGGGAATGGTGATCTGGAGGAGGGTTGGACAGCCAGAAAGCACACAGTTCACCCTGAAAGGTTTTGTTGCAGCCTGTCATAGCCTAACCTTTATAATCTGTCTGAATCTCTACTGCAGGGCAAGTAACCATGGTCTGGTGGGGATAGAGGTGGCAGGTGGGCTAGAATGTGCCATATCTTGATTTGTGGCGATGGGCCTCCTACTCTTCGGAGTGGAGACAGCTACTACCATGAGTCAAAGACCAAATCACGGGATAGTCAATGTATGAAAACACAAGCACCGGGTTCGCAAAGTGGAAGAAAGGTCTGAAAGAAGGTGTCAGAAGCAAAAAATGGTAAGTATGTGAGGAGATGAAGATTTTAATTAGCGTGACTATAGAAATCATTTCACTATGTATATGTATGTCAAAACGTGTTGTGTGCTGTAAATATCGTTTTTATTTTTAAAAAAATGAATGCTGTCAGTATGAGTCCATTTAAAAATCAGTAGGCTTGAAGGTTCAAGGAAATTGCTGAGAACTGGCATCATATACTTCCTTTTGGGGTTAGTTGATGCATGGTATAGTTAATGTAAAGATTCAGGATCCTATGAACACAGCTTTTTACCTTGGACTGTTCCTCTTGCAGACTCAGCTACCACCTTCCTTTGTGATTAAAAATGTATTACTTAGCCTCAGCAATTTGTTTCAGAGCCACTTTCGTAGTGTCTAGTCCAGGATTCCCAGATAGGTTTGTTCATCTTTGTCAACTTGAAAGTGGCCATCTGGGGTTCAGTGCCAAGACGGGTTCTGAGTCCAAGTCAGATTTAAAGAATAACCATGATGCATTACTGGTATCCGTCAGAGGTCTGGGAGAAGGAATTAAATGTATTTGAATACGTTTATTTTATTATTTTTTAAAATTGAGTTATTCACATAGTTCACCCTTTTACAATGTGCATTTCAGTGGTTTTAGTATTCTTACAAGATTGTGCAGCTACACAACTATGTAATTCCAGAACATTTTCATCTCCCTAGAAAGAAACTCTGTGTACGTCAGCAGTCACTCCCCATACCTCCATTCCCCTACCCCCTGGCAACTGCCAGTCTCCTTTCTGTCTCTATGGATTTGCCCGTTGGGGGTATTTCATATAAAGGGAATCATGTGATATGTGGCTTTTGTGTCTGGTTTCTTTTACTTAGCATAATGTTTTCAAGGTTTATCCATGTTGTAGCTTATATCAGTATCTCATATCTTTTTATGGATGAAGAATATTTTATTCTATGGATAGATCACGTTTTGTTTATCCATTTCTCAGCGGATGGACATTTGGGTTGTGTCTACTCTTTGCCTATTGTGAATAATGCTGCTATAAAAATTTGTGTACAAGGTTTTGGGTGAACATACAATTTACTTCTCTTGGGAATATATGTGAAGTGAAATCGCTGGCCGTATAGTAACTTTATGTTTAACTTTTGGAGAAACGGCCAAACTGTTCTTCAGAATGACTGTCCTATTTTACGTGCCTACCAGCAATGCACAGGGGTTCCGGTTTCTCCACACCCTCACTAACATTTGTCATTGTCTGCCTTTTCATTTGAGCCATCCTAGTGGGTGTGAAGTTGTATTCTTTTGCTTTTGATGTGCCCTTCTCTAATGTCCAACGATGTTGAACATCTTTTCCTGTGTTTATTGGCCATTTGTATATCTTCTTTGGATAAATGGCTTCAGTTGTAATTCCAAGGCCAGATTTTTGCCCTAGGAACAGGACTGATTTATATAGTTAGGCTAACTGCTTCCTAATTGGGAGAATTGGTAGTTCTGAATTTCAGAAACATCTGAGAAGGGTGGATATTGAAGCTTTATATAAAACATTGTAGCAGTTTTCTTCGAAGGTGATTATGATTTGGGAACTTCTTAGTTTTACTACCATAAAAAAACTTCCAAGCATATTTTGCCATTCATTGTTAGAATAATATAAACATACATGTTTATAGCAGTGTTGTGTTTTCAGATCATTCTTACATATATTATCTCATTATAACCATTACAACACTGCCATGAGATAGGATGAATATTAGCCATTATTAGCCCCACTTTTGAAAAGTAGAAGCTGAGAGTCAGCTTGTGACTTGCTCAAGTTCACCAACTAGTAGGGTTTAAATTCAGGTCTTCTGACTTACTTTGTTAATGGTAATGGATTATTAGTGATGTCAAGGATTTGAAGGGTGAGCTTACATTGCTAAAAATCAGCAATATGCCCGTCTTCAAATAGCAGATTGTTACTGGCCTCAGAATGTTGTTATTTGAATAGCTGTACAACAGGATGAATTGTTACTTTTCCATTTAGCCCCTTTAGCTACAAAGTGCTTACAATAAAAGAGCAGAATTACATATCCCTGCCTGCTCATTACATTTTGAACCCAGAAGGAAATCCAGCCAAAGAAAGAACAAAGCCGGGGATGGATTTAGAACCCTAAAAAGAGGCAGCGTTTGGTTAGCTGGCCTCAACCCATCATGCCTCCTCCTCCCAGCCTCCATATTCCTAAACTGACCTCCTTGGGAAACAGTAATTTAAATGTAGAATGAGTGTAGAGAAAGTGAGATATCCGTTGAGATCAAATAAAAATTAACCTTGATACTAATGTTAACTGAGAGACACCACATTAAAAGCTAAACATTACCTTTAAAGGGTGGGAAAGATGAGTTGACTTTTTAAATGCAGTCTTGAGCTGGGTACAGTGGCTCATGTCTGTAACCCCAGCACTTTGGGAGGCTGAGGAGGGCAGATCACCTGAGGTCAGGAGTTCGAGACCAGCCCGATCTACATGGTGAAACCCCGTCTCTACTAAAAATACAAAAATTAGCCAGGCGTGGTGATGCACACCTGTACTCGCAGCTACTTGGGAGGCTGAGGCAGGAGAATCGCTTCAACCTGGGAGGCGGAGGTTGCAGTGAGCCGAGATTGCACCACTGCCCTCCAGCCTGGGCAACAGAGTGAGACTCGGTCTTAAAAAAAAAAAAAAAAAAAAAAAAAAAGCAGTCTTACTTAGGTCCATATGCAGTCTTTGTTTTTAACATTTCTTTTAAACTTAAGTATCTTGGGGATAGAAAAATAAGTCTATTGATCATATGGATGTGAATTTTGTTAACTGTGAAACACAGCTTACCTGCTCATTTTTCTTTTGACCCATGAGGGTTATTAAATTTGCTTTTGATCATTTCGTGCATATCTACATCTTAAGTTTTTAGAATTTAAAAGTTGTACACTATCTTTATGAAGTTCTCACTATTATGTTGCACATCTTTTCTAACTTAAAATAAGCCCTTGTAGTATGTCACTAATTCGGAAAGTTTACCTTTACTTTGAAAAGAACTACATCAAGCATAGTGAGGGCAGTTGTGGTAGATCACGCCTGTAATCCCAACACTTTGGAAGGCTGAGGGGGTGGATGGCTTGAGGCCAGGAGTTTGGAGATCAGCCAGGGCATCATCGTGAGACCCCATCTGTACAAAAAATAAAAAACAAAAATTATCCAGGCATGGTGGCATGCACATGTAGTCTTAGCTACTCAGGAAGCTGAGGTAGGAGGACTGCTTGGACCCAGGAATTCAAGGCTCCCGTGAGCTATGATCAGGCCACTGCACTCCAGCCTGGACAACAGAGCGAGACCCTGTCTCCAAAAAACAAACCACAGTGACATCTTTAATGGCATGACCCATCTGCTTCAAACCAGCATCAAAGCTTATTTTATCAGGAAATTTTATGTAACAAAAGTTTTTGAAGCACTGTATCCTCTTGTTGGAGAGGATATCGTTTATTAAAGCTTTTGGTTTTGCTTTCAAAATATTTTTTGAAAAATATCCATGGACGCATGTACACGTATGTATTTTTACTTTTACCATATTGGGTAGCATCAAACAGTGTTGTAATAGTTACTCTTTACTCTCAACATATAGATCAGAAACACATGGAAGGACTTGTAGGTAAATAATGATTTCAGTTGTGACGTAGTGTGAAATGATTCTATCAGGAAACTGGGATGAGTAATGTGACTCTGTTGTAAGATTTTCGGTAGCAGAAGTACAGAACAAAAATAAAACATATCAGCAAAAAACACAATGGTAAGTTGTCATCTGAGTGATTGTGTAAGCCTTGAAGATAGTTAATGTAACCGAGAGGAGGCGTCCACATAAGCTCCTGCCTTCACAATAGATAGCTTGTGTCTATTTGGATATCACAAAATGTCATTTGTTGTTTTTTTCTGCTTTCATGCACTACATTTCTTATCTTGCTTTTTCATTCTTCATGTAAAAGAGGTTTCTAGACAGAGTTTCTGTTTCAGTTCACATACATTTTATCATCGATGGAGCTCCTTTTTCCTGGGGACTGTTCTAGGAGTTTTATATATGTTATCTCGTTTAATTCTACGTCAACTCTATAAGGTAGGCATTGTCAATGTCCCCAATTTAGGGGACAAAGAAGCTGAGGGTCAGCAAGGTTAAGTAACTGGCTCAAGGTCATGAAGGTAATGAGTCATCTGCAGAAGCAAGATGTTGACACAGTTCTGTCTGATGCTACTGTCTGTATCCGTAAGTGATGTATATTTTAGTTAGAAAACTGGAATGGTTACTCAACTTCACAGTAATTCTTTATTTTATTGCTTCTATAGAAGCTCTCTCCCCTCCCCCACAAACTCTGAGTCACTCAGCCTGAGCTCAGGAATGATTTCAGATGTCTAAATAGGTCATTTGCAGGGTCTGGGTGGTCTACCCACAGCGGAGGTAAAAGCTCTGGCTCAGTCTTGGCGGCTGAACCATTGCGAATTTAAGCCAGTGGATCTGAAGGCAATTGAGTTCTGTTCTGCCACTCCAGCTCAGGCAGGACAGCCGCTTCCATGAGACAGGGCCCCTCTGAGGTTAGAGTGCAGCCTCAGTGGGCATCAGTGTCATGAATAGCCGCTCCTCGTTTGGCAGCAGTAACTATCCAGAGACAAAGGATGGGATTCGGGATAATTGTGGTCATAAGCTAGAAGTCTCCAGAGTCCTTAGAGGAATTTGAAAACTGAAGAGAATTTTTTTCTTTCCATACTGTGTCAGGGCTTTAGCAAAGGAGTTCTGTTGTGACAATTGTCTGGGTAACATCTGCCTACTCTCTCTTTTTTTTTTCCCTTATCTGTAGTCCAGCTTCCTTAACAGTGCCCAAGGGCGCAATCTCCACACTGTTAATAGTTTTACTCTTAACACTTCCTTGGCTCCTTTGTCCCAAGAAGGTGAGATCCCACTTCCAGGCGATCTCCTGCAGGACTTTTCCCCAGCCTCTGACCCATTTCTACCCCATATTTCTCCCTCAAGAACAGTAATTCAGTCATGTTTTCAGTTCTCCTGAAACGATCCCAAATGCTGGATTTTTTCTTAGTGTTGAATTATAAGAGTTACTGATATATTCTGGGTGTAGACTGTCATTTGATATAGATAGATAGTGAAATTTTTTCTTTCTTTCTATTTTTGCCCATTATTTTCATAGGGAATAAAATATTATGAATATTTTCTCAGTCTACTGCTTGCCTTTCCTTTTTCTTTTTCTTTTTCCTTTTTCTTTTTTTTTTTCTTTTTTTGAGACAGTCTTGCTGTGTCACCCAGGCTGGAGGGCAGTGGTGCGATCTCGACTCACTGCACCTTCTGCCTCTTGCGCTCAAGAGATTCTCCTGGCCGGGCGCGGTGGCTCACGCTTGTAATCCCAGCACTTTGGGAGGCCAAGGCTGGTAGATCACGAGGTCAGGAGCTCGAGACTATCCTGGCTCACACGGTGAAACCCCATCTCTACTAAAAATAGAAAAAATTAGCTGGGCGTGGTGGCACGCCTGTAGTCCCAGCTACTCAGGAGGCTGAGGCAGGAGAATCGCTTGAACCTGGGAGTTGGAGGTTGCAGTGAGCTGAGATCGCACCACTGCACTCTAGCCTGGGTGACAAGGCCAGACTCCATCTCAAAAAAGAAAAAAAAAAAAAAAGAGATTTTCTCCTGCCTCAGCATCGTGAGTGGCTGGGATTACAGGTGTGCACCACCACACCTGGCTAATTTTTTTTTTTTTTTTTTTTTTTTTTTTTGAGACTGAGTCTGGCTCTGTCGCCCAGGCTGGAGTGCAGTGGCCGGATCTCAGCTCACTGCAAGCTCCGCCTCCCGGGTTTACGCCATTCTCCTGCCTCAGCCTCCGGAGTAGCTGGGACCATAGGCGCCCGCCACCTCGCCCGGCTAGTTTTTTGTATTTTTTAGTAGAGACGGGGTTTCACCGTGTTAGCCAGGATGGTCTCGATCTCCTGACCTTGTGATCCGCCCGTCTCAGCCTCCCAAAGTGCTGGGATTACAGGCTTGAGCCACCATGCCCGGCTTAATTTTTATATTTTTAGTAGAGACAGGGTTTCACCATATTGGCCAGGCTGGTGTCAAATACCTGACCTCAGGTGATCTGCCTGCCTGAACCTCCCAGAGTGCTGGGATTATAGGCATGAGCCACTGCACCCGGCCTCATTTTCTTAATGGTATCTTTTTTTTTTTTTTTTTTGAGATGGAGTTTTGCTCTAGTTGCCCAGGCTGGAGTGCAATGGCACGATCTCGGCTCACCGCAACCTCCGCCTCCCGGGTTCAGGCGATTCTCCTGCCTCAGCCTCCCGAGTAGCTGGGATTAACAGGCATGCGCCATCAGGCCTGGCTAATTTTGTATTTTTAGTAGAGACAGGGTTTCTCCATGTTGGCCAGGCTGGTCTCAAGCTCCTGACCTCGGGTGATCCACACCTGCCTTGGCCTCCCAAACTTCTGGGATTACAGGTGTGAGTCACCACGCCCGGCCTTAATGGTATCTTTTTAAGAGAAGTTTTTAGTTTTGATGAAAATCAATTTAACCATTTTTATTTTATGGTTAACACTTATTGAAACTTAGAAATCTTTGCATACCCCAAGGTAGTAAAGATTTTTTTTTTTCTTTTTTTTTTTTTTTTTAAAGACAGAGTCTTGCTCTGTCACCCAGGCTGGGGTGCAATGCCAAGATCTCAGCTCACTGCAACCTCTGCCTCCCAGGTTCAAGCGATTCTCCTGCCTCAGCCTCCCAAGTATATGGGACTACAGGCATGCACCACCACGTCCAGCTAACTTTTTGTATTTAGTAGAGATGAGATTTCACCATGTTGGTGAGGCTGGTCTCGAACTCCTGAGCTGAGATGATCCATCTGCCTCGGCCTCCCAAAGTGCTGGGATTACAGGCGTGAGCCAGCGAGCCCGGCCAAGGTAGCAGAGATTTTTCTCCTATATTTTCTTCTAGAAGTTCTGTAGTTTTAGCTTCTATATTTAGGTCTGTGATCCATTCTATGTTAATTTCTTGTGTATGCAGGGTGAGATGTTAAGGGTCCAGGTTCATTCTTTCTCTTTGTAGATATCTAGATATTCCAGCACAAATTGTTGAAAAACTTTTTTCCCCTATTGAATTGCCTTGGAACCTTTGTAACAACAACAAAAAAATCAATTAACCGTATATTTTTAGATCATTTTTACACTGTCTTTCGTTTCATGGATCTGTGTGTCTCCATGCCAGCACCACGCTATCCTGATTACTATAGCTTTATAGTAAGTCCTGAAATCAAGTACTATAAGTCTTCAGACTTTGTTCTTCCAATTATTTTGGCCATTCTATGTACTTAGAATCAGCTTACCAATTCCTGTAAAACAATGCCTTCTGGAACTTTTACTTGGATTACAAATGAACCTCTTAATCAATTTGACACCAACACCTTGACTGTGTTGAATCTGACAATCTGTGAACATGATATACTTCATTTCCTAAGATCCCTTTTAATTTTTCAGAGCAATGTTTTGTAGTATCAGCATACAGGTCTTGTACACATTTCGTTGAATTTTTCCCTAAGTATTTCATGTTGCTGATGCAGTTGTAAATAGTATTCTTTTATTTCACTGTCTTGTCATTCATTGTTATGTAGAAATACAATTGATTTCTGTATGCTGACCATGTATCTTGCAACCTTGCTAACTTCACTTTAATAGTTTTTAGTGGATTTTTAAAGATTTTCTAAGTGTATAATGTCATCTGCAGATAAAGACCCTTTTATTCCTTTCTAATTTCTTTGCCTTTTACTTGGTTTATTGCATTGGCTATTGCATTTAGTACAATGTTGAATAGAAGTGGTAAGAGTGGAGACGTGCTTGCCTTGTTCCTAGTCTTAGGGAGAAAAATGTCTTTCACCAATAACTATATTGTTAGCTGGAGGTTTTTCATAGACACCCTTTATCAGGTTGAGGAAGTTTCCTTCTGTTCCTACTTTGCTGAACAAATTTCCATAATAAATGCATGTTCAGTTTGTTGAATGCTTTTTCTTATATCTATTAAGACAGTCATAGATTTCTAACCTCTATTCTGTTGAAATGGCAAGTTACTTCGATTGATTTTTCAGATGTTGAAAAAGCGTGTCTCCTTGACATAAGCATTACTTGGTGATAAAGTATTATCCTTTTTGTGTATTTCTGGATATGATTTGTTAATTTTTTTTTTAATACTTTAAGTTCTAGGGTACATGTGCATAACGTGCAGGTTTGTTACATATGTATACTTGTGCCATGTTGGTGTGCTGCACCCATCAACTCATCATTTACATCAGGTATAACTCCCAATGCAATCCCTCCCCCCTCCCCCCTCCCCCCTCCCCATGATAGGCCCCGGTGTGTGATGTTCCCCTTCCCGAGTCCAAGTGATCTCATTGTTCAGTTCCCGCCTATGAGTGAGAACATGCGGTGTTTGGTTTTCTGTTCTTGTGATAGTTTGCTAAGAATGATGGTTTCCAGCTGCATCCATGTCCCTACAAAGAACACAAACTCATCCTTTTTTATGGCTGCATAGTATTCCATGGTGTATATGTGCCACATTTTCTTAATCCAGTCTGTCACTGATGGACATCTGGGTTGATTCCAAGTCTTTGCTATTGTGAATAGTGCCACAATAAACATACGTGTGCATGTGTCTTTATAGCAGCATGATTTATAATCCTTTGGGTATATACCCAGTAATGGGATGGCTGGGTCATATGGTACATCTAGTTCTAGATCCTTGAGGAATCGCCATACTGTTTTCCATAATGGTTGAACTAGTATACAATCCCACCAACAGTGTAAAAGTGTTCCTATTTCTCCATATCCTCTCCAGCACCTGTTGTTTCCTGACTTTTTAATGATCACCATTCTAACTGGTGTGAGATGGTATCTCATTGTGGTTTTGATTTGCATTTCTCTGATGGCCAGTGATGATGAGCATTTTTTCATGTGTCTGTTGGCTGTATGAATGTCTTCTTTTGAGAAATGTCTGTTCATATCCTTTGCCCACTTTTTGATGGGGCTGTTTGTTTTTTTCTTGTAAATTTGTTTGAGTTCTTTGTAGGTTCTGGATATTAGCCCTTTGTCAGATGAGTAGATTGCAAAAATTTTCTCCCATTCTGTAGGTTGCCTGTTCACTCTGATGGTAGTTTCTTTTGCTGTGCAGAAGCTCTTTAGTTTAATGAGATCCCATTTGTCAATTTTGGCTTTTGCTGCCGTTGCTTTTGGTGTTTTAGACATGAAGTCTTTGCCCATGCATGTGTCCTGAATGGTACTACCTAGGTTTTCCTCTAGGGTTTTTATGGTATTAGGTCTAACATTTAAGTCTCTAGTCCATCTTGAATTAATTTTCGTATAAGGAGTAAGGAAAGGATCCAGTTTCAGCTTTCTACTTATGGCTAGCCAATTTTCCCAGCACCATTTATGAAATAGGGAATCCTTTCCCCATTTCTTGTTTCTCTCAGGTTTGTCAAAGATCAGATGGCTGTAGATGTGTGGTATTATTTCTGAGGACTCTGTTCTGTTCCATTGGTCTATATCTCTGTTTTGGTACCAGTACCATGCTGTTTTGGTTACTGTAGCCTTGTAGTATAGTTTGAAGTCACGTAGCGTGATGGTTTTGTTAATATTTTGAGTTCATGTATTGGGTGGACCAGCCAAGTAGGCAAATGGGCCCGCACCATCCGTATAAGGTATTTGGAACAACCCTGAGCACATTCTGCAGATGCCTGATACCGTCATGAGGCCTGGAGTTCTATCCTCAAATCATCTCCCCTTCTGTTTCACTTGTCCTTTGAAATGGACTGCCCCCAGAGATGATATATGAATCTGGAGGGCAAAGTTTGAAGTATGAGTTTGAGTAAATGAGTTCCTTGAAGGCAAAGGCTTTATTGCATTTTTTTTTTTTTTTTTTGGTCTGTGATAGGGCCTTGCTCTTTTTTTCCAGGCTGGAGTGTAGTGGTGTGATCACAACTCACTGCAGCCTCGACCTCCTGAGATCAAGCAATTTTCTCACCTCAGCCTCTGCAGCAGGTGGGACTACAGGTGTGTTCCATCACACCTGGCTAATTTTTATTTGATTTTTTTGTAGAGATGAGGACTCAACTGTGTTGTCATGGCTGCTCTTGAGTTCCTGGGCTCAAGTGGTCCTCCTACCTCAGCCTCCCAAAATGCTGAGATGGCAAGCATGAGCCACCACGCCTGGCCAGCATTCATATCTATCAGTATAAGATTATATTAACTAGTGTTACAGAAACCCCAAAAGATGGTGGCTTCTACAAAATGAAAGTTTATTCTTCTCTCTCAGGCCTGGTCTACTCTTAGCCATAGACATCCTCACGGACCCAGGCTGCTTCTAGCTCATGATATGCCAACTCCAGGATGTAACCTTTGTTATTCTCATGGTCTACATGGGGTGCACTTGCATTGCAGCAGCAGCAGCAGAGCGGAGGAGGGGACAGTGGAGAAGAGAAGCGACCAAGAGTGCGTGCCAGCTGACTCTCCAGGAAGGTGCCTGCAGGCTGCCAGGAGACACGTCCTGGCACACACTATGGACCAGAACTTGGTCGTGTGTCACGGCAAGGCGAGGGTTTTGAGGCAGGAGTCGTGGAGAATAAAGAGTTGTTCACTTTCTATTCGAAAATCAGCTAGTTTATTCATTTCATTTTTGTTAAGTTCCTGAAACAAAGTTATTTGCAATGCATATGTTTCTGGGCCTGAGTTTCCTAGAATAGTAAAGTCATGTTAACAGAAACAGCGGAAAAGAAAATTCATGTTAATGTACACGGTGAGCTGTGTGGGTGTAAGTAGTTTTGGTTCTCAATATCTATATCCTAGGACCTCGCATAGCACATGGCACAGGGCACGTGATGCTACTCAGTAACTGTCTGTTGCCCGTATGTTAATAGCTCACACTCACCCAGTGTTCAACTGTGTGCTGGGCAGGATAATAATGTTCTCCTTGCAGAATCTCATTTAATCCTCGGGACAGTCTCTTAAGTAGCCACTGTTGTTATCCCCACTACCTTACAGATGAGGAAACCAAGGCTTACATGTATTTTGATTCATTTGTTCAACAAATATTTATTCAGGACCTGCTATGTGCTGGGTACTGGAGATATAGCAGGGTTTAAAGCACACCAAATCCTTGCTCTCATGTAATCACCCTTCTGGGTAATTTTCTAAAATCACATAGATACTGGATCGAGGGTAGCCCTTAAACCTAGGTAGTCTGGCTCCAGAACCTGCAGTTTTAACCGTTGTTTTATTGGTAGATGAATGGATTGATGAGTGGGGCGAACAAAAATTGTAACTATCCATTTCAGAAACAAGCTTCGTGGTTGCCCTTTAGCTCCAGCTTGGATGGTTAGATTGCCCTGTGTGAAGCTGGATCTTTTTTTTTTTTTGGATATGGAGTCTCACTCTGTCACCCAGACTGGAGTACAGTGACGCGATCTTGGCTCACTGCAACCTCTGCCTCCCGGGTTCAAGCCATTCTCCTGCCTCAGCCTCCAAGTAGTTGGGACTACAGGTGCACGCGGCCATGCCCGGCTAATTTTTTGTATTTTAGTAGAGACGGGGTTTCGCTGTGTTGCCCAGGCTGATCTCAAACGCCTGAGCTCAGGCAATCCGCCCTCGGCCTCCCAAAGTGCTGGGATTACAGGCGTGAGCCACTGTGCCCAGCCAAGCTGGGTCTTTTGAATGGCTGTGGAGTATTCAGTGAGGTAGCCCTAGGTGACATCATCACACCTCTGTTTATCCAGAAGACAGTTAGTATATATGCTATCCTGTTAGAGTCCATGTGCCAAAAGTAGAAGTAGGAAAGGTAAATAAGGATATATCTCTAGATTGTCAAAATGGTGATTGAGAATTGCATGAGATACTGGTTTACTGCCTACGGTCACGTCAAATGTGTTGCGATGAGCGTGTGTCTGGGGGTTCATGGAGGAAAGGTAGGGATTATGGATCAGGGACAGTGTTACCTCAGGAGCAAAGGGCAGAGACATCAAAAATAGGCATCACCCGTTTTACTGTCCTTTTCCAGATATTCCACTGTTGCTTGCACCAGGTTCAGACTTTCTTTGTGACAAAGAATGGGGGAAACATTTAAAAGGTAGTAACTTTCCCTACCTGTGATCCAGTCTTCTGTAATGCCATGCCACGTGCCAACGGAAGTCTCATAGAGCATCAGTGGTACAGGCTCTTGCTCGGGAAATACGTGTAAGAGAGGGGAGCTGCTGGACTTCGGAGATCTGGGGTCTAGTGTAGGTTCTGTCGTTGTGAGATCTTCAAAATCACGCAAACTCAAGTTTCCTCTTGTGTTTTTTTTTCTTTCATGGAGCATAATGGAAGTAAGACATGATGTCAGCACGCATGAACACCCTGTTTGAACTCAGTGTGCTCATCTCAGCATTAACAGAATGTGCCTTTACAAAAGCTCTGGCGACATTAAACCCGGGCCCCAACTGGATGTGCAAACGTGTAGGGAAGTACATGCCATTTGACAGGCACCTGGTGAAGATGGCTGTGAACAGTCTTCATCAGGTGTGAATCAGGGGGATGGATTGACTGCCAAGGACTTTACACTTGATAAGTTAGAGCCTTGGAGGCCGTTTCAGATAGAAACGCTTCAAGTGTCTGTCTAGTCTGGGAGGGTGGCGGGGTGGAGGGCCAGAAATGCCCCGCCAAGTAAAATGATGCCCGAGAAGGTTCCCAATTCAGGATCCCACCTGGCTCCCCCGAGCCCCGCCGGCTCTCAGGTGTTTGGAGTGTTTCTCGGTGCTCATTGCAAGGCCACCCCGAAAAGGCCTGGCGGGTGACTGTCGGGACCGCAGGAATCTCCTGGCTCGCTGCTTCCAAAGTGCTGAACGCCAGACAGGGCTGCAGAGAACCCCGGAACGTGTGCGTTGTTCCCACATTATTTGGGGTTTCCCGCTCTGATGGTTTTTTTTTTTTTTCTTCTCCTTCTCCCCCTGCCCCACTAGCTGCTCCTCCTGCCCTGCGGGCACTCAAGCAAGCTGGGCAGGCCTGCCAGAGGACAGCAGCACTGAGGTGCTGTGGTCGCCTCCCGCCCCTCATGTCCTCCCCACACACGATAGCAAAAGGGAACTTCTTTTTTCTTGGGGCTGGCTTTGGTCCCCCATGTTCTTGTTAGTTTGTTTTTGTGTCTCTCGAAGCCATTTTCCGAGGCTCTGTGGTACCAGGTGTAGAGCCCTTGTCCTGGTGCAAGGTGAGGAAGGGGAGTGCTCCAGGAATAAACCAGAAGGAAGGGCTGGAGGAGCCTGAGAACCTCGGGATAGGAGTGCGGGTCTCGGTAGTTGAGCTGTTTCTCTCCTGGCCTGGGACGGAAACAAGGGGTGAGGGGGTGGAAGTGGGGTCCATGCTGAGGAAGGGGTACAGGTGCCGAACTCCTGTATGGATGATGGCCATCTCCTCTCCCTATTTTTATCTGGGCGGTAGGTACTCAAGAGCCTCTTAAGGGGAAGAGAAGATCACGCAAGGGGAGCCCAGAGCCTGCAGTTTCTTTAATGGGGGAAAAGGGCACATGAGCTAGTCCTCACACTTTGACAAAAAACAGTGTGGTCTATTGTAAGAACAGGAGCCTTGGTTGCATTGTTGGCCCTGGCAGGGACAGCCACCCTTCCCTTGCCGTGTTCCCCGAGTCACTGCCAAACTGCAGCCGTTCGGGGAAGAGTGAGGGAAGAACATGCATTTTGGGGGTTGGGTTTTGTTGTTGTTGTTGTTGTTAGATACAGGGTCTCACTCTGTCGCCCAGGCTGGAGTACAGTGGCATGATCATGGCTCGCTGCAGCTTCGACCTCCTGGACTCAAGCCATCCTCCCACCTCAGCCTCCCAAGTAGCTGGGAGTACACGCCACACTACCACGCCCATCTGCTCCGAGTTTTTTTCTAGATGAGGAACGTGAGACACAAAGGATAAGTACTAGCAGCTCATGCATGTGGCAGAGCCAGATTCAGCCCTGGCCTGACGGATTTCCACATCCATGATTCCCCTCATATAGGGAGATAGAAATCTCAGGATCTCAACAAGGTACAAATAAGGCACATTCCCAGAACATAGAGCCGGGGACAGTCCCCTCTCAGTTCTCTTCTAAAGGTGGTTCTGGCACAGCAGTTGATAAAGCTGTGTCCCTGAAGGGCTTTTTAGCCCTGGGTGCTTTCTGTAAAACTTGTCTGCTTCCACTTGGCCGGCGGGACTCTGTCCCTCACAGGCTGGACACCTGGCCCTGCGGAGAGGACTTGATTAAGCGAGGTGTAATGTACTTTTCTTTCCCGTCCACAGATGGATCTGTCTGTAGAAACTCTGTTCAGCTTCATGCAGGAGCGCCAGAAAAGATACGCCAAGTACGCCGAGCAGATCCAGAAAGTGAACGAGATGTCCGCCATCCTCCGCCGCATACAGATGGGCGTGGACCAGACCGTGCCCCTGCTGGACAGGCTCAACAGCCTGCTGCCCGAGAGCGAGCGGCTGGAGCCCTTCAGCATGAAGCCCGACCGCGAGCTCAGGCTGTAGCTGCCGCCCGGCCTGCCTGGGGCCGGGAGCCCCAGACACCGACACCCTGAGGAGGTTTGGAGCCAACATCGTATCGTCTGACCAGGGCTGGAGGCCAGCGGGAGGCTCTGGTACTCCCTGACGTGGGTGCGAAGGAGTCCGGCAGGCGTGAAAATCTGACTTTGCCCAACTCTTTTCCTTGATGCAGTTTCCCTATGTGAAAGGAACCAAACCAGTTCTCGGTGATAACTGAAGCTGGAACATGTGAATTATTAGGAATTCTTTGAAGAACTCTGCATTGAGAATTATTTTTATTTAGTTGTTTTTTTTGTTTGTTTGTTTGTTTAATTGAGAGTATGTAGCGTAGTCCAGGTACTGGAATGAGAATATGGAGACAAGGGGAGAATGTTTTAAGCAGCTCTGTGTTCTCAGTGCCCTCATGACATTTTCAGTGGGCTGTCTGGTTTACATGTCAACATGAAAAACTCACTGAATCTAGGTCTCTGTGTTGTTCCTGTTTCTACCCGGTTTCCGTCACACCGAGCCCTTATCTGGGGCGCGTCTTCCTGCCCAGGTGGAACACTGGCTTTTTGTTGACTGTCAGGTTACGGTGTCCCTTAGTCGTCATCAGAAACTGAAGCCTCCCTTTCCACACCCTCATCAGATTCATCTCCACTGATAACCGGTTTCCTTGATGCAGACATAGTTTAGCTTTCTTTTCAACACTGGCAGGATTCCAGTTTCTGTAACAAGGTTTTAACCAGCATGTGGTTTTACTAGCCTAGAAAACGGTGGGACAGGAAGGCTCTGGATGCTGACTGCAGAGATCTGTCATTCCACAGACCTTTCTTGCGCCCATTTGATGTGTCCGATATTGCGCCAGGGATACAGATATGGCCGAACAGCCTCAGGCCTTCGTTTCTGAAAAGAAAAAACTCAAAAAGCTGCTGAATTTCTCTGGGAGTTTAGGAAAGGAAGTGATTTGAGTCACAACGAAAGTGCTTAGTGTCGTACTTTGCACATCCTAGGTGTTCTAATGGAAGGAAGGACTGGAGAAGCAAAGAATGGAATGCAGGGAGCAGACCTAGGCAGACGCCTTGAGCCTACGAGCCAGGGCTGAAGGGAGCTGCTGGGGCGAGGACGCCATGCAGGCCAGCACCCTGTTCCCTGTGTTCCTGCAAGCCTCGGGAGGTGTGTTTTCAGATGCCAGAAAGAGCCTTCAGTAGATTCACAAGATTAAAACTGATCCACTTAATTTACTGTATCTCGGCTAGACTTGATCTGATTCTAATCTTGGTTTGAGACAGGGTCTTGCTCTGTTGCTCAGGCTGGAGCTCCGCGGTGCAGTCATAGCACACTGCCTCCTCAAACTCACGGGCTCCGGTGATCCTCCCGCCTCAGACTCCTGAGTAGCTGGGACTACAGGTATGTGCCACCAAATCCAGCTAATAAAAAAAAATTTTTTTTTAATTTTCCATTTTCAAATTTGGAAGAATAATACAATGAATATTCCTATTTCTTTCACCTCGACTGACAAAAAATGGTATTTTTAAGACATCACCATCATTGTCTTTCTTCTGGAGTATACAGAACCCAGTTCTGAACAGGGATATGTTTGTAGCTTTGAAGAATGAAGGGCTGTTTACAGAGCTACAAGAACAGCTCAGGTGCCATTATCCTCACTGCACTTAATACAGTGACAGCCGAAAGCACAGAGTGGGCGGCAGCTCCAGCCTGGGATGGCCGAGCCTTTCCACTGCCGCAGCGGCTAGTGGTTGGCACAGGGCAGAATGGCAGACCCAGCGCAGCACAAACCGCGCAGTCAGCCAGCTCTCCAGCCAACTGTGTCTACTTCTAAAGTAGAAGTTAGACAAAACATGGGGTTCACTTAGATTGGGGTCCTGAGTAGGTAAGTGATAGGCTACTTAGGTGGAAGCAGAGAAGTATGGCAGAAGAACAATAAGCAAATTCAATACTTCTGGAAAGAATTCTGGTTAGTTTAATATTTTGATGGCATGTTGCGGTTTTTGCAGTGTCGTGAAATTGGCTAAACGGAACTGTGTTCCCAGTATTCCCTCCCTTGTTTGTTTCTCTGGTGAGGGTTGGCCACGAGAGAGATTTGCATGAGGTTTGGAAGTGGAAGTAGAACGATAGCCGTGCGTCTTCACTGGAAGCCGATGTAGGTCAGGCCCTCTTCCATCTCGGGCACGTTTCCATGGATCTGCACCTGTGGTGTGGGCAGCCACTGGGCCCACAGCTCCTCCCGCTCCCGCAGAACTCTGCCTTTGGCTTTTCCAAACCCTGGGCCGGTATGAGGACCAGCTTCTTGGTCTGTAGCCACAAGGATGAAGGTTTGGGGATGAGGAGAGACCAACTCGGGCTCTGGTGAGAGACAGGTGCAGGTCCCGGCTTGTGGCTTGCAGGTCTGGGTTGTACTTGCTCTCCCCCACCCTCCTTCCCGGCCACCTGGCCTGTGGTCTGGTGAGGAAGAAACAGCCAAGCCAAGACTTTTACCGGCTCCTCTAATTGCTTAGGTCAAACCCCTTTCACAATCCTCTCTTTCTACATCATTGCTAGTGGTTCTTCTCTGGAACCTCTGACTGGCAGCAATGCGTTACCAGGTCCTTTCCCTCTGATGTGTTGCTATTTCCTGATGGAAACTGAGAATCTGAGTGATTTGTATTTCAAGAAGCAGTTATGCTGGTTCTCTTTGTTGGTTAATACCCCATGACCTATCTGGCCATTACGGGGTATTTCAGGGATAGGAGTTGTGAAAAAGCCCTTGGCTGGACGTTTCTAGCCTTAATCTTTGGCAAGCCATTTCATTTCCCTGAGCCTCAGTTTCCACCTCCCTACAGCATGAGCGGGTCTGGGTGGGCTCTCACGGCCCTCCCAGCTCTAAGATTCCAAGTCTACGATTCTGATACTAAGCTCTCGACTACAATGAGCATGTTTACCTGTTGTCTCGGAGCAGTGACCCTAGGTCTTGGTGGTGACTTTAAATTCCGAGCTCCCAAGGTAGAGCTGCTTTTCTTCCTTTTAATTATAAATTAGCTGTTCACTGGCTGCGCTTTCTAGAGCCTGTTTTGCTTATCTTGCGATCTCTTCATTTCTGTTTATGAAACTGTCAAATAGGCCTCTGTCTGCAGTCTCCTGGTTTCCCTGGTCAAAGTGGAAGATTGCTAGAAACTGGCCTTCACTCCTCGTATTAGGCGTGTATATAAATTTGTAATAAATGGGCCGGGCGCGGTGGCTCACGCCTGTAATCCCAGCGCTTTGGGAGGCCGAGGTGGGCGGATCACAAGGTCAGGAGATTGTAGACCATCCTGGCTAACATGATGAAACCCCATCTCTACTAAAAATACAAAAAAGCCAGGCGTGGTGGCAGGCGCCTGTGGTCCCAGCTACTTGGGAGGCTGAGGCAGGAGACTCGCTTGAACCCGGGAGGCAGAGGTTGCAGTGAACCAAGATCGTGCCACTGCACTCCAGCCTGGGTGACAGAGCGAGATGCCATCTCAAAAAAAAAAAAAAAAAAAATACATATATATATATATATATATATATAAAATAAATGAATTATGGAGTTAAGAGCAAGTGATAGTCTACAGATGTCATGTCTTTGTTTCCCTGGGGAAACAAAGCTGAAACTATAGGCGCATACCTCCACACCCGCCTAAATTTTTTTTTTGAGACAGAGTCTCGCTCTGTGGCCCAGGCTGGAGTGCAGTGGCGTGATCTCGGCTCACTGCAGGCTCCGCCTCCCGGGTTCACGCCATTCTCCTGCCTCAGCCTCCCGAGTAGCTGGGACTACAGGCGCCCGCCACCACGCTGACTAATGTTTTGTATTTTTAGCAGAGACGGGGTTTCACTATGTTGGCCAGGATAGTCTCGATCTCCTGACCTTGTGATCCTCCTGCCTCGGCCTCCCAAAGTGCTGGGATTACAGGTGCGAGCCACCGCGCCCGGCCAGCTTCATGTGTATTTATAGCCGTCCCCATCACTCACATCACTGCCTGAGCTCCGCCTCCTGTCAGAACAGCCCCGGCATTAGACTCCCCTAAGAGCGCGAACCTATTGTGAACTACGTATGTGAGGGATCTGGGTTTTGCACTCCTTATGAGAATCTAATGCCTGATGACCTGAGATGGAACAGTTTCACCCAGAAACCACCCCCTACTTCCCTGTCTGTCGAAAAATTGTCTTCTATGAAATGGGTCCCTGGTGCCAAAAAGGTTGGGGACTGCTGTCATCAATAATATTGAATTTCTTATGGTTTTTTGGACACACCAGGCATGTGTCATCCATTCAAATGCTATGGCTGCAGAGGGAAAGGGTAGCCAGATAATTATCCACATGCTTCAAACCAAAAAGATAAAAAAGTTGGCAACTAGATGTAGCTGCTTGCGAGGGTGACCAGTGTTATGCTGGTGTGTGTGTCCGTGCCTCCGGAATTTTTCCAGGGTTATCAATGTCAGTGTAAGATCTGATGGAATTTACTGATGACCCCATTTTCTTCACCAATCAAGGCTCATTCCTTGAGGCGAGTTATGCTAAAAGCTTTTCTGCACCAAGTACTTTCAATCTAGTCTTTGAAGTTGTCATAATTCCGACCAAAGAGAACCCAGACCATTACTGAATGCTCTTCAGGTGACCCTATTTGCCTGTCACATTGCTTCTACAAGGTCACATCCTGCATTTCCTGTGGAACAGCATTTTCAAACTGATTCTAGTGTTTGAGCTGGAACCAAAAGAATGAAACTGTCTTTACATAAACACATACTGCTGTCTCTGCAAATAAAGTGCAACAATATGACTGACTTGTAAATATCTCCCAGGACAGTGCTGTGATTTTCCAGTTGATTCTGCAGCTTTAAAGATATAACCAAGTATCATTAGGCTGTTCAAGGATGAGTGGGTCCCACAGAAGCTAGAAATAGTTTACTTCCCGCTTCCATTTATAGATGCAGAAGACTAATATTCACAGAAAAAAAATACGTAGCCAAATTTTACTAGATCTAAAACATTCCTGCTTCTCAGAACAACAAAACCAGAGGAGTATTTAAGACAAAATAACAGTGAATGTTTTGAAGCTAAAAATTTTCCATCAACTAGTCCCATATACACCCTCTACCCTTCACGTAATCTCTTTGGACACTCAGCTCCAATTTTGCCATATTTTTCTTCACATCTTAATCTACACCTTCCTAATTTCCCCTCTGTTTGTTTTTTATTTAAAATGGGAGTTTCGCTCTTATTGCCCAGGCTGGAGTGCAATGGTGAAATCTCGGCTCACTAACCTCTGCCTCCTGGGTTCAAGCAGTTCTCATGCCTCAGCCTCCCAAGTAGCTGGGATTACAGGCACCCACCACAACATCCGGCTAATTTTTGTATTTTTAGCAGAGACGGGATTTCACCAGGTAGGCCAGGTTGGTCTTAAACTCCTGACCTCAGGTAATCCACCTGCCTAGGCCTCCCAAAGTGCTGGGATTACAGGCGTGAGCCACTGTGCCCGGCCTCCCCTCTTAGTTTAATTCCTGGTCTAATTGTAGTTGTCACATCCAAACCAGTCCTCCAACAATAGCCTGCTGAGGCTGGTCGCAAAGGGGTTCCAAGCTCTGTCAGTAACTGGCCTGAACTTCAGGCTCTCCCAAGATCTGCATCTTCTCATTGGAAGCCTCTCCCTGAAACAACTGTTCCTCCTGCTACCCTCTGTCTCTGGAGGCTGATTGATTCTAATTCCCTTTATTCCTGTATCCCACATCCACCTCTTTTCTGCGGGGTCCCGGCCAAGACAGCTCTTCCGGTCTAGCTCACCCAGCCCAATCCTTCTTATAAATTTTCTTAAATGTAACTTCAAGTCAACCAACCTCAAGGTCACCTGTGAGTCTTTCTATAATCATTATTCCATCTGCTTGCACTGAAGCTTTATTCCTTCAATGCCTATTTTTTATGAGACTGAGCTTCTAGTCTCCTAAGTCATCAAATCTAGTGTCATGAGCGGAGAGGTCATTGAGAGGTATGTGGCAAGGACAGAGGACAGCTCTTCAACAACTGCCCTTCCTGTGTTTCCTGTAGGAATCATAATATCGTTTACATGTTCTATCGAAATGGACCATGAGTGTGTAGCTGGCCTTTTTCTTCCTACCATGTACTTGTGTGTTCTGGAGTCAGTCAGCTAGAAAACATTGACCAAGTGCCTTAGGCTTCCACGCCATAGTGTGCATTTCGTGTACACAGTAAAGCATGAAGGCTGGCACTAAACTTAGCTAACGATCCGGTGTTCCGTGCGAATGACAGAACACAGGATAAACCTGATGACACCACCACTTTATTTTGAGCTAAATCCTCGTTTACGTGAGAAGAACAGGACAGGTTTCACCACTGCCTCCTTCGGCAGCTTGGGCGGTGGTGTTCCCACCGAGTTTATGGCTGCAAAGATAGGTCTTTTCTCATCTTTATGTATAAACAGGTACCAGTTTTGATTTTATTTAATCATTTCATACATTAACATACATGACACATCAAAATGAGAAATGCACAATTTAACCGTTCAACAGCTGGCCTTCAAAAGAACACTATATTCATATTAAACATTTACAGTCTTTCCATCTAACTTTACACGTCCTAAATCATTTTCCAGCATTCCTCACATAGAAGTCTAGTTTTGCTCTTTAAAATCACCATCTGTATCACCCCTAGTAGACGCCAGGGTTTCCCCGATTACATGCTGAAGAGAGCCAGCCACCACCCCACCTAAAGACACCCAAGCAGCTCCAGAGCCTGCCTCCGAGGCCACCCCTTCGCCTCGCAGTCTCGCTTCCAAGAACTGATTATCTGACACTAGTGAACCAGCACTAAAGGCTGTAGGGTGTGACTACATCACAGTTCCAGAAGGAAGGGGACCATGGCCAAGAGAAGCCCTGAATGACAGAAGCTCATTAAAACCAAGTCCCCCAAACCTCCTGAAACATCCTTAGCAAGGAGCTCCTGCTTTCCTTCAACATGCTTTGGATATGACCACATTCTGGAGGTGGTGAACTGTTACACGTTTGGTGTGTGTGTACATAACATCAAAAATTACTGTGTGAAACGAGAATGTCTGATTAAAGATTTCAATGTATATAATTAGATCATTGACCAGCACTTTCCCAGTATCATAACGCGGCTGACCCTCTTCTGCCTTCACTTTACACCCCATCATAGTACATTATTTGTGCACAACTAGTGATGTCTGTGCGGCTCATCATCCCATGACCAAGTCGGTCTGTGTTGAGTCATATCATTCTGTGCTGGTTTTAGAAGTCACCATAGGAAACATGAAGTCACATCCTGGTCAAAAAACTGTCCATTTCTCAAACAGAGAAAAACCTGAGATACGAGGCAGCAACTAGCGACACTTACAGGAAGGGAAAGAACAATGACAACACCCGCCCAGCCCCACCCCCACCCCCAAAAAGCTGCTGTCGTGAATTAAGGCTTCAAAAGACGACCCACATTGTAGCTGATAAAACTCAAGCCAGGAGGCTGTTTGAAGGCAGATCTGCACTATCACTTGTGTACTTGTTCCAATGACCTCCTATGTTCAGCTGCCAGGACCGATTCCATACAGTGATTGTAAGTTGAGGACTTGCTCTCGCTCCATTTTGATGTGCCCTTTCCACTGAAGACATGCCGGCCAGCGTTTCCAGAAACAGCCTGGCCATGGCTTTGCACTCTACTCACAGTGACTGATCCAAACTCAGTGGTCTTCTCAGCTTTCTCAACAGTTTTATTCTGAATATTCCTTCCTCACTAAAGTCTCTCTCAGCCCTACTAGTAAATTCGAAAGTCTGAGGCAATTACAGAAACACCAGCCCCATCACGTGCCGAGGGGATAAAAGCCGCTAAGGAAATAGGTTTCCTGCTTCTCCTCAGCAATTTATACCTTTCTTAATCTTCCCATACTTTACCTCCCTAGGTAGTTTCCTATAAAATTCTGCCATATTGTTACATTTTACCAACTGTATCCATGCAGTGAAGCAGAAAGGGCAAACACATCTACTTTGGCGGAGAACTTGAAGGTACTGCTGGTCTGCTACCACCCAAATAAATTCACATCTGGCTTGAAACCAAGTTCATCTTTAAAGGACTGACAATCCCATTCTAAATAATTCTTTGATTTACAAAGAGGGAGGTAGACTTGTTAGCCTCCCAACCTTAGCTTAAATCATGATTACCAGGTTCCTGGCAGTTTGGCTGAATCCTAGACAGTTCCCTTCTCTTCATAAAGCTGAGAAGAAGAAAAAAAATTACCTCCATCCAGGCCCACTGGAATTTTGTGCATAGACAGTTTGAATTGGTCTGAAAAGTGTGACTAGCTACCTACCTATTCACAATGCCTAGAAAACGGGCTACCGACATGGTAGTGGTCAAAGCCCCGACTTTGCTGTCTGAGGTACTGGGTTTGCTCTAAGGTAGACCTTGGCAAGGCCCCTAATGGTCCGTCCAGCAGAGTGATGCTCGTGTCCCTCGGCTGTCAGGTGAGCGTGGCTTTGTGAATCAGCTTTGGATAGGATCATTTCTCTTGGATTTCCCACTAGGCTCTGTCCCTAACAGGGTCTACCTACCTGACCCCCAAGCTGGCTCAGTCTCAGCGCTAAGGTGTACTATGGAAAGGACCGGACAAAGACGAATATTTGAGATCTCTTAGTAGCACAGAGTGAAAATGGTAGGGGATTTTGTCCTCCAACACCAAATACACTTGCTTTTTAAGAACAAGAGGATGTGTAATTCACTGAATAAAATGGTTTCCTCTGTCTAGGGGGGATTCTAGCATCTGCTCTTCCATTTTTGTTGAGAGAACTATTAGCTGATCTCTCAAATGCAGATGTTAAGAGAGTAACAACTGGGTCGATCCACCTGTTGCTTTTACACCATAGCTCCATTTTCCAAAAATATATATGTATGTACATATATATATTTCAGATTTACAGGGAATTTTTTTGTGAACAAGAAAAACAAATTGTCTATAGAAGTCACAAGTGTTTTTCTTCTCAGGAGACCTCAATGATTTCCATGCTGCCCGAAAAGCTAGACTGACTGCCCACTTTCCCCAGCTCTTCCCGTGACCTGTTCTCCGACATGATGCTCTCTCCAAATTCCATTTGGCAGCTTCTGCGTTTAAACTGCTTTTCAAAGGGGCTCTCTTCATGCCAGCTCCGCCGTGAGTCAGCTCTGTCACTTGGCTTCTGCCGCCTGCGCACGGAATAGACTTGGTCCCCGCAAGTGGGCAGCTGGCTGCAGCTGTAGGCAGAGTAGCTGGCACTGCCTCCGTAGATGGCTGAGGCAGAGTAGAAGTGTGAGGACTCTGTGGCAAAATACCAGCTGCTGGTCAGGGAAGGGGTAGAGGTCTGGGGGGCCAAGATATCCGAGTGCCAACCCTTAAGGCCCAGGCCAGCAGACTTCGTGAGGTGCTGCTGGCTGGTGGACAGGCCGAAAAGGAAGCTGGTGTGGTAATTGTCCTCCACACTCCCACTTCGATGCAATGGAGATAAAAGGGACCTCTGCGTGGTGCCACCGCTGCTGGTTCTGACCGAGTGCAATCGCTTGCTCTGGCTGTCTGAAGGCCTGGTGGTCTGCGGCTTCTTGGGGATGCTGGCCTCCTCCTTATCAGGACTGGTTTCAGGAGTCTGCTCCGATAGTTCCTGCACAGGGGAGAACTGGCATAGTTTGTTGGTCCCATCCAGAGTAGTGGAAGGTTTGTAGTATTCCAAAGCATCTTCTGATGAGGAGAAGCCATGTAAGGATGCTGCCATGCTGGCGGAATATGAAACTGATTTGATATCCAGAGAGAAGGAACGCTTGAGCTTACTGCTGTCTTCCAGCCTGTCTGCGGACACGTGCAGCCCACTGAGCGCCTGTACCAGCGGGCTGTCCTCTAACAGCGACGGCTGCACGCTGGGCACGCTGGGCACACTGGCGGGATGCACGGGCCTTTGCCCTGCTGCCTCTGAGGTAGCAGAGTCGGCACGGGGTGGACTGAGGGGCGTCTCGCTTTTCTGTCCACCCTCTGAGACAGCAGGGACGGGGTCATTTGGCTTCTCCAGGTGCAGCAGCTTGAGTTTGCTCTTTGGCCCTGATGCTCCTGTCTGGTTCTTAATCTTCTTCTCATAGTCCAGGAGCTGGCCCAGAAAATTGAAGTTTGGAGATATAGTAGGTCTTTTTTCTTTCACAAATCTACAGAGACAGGAAAAAACAAAAACCCGAATTTCACAATTACACTTTATCTGATGAATATTCAGTGAATAAATGAGATAGGGAATTATCGGGCAGACCTCAAAAACTTTGAAAGGTGATTGGTTTAAAAGCTCAGGCAGACGCCTCAAGGTGGAGAAGACAAAGGCCTAGGCACTGGGAAGGCCCTGCACGCACCCCTGCGGTATGCCGGAAAGAGGCAGCTGGGCCCCAGAGGCTCTAGTTTGTGCCTCATTTTCAAGGGCCCAGGGCTCCCAATGCAGCTGATAAGAGATGATACGGGGTTTTGTTGGTGGTGGTCTTTAAGAGACAGGGTCTTGTTCTGTCACCCAGACTGGAGTGCAGTGGCATGATCATAGTTCACTGCAGCCTCGAATTCCCAGGCACATGCAGTCCTTCCGCCTCAGCCTCCTGAGTGGCTGGAATTACAGGACTACATGCTTGGCTAATTTTAATTTTTAAAGTTTCTTTTGTAGAGAAAGGGTCTCAACTGTGTTGCCCAGGCTGGTCTTGAACTCCTGGGCTCAAGTGATTCTCCCACCTTGGCCTCCCAAAGTGCTGGGACTACAGGTGTGAGCCACCGTGCCTGGCCAAGAGATGACTATTCACCACCAAGGACAGCCCTGACACACACACACCAGGTGCTACCATCAAAAGTACAGTGTAACAGCCACTCTCCTTCAATTTCCAACGTCATCCCCTCTCAAAGTCACCAGTCACTTCTCAAGACAGTTCACATTTTAATGACAAAAAGAAAATGGTATCAGATGATCAAAGTATCAAAGCAACACTTCTTTTTATAGTCAACAAGACAGAATACCCACGACAAAGTGGTCTGTGTGTGCTAAGCACTATGCTTATGCACTGAATCATTATTTAATCCTCAAAACTACCCTATCATCAGGTGGGTGTCCTTATCCCCATCAAATAGCTAGCTACACAGAGTCCTTAAGTGACTTGCCCAAAATCACACAGCTACTAAATGACGGTGCTGGATTCAAAACCAGGCTGGTCAAATATCTGGGTCCACTTTTGTAACTACCATGTTAAAAGAGATTCATCAAAGGATGAAAACTAATACTAGATGGCTTTCATGTTTCATGGAGGAAATACAGACTCAGAGCTAACAGGCAAATTCGTCAGCAGCCCCTGCGCCTCATGGATGCTTTTCAGGTGATGCAGGAGTAGAACTACACTGAAAATCTGCATTTGAATAAGGAACAAGAAAAACAAAAAATAAACGTGGAAATCAAGTAACCTAAGCAAATTCACAAAAATAGAAGTAACTGGCTCAAGAATAACTAGTGTAAATGTAGGGTCCTCATAATGAGACTTCATGGCGTGATATAAGGGTGCCTTTTCTTCTGATTTCTAAATGGAGCAGGAGGACTTCAGGGAGGCCTGAACGGGGGCATGAGAGCTCATGCGGATGACCAGAGGACCCATCTCCTCCAGGGTCCTGACTTACGTGGGATGGTGTTTGGGCAGCTCATTTCTGTTTTCCAAACTTTCCAATTTGAGGAAAAACAAATGCAACTGTTAAATCAGGCCTGTCGCATAAGTCTCTCTATTTCTGATTCCTGATCAGGTAACAATGAACCATCTCTACCCAATGAGACATGCAGGGGAATCAGATTCATCAGAGACTGGAGGCAACCCAGTCAAAATCACACACACACACAACCTGGCCGACTCTAGAATGTGGGGCATTTTACTGAAGAATGGAGTCTGACAGTTATCTGGTTCATAGGTGCACGTATTAAGCTTTTTCTTCCCAGCAATCCAAAGTGCGAAGCAGAACAGAGACTCTGCAGTGAGCATTCCATTACAGCTTCCCCCTCACAGGCACATTTACACCAAGGATACTTTGGCATTTAGGGAAAGCCATAAACTCATGTAACAGGATAGAGATCTCTGCCTGCATCTGTTGTTCCTTAAACATAAAAAGTGGCCGAGGATGAATCTGACACATGTGAGGGCAGAATTAATGCTAAACAGTAAAACAGCATTCTTTTCCAATCTTCGCGAGATCATTAAAAAATCCACAGTAACCTGTAAAAAGTGTGACTAAAATAATCATGACCTGCTTTACTTTGGTTACCCATCCTCATAATTCTTTATGTTTCAGGTCCAATGAAAAGCCAGTCACAGAAGACACTTCCCTGCCCTCACCTGTAAGCTTCATCTAAAGACATGTCCATCCTCTTCATGATGTAGGCAATAGCGATGGTGGCAGAGCGGGAGATCCCAGCTAAACAGTGCACTAGGACACATCCATTGGAGGCTTTTGCTTTCTCTGTATGAGTCAAATGCAAGAAAGGTCACTACTAACCATTTTGTTCAGCAGTGAAATCTTGTTTCCATTTACTTACTCAATGTCTTCCACCTGAAAACCTCTACGCAAATCCCCTCTGTGTACATCATATTTATCCTTGCAAATTCTTTTCAGGAGATAGGGGAAGGTAATTCCCTCACCACTGACCCCAGCAGGACAACTGGGGTCCAAAACTATTTGTTAATAAGCAATCTGTTAATAAGCTATTACTAACTCGGGTTTCCTGGCTTATGTTAGTAATTTCCCCTAAGATATGGGTAATGTTTAATTTATTCCTGTTATGTGACACTTCAAATTTTCCCTGATTACATAAGAGATATAATTACATTTATTAATATTATTACTACTATTTTGAGATAGTCTTGCTCTGTCGCCCAGGCTGGAGTGCAGTGGTGTGATGTCGGATCACTGCAATCTCTGCCTCCCGGATTCAAGTGATTCTCCTGCCTTAGCCTCCAGAGTAGCTGGGATTACAGGTGTGCACCACCATGCCTGGCTAATTTTTGTATTTTTAGTGGAGTCGGGGTTTCACCATGTTGGGCAGGCTGGTCTCTAACTCCTGGCCTCAAGTGATCCATCCACCTCAGCCTCCCAAAGTGCTGGGATTACAGGCGTGAGCCAATGCCCCTGGCCTCCTTATTTTTCTTCAGACAACTTTTCTGTATGTCATAAAATGGCTCAACTTTATTTATTAAATTTTAGAAGAAAACCTTGTATATGCTATGAATCAGGTTTAGCCATTCACTTTAATGAGATCCAAGAGAACTTTCATCCCTTCCTTGATACCCAGGAGGTATTGTCTTTGTTGCATTACCTCAATTCCCCACACCACGGTGGAAGGACTCATGGACACTTTGTTAGAACCAAAGAACCAGGGAAATCCAGGCAGTGCTGCCATCTCTCACTGCTGAGGGGCTTAACAGTATGTACATGTGGCAGGGGATGAGGTTATTCCACACAGCCTGGAAGCTACTAACATTTTGGCCAGTTCCATGACTACCTTAATTCTAAATAATTACATGTGTGCTCAGTCATGAAGCTGAATTCTCCCTTTTCATTCTTGGTAGATACTACCAAATGTCTACTGAACCTTCTGTTAAAATTCTTACGATTCACAGATATGCAATGAATCTTGCTTTGGCAGCTAAATAATACAAGGCTCTTCAATCTCACTGCCTATGTTATAAATATACATAACTTATATAAACTTATAAGTTTCTAGTGCAATGATTATTATATATAACAATTATTCATCATATATAAAGCAACATAGAGGTTTTGGGTAGTATATGAATAATCAAGCAGCAAGCAGCTTCCTTCTAGATAGGGAAACCAAACACAATAAAACAATAACAAATGAATACCAAGCAACACTCAAAGAATTGTATGCTATACAAATAAGAACATAGAAACTCATGTACACAGTCTCATGCCTTCCTGTGCCTCCAGCGTCCCCTTCCTTCTCAGCTATCATTTATCCCACGTTACTCTCAGTGTTTCCTTCCCCTTCTGCCCCGCTGCTAAGAAGCTCAAAGCTAAGGTTTCTACTCAATTTCAATAGGAAGTAGCAATTCAGATTTTTTGTCAGTTACTGTACATTTCCTAGCCCCTTATTACTTGATTATTGCTCCTTTATCTCATTTTAATGAGTATGTGTGAGAATATGTGTATGTTTTGGTTCTAACCTATTATTGAAAACTGCTTCAAATCCTTACTGGAAGTAGTCTGGGTTTTTGTTTTTTAACGTTGACAATACTCTCTCATTAATTTTAATAATTATCTCGGCCGGGCGTGGTGGCTCACGCCTCTAATCCCAGCACTTTGGGAGGTTGAGGTCAGTGGATCACCTAAGGTCAGGAGTTCAAGACCAGCCTGACCAATATGGTGAAATCCCATCTCTATTAAAAATACAAAAATTAGCTGGGCATGGTGGTGGGCACCTGTAGTCCCAGCTACTCAGGAGGCTGAGACAGGAGAATTGCTTGAATCCAGGAGGTGGAGGTTGCAGTGAGCCAAGATTGCGCCACTCACTCTAGCCTGGGCGACAGAGCGAGACTCCGTCTCAAAAAAATAAATGAATAAATAAATAAATAAAATTAAATAAAATACTCTCAAAAACTAGATTATAAGGACCCAGAAGGATCTTGCTTGCTTCTAACAATCCCCCAAAAGATTTAACACTAGGCACATAGTAGGCATCTAGCTGATACTGGCTGATACATATTTTTAAAGCGATTTTAATAAAAAATAAGAAGGCTGAAAGGAAATAAAACAATGACAGTAACATGTGTTACAACGTTGAGGTTATAGGTTTCCTTTTCTCTGTTTTTCAAATTTTCTGCAATGTGCTTACAACTGTTTTTATAACCACAACTCTTTTGATGACGTCTTTTAAAAATGAAAAAAACAAGTGATTATACTGGAGTTGAGGTTCATCAGCACGCATCTTGGGAGACATGAGCCCTAAACTGTGTCTTCAAGCAAAGGAATTAATACACACAGACCTGGCAGAGAGGAGAAGGGAAATGTGTGCAAGAAAGCCCTGTGGTGGGACTGAGCAAAGTGCTCAGAAAACATCCTGCCTTGGAGAAGTAACCAGAGAGAAGGTTTCAAAGGCGGGAAGCAGGTGTTGGAGGGTGTTGGGAATGTTAGGCTAAGGGCTACATTTCTTTTCTGAGACAGGGTCTCACTCTGTTCACCCAGGCTGGAGTTCCATGGTGCAAACATAGCTCACTGTAACTATGAACTCCTAGGCTCAAGCGATCCTCCTGCCTCAGCCTCCCAGCTAGGACTACAGGTGCACACCACCATGCCTGGCTAATTAAAAACATTTTTTTTATAGAGACAGGATCTTGCTATGTTGACTAGGCTGGTGTCAAACTCCTGGCCTCAAGCAATCCTCCCGCCTCCGCTTCCCAGAGTGCTGTGATTACACACGCTGCACACGGCCAAGGCTACCTTTTTAATGTACAAAACTAAGGAGCCTCTTCAGGTTTCTGAATAAAGAACAAGAAGGCAATGATGATGAAAACTGGAAACGGGCAGGTGGCCATTACTGAAATTAAGGCTAAAATCTAGGTTAACAAAGGGGAGAGAGAACTGCACATGAAAAGGGCAAAGATGTAGTGAGGATGGGAAGTTACAAAGGCTAAAAAGAAGTAAGTCATAACTAAGAGGGGTTACAGAGTCCAGCTCAAAGGACAGAAAAAAGGAGAAACTTCAGGTAACAATTTTTAAAATATTTATTAACAGCCAATTATGAGTCCGGTACTTTACAAGGTCTTCAATGCACATAACGTTGTCTATTTTACTTATTTTTATTTTCTCTTTTTGGTTTACTTTTTTTCTTCTTTTTTTCATTTTACATTATCTATTTTAATCCTCGCAGTATTCCTACAAGGTAGGTATATTATCTTCAGTTTCCAGATCAAGAAACTGAAATGCACAGAAGTTTGAAGTAACTTACTCAAACCACTTCACTTAATAACCAGGGTAGGAAGGACTCAAATACAGACAGTTTGCCTCCAAAATACATGGTCCTAATCACTTCTCTATGTTGTGTCCATGCAGTCACGAGTTGCGCATGGGAGAGCTGGAGCAAGAGCCCAGGAGACAGTGAAGAGGAAGCAAGAGGCTGTATACACAGCTGGGTTTGGGGGCACCTCATGAGTATCCCATAATACAAATGGGCAAACTCTGTTACTAGCACATTAACTAAAAAGAAAGACAAAACTCCACATAAACCTGAGTCCCTCCAACAAACCCGGAGACTTACCAGAATCTAATCTAACTAACAAAAAGAAAAGAAAAAATCCCTATGAGCCTGTAAGTCATTAAGGGGGTACATCATACTAACCATGGCTTAAAACGCCATGGAGGAGAGAGGACTAGCAATTATAGTGAATACGGGCTGAATTCAAAAAGTGGCCTGGAGATTTTTGCCTTGAATTACTTGGGTGGGATAAGGATGATGGCTCTAATAGGACCAAGCAAATGAAATACTGGTAAGTATTTGCAGATATTACAAATACATTATAGTATGTGTTTTGTGTGCATGTGTTTAACCAAGTTACAAAGCAGTTAAAGTTCTTTTGTATGAATGAAAGTGACATGATGACCCCAGTATCTCTCATTAAAGGAGAAAATAAGTTGGGAGCAAACTTATTCATATTCTCTCTTCTCTTCTAACTCTTTTCTACTAAACTTTAAACTTTTTCTCCTAAAGCCTACATATTGTCATGACTTAAGAAAACCATGTTCTTTTCTAGATAGATTTTGAAATCTGATTTTTAGCTGAAATTAGAGCCAGTGTCTCTGGATCAATGTGACATGCAATGGGAACGTTAACCATAACTGGTTTTGTTTTTTTTTTTGAGACGAAGTCTCACTCTGTTGCCAAGGGTGGAGTGCAATGGCATGGTCTCAGCTCACTGCAACCTCCACCTCCCAGGTTCAAGAGATTCTCCTGCCTCAGCCTCCCAAGTAGCTAGGATTACAGGTGCCTGCCAGAACACCCAGTAATTTTTATATGTTTAGTAGAGACATGTTGGCCACACTGTCGCAAACTCCAGCAACCTCAGGTGATCCCCCCATCTTGGCCTCCCAAAGTGCTGGGATTACAGGCATAAGCCACCACTCCCGGCCAATTGTTATTTTTAAAGAGGCAAAAACTGAATGATTCGCTGAATGTTGTTTAGAAGTACAATGGGAGGGTGTGTGTTAACTTGTGGGGGTTTGTGATTTATTTATTTATTTTTATTTATTTAGTTATTTTTTGAGATAGTCTCATTCTGTTGCCCCGGCTAGAGTGGAGTGGCACGATCTTGGCTCACTGCAACCTCTGCCTCCTGGATTCAAGCGATTCTCCTGCCTCGGCTTCCCAAGTAGCTGGGACTACAGGCATGTGCCACTACGGCCAGCTAATTTTTGTATACCGGGTTTCACTATATGTTGGCCAGGCTGGTCTTGAACTCCTGACCTCAGGTGATCCGCCTGCCTTGGCCTCCCAAAGTGCTGGGATTATAGGCGTGAGCCACCTGGCCATTTGTTTGTGATTATTTTAATGTGAACTAAGTCATTTATCTTCACATGTTTCATAGAATGAATCCTAACTGAAGATGAAACCCTCAGAAACCTGGAAATCTTGAAAAAAAGACAAGTGTTTTGGAATTACTCAAAGTTCCAAAAGCATTAAACAGAATATTCCCCTCACAGGTGAAAATTATAGTACGGGGCTTAATACACATATTTTCAATTTTTGTTTTTGAGACAGGGTCTGGCTGTACTGCCCAGGCTGGAGTTCAGTGGCACAATCTTGGCTCACTGTAACCTCCACCTCCCGGTTCAAGCAATCCTCCCACCTCAGCCTCCCAAATAGCTGGGACCACAGGTGCACTGGTAGAGACAGGGTTTTGCTATGTTGCCCAGGCTGGTCTTGAACTCTTGGGTTCAAGTAATTGCTTGCCTTGGCCTCCTAAAGTGCTGGGATTACAGGCATAAGCCACTGTGCCTGGCCAATTCCACTTTATTTTTATTTTTTTTATTTTTTGAGATGGAATCTTGCTCTGTCACCTAGGCTGGAGTGCAGTGGCGTGATCTCAGCTCACTGCAAGCTCCGTCTCCCGGGTTCACGCCATTCTCCTGCCTCAGCCTCCCAAGTAGCTGGGACTACAGGCACCCGCCACCACACCATGCTACTTTTTTGTATTTCTAGTAGAGACGGGGTTTCACCGTGTTAGCCAGGATGGTCTCCTTCTCCTGACCTCGTGATCCGCCTGCCTTGGCCTCCCAAAGTGCTGGGATTACAGGTGTGACCCACCACCACGCCTGGCCAATTCCACTTTTTTTTTTTTTTTTGAGAGGAGTATCGCTCTGTTGCAGGCTGGAGTGCAGTGGTGTGATCTCAGCTCGCTGCAAGCTCCGCCTCCCGGGTTCACGCCATTCTCCTGCCTCAGCCTCCGGAGTAGCTGGGACTACAGGCGCCCGCCACCACACCTGGCTAGTTTTTTGTTTTATTTTTTAGTAGAAAAAAAAAACGGTTTCACGGTGTTAGCCAGGATGGTCTCGATCTCCTGACCTCGTGATCCGCCCGTCTCGGCCTCCCACAGTGCTGGGATTACAGGCTTGAGCCACCGCGCCCGGCCAATTCCACTTTTTTAAAGGAACTGGTTCTTTTATTTTTAATTATGGTAACCAATTCAGAGTATTTAATTATGGATTAGAGTGCTCAAACTTATGTAACTGGGGAGGAAAAAATTTCTTACATAGGGCCAGGTGCCGTGGCTCACGCCTGTAATCCCAGCACTTTGGGAGGCTGAGGTGGGCGGATCACAAGGTCAGGAGATCAAGACCATCCTGGCTAACACGGTGAAACCCCGTCTCTACTAAAAGTACAAAAAATTAGCCGGGCATGGTGGTGGGTGCCTGTAGTCCCAGCTACTCAGGAGGCTGAGGCAGGAGAATGGTGTGAACCCAGGAGGCGGAGCTTGCAGTGAGCTGAGATCCACGCCACTGCACTCCAGCCTGGGCGACAGAGTGAGACTCCGTCTCAAAAAAAAAAAAAAAAAATTCTTACATGGAACATCAAGAGTCGCACATGTGGTATGTTACTAAGGAGCTAGTAGTGTTTCTCCTCTGTTCAGCCACTGTCCACTAAAGCCACATTCCAAATACACGTCACCAAGTTACCACCCAGCAGATCTGATCCTGTGGCACCAAAATGCCTCAACAGTACCCAGGGGCCAGAGAAGCTCCAGAATTGAACAGGCCCAGGAAGCAGAACAAAGTATGGCACAGAGGAGATACCGTCAAGACCACTGCCAGGGAAGTGACCAAATGAGAGACAGAGAGAGAGAGACAGAGAGAGAGAGAGTGTGTGTGTGTGTGTCAACATTCTATTAGATCAAATATTACCTGAAATTACTGGCATGTGGACCCCGGCTTAGACACACTGACATAAAGACTTAAATGTAGTGGGATTTGTTTTCACAAGATTTAACTTTTCTCTGTGGAAAACATAGCAACGAGGCAACAGGGAATATTACCAAAGTTTCCCAAAGGCTTGTGTAGGATTTGGAAAAGTTGGAGGAAGAATTTAACCCTAAAAGCTTAACTGATTTTCAAACACTTGCAAATATATAATTACAGATCCTGTGAAGCTTAACCTTGGTGGTGTTAAATGTTAGCTAGAATGTCACAAGGTCAGTCCTTAGGGACAGCGTGACACACACGTCACCTTGACCACTAGATGAGTAAGCTGCACCATGTGTTATTTTCAGACTTTTGAAATCTCTGAAATAGGCTCCTTTTCTCTAAAGAAAAAAAGCAGGGCTGAGGGGGTCCACCTACACATGAGACGATCACCCACAGGACCTGTAATATTATTTGAGCTACTTACCAATGAAATCTACTGATTTGTCCAACCATGGCAAAATTTTCTCACAAAAGCTGTCATTCACAGGCACACGCAGGAAATGAGACTCAGGGATAAAGTCAGGCTTTGGACAGGTATTGCTGGCATTTAACACATAACCAATCCCATTCTGCTGCATCAGCTCCTATGGAGAGGAAGAGCAGTTAAAGTGACTAATAATATGGTAAACATGATCATTCTGAAAGAGTGAAGTTTAATGCGATGATAAAAATGCCCAGTTTCCTTGAAATACAACTCATTCAGATCAGTGAAGTCCAAAAACCCAGCAAAATGACATATAGACAAGTTTTAAGAAAAAAAAAATTTAAGAACAACAAAGGCTATTTAAAATAATATGCTGGAAGCCCACACATCATTCATATAGTCAAATCTCTATTATCTTCATTACTAGAGAAGTGGAACAAAGAATACAAAAGAAAACAACAGTTTATACGATTTTAGAATATATGGACACACAACATTTTCTTCCCACACAGAACACGCTGGTTCTCTAAGATACAGTTCTAGTCATTCTTCTCACTCTAAATACTCTCTTTGAAGGCTGCACTTATTTATATAGCCTTAATTACCAGTTCTACATGCTGATGGCATGTGTGTGCATGTGTGTGTGTGTGTGTGTATCTCCTCTTAAATTTCCAACCCATATCTCCAACTACCTACTGGCTATCAGGATGTTCCACAGGCCCTTCACATTTAAAATGTCAGAAACTAAACATACTCTCTTTCTTCCTGTTCTGCCCCCAACTCCTGCCTCATCTCTGTAATCCCCAAATTGGTTTAGGGTAATAACATCGACCTAGCCAGCTGAGCTCGAAAATAAAATGGGGCTTTCTCTTCCCCATGACCCTCATCCAAACAGCTGCCAAATCCTTTTGGAATCACCTCTTCCATTGATCCTCTCCTCTCTATACCCAATTCACTGCTCAGTAGCCAAGATAACCAAAAAAGTCACCAGGAGCTCCTGAAGTTTGCAGTGGTTTTCTCTCCAAACCATGTTCTGAACAACTAGAGGAATCTCTGTTATGATGAACTCCCGGCTGGGTGCTTTATCCACATTCTTTTCATTTCCTTGAGTCTCATTCCCTGCTCCTGTCCCATACAGCACCCCCAGCATCAAATGTATACCCGTCCTCTGTGCTTCTGTTCACACCGTTCTCGTGCTTAGAAAGCCCTGTCCTCCTTCCGGAAGACACTCTTCCTACTTTGTGTAACCTCATCTATGAACTCTTTCCCACTGATGCATAATTAACCATTCAGTTCCCTGTCCTTCCAAAGTACTTTGTTCACACCATTAATTAAGCACCTAGCATAGTGTGTTAACATTAACAGATAATTCTCATCTCCCCTGTTATGTAATGAAGTAATGAGTGAGATCTTGGACCGAGTCTTGTTTTCGCACCTTCAGCCCAGGTATAGAGTTGCACTCAAAACGAATCTGTTCAACTGACATCCATCCACCATTTAGCAGGCAAGCCCACACAAACCTGTTTCATTTAGTCATCCCCCTCCTGACTCTCAGGAGATGTTCCAAGCCTGGAATAATTAGTCTAAGCCATCTTGGTCATTTCTTCCTTCTCTTGGAATACTACCTTTTCTACAAATCTTTTCCAACTACCTGAAAGAAAATTGGCAATTTTCTTCCTATATTATCCTTCTGAAACATGCCAGTTCCCTAATCGATTCATTTACTACATTTGGCACAATAAATATACTTTATTTTACATAAAAGGTGAACAACGGCCGGGTGCGGTGGCTCATGCCTGTAAATCCCAGCACTTTGGGAGGCCGAGGCAGGTAGATCACCTGAGGTCTGGAGTTCAAGACCAGCCTGACCAACATGGAGAAACCCCATCTCTACTAAAACTACAAAATTATCCAGGTGTGGTGGCACATGCCTGTAGAAGAATCACTTGAACTCAGAAGGCGGAGGTCGTGGTGAGCTGAGATTGCGCCATTGCACTCCAGCCTGGGCAACAAGAGCAAAACTCTGTCTCAAACAAACAAAAACGTGGACAGCATAAATCCAGATTGTGTATGCAACCATCTCTTGTTGAGATGACAATGTCAATAAACAGCTTTTGGAACTAGGTGGATTTCTTAGATTGGCCAACACCCTTCAGATATGCCAGAGCCCAAGTCTTCTGATGGTCTCATGCTTCTGTTAGGTTAACAATCAGGCTACATAGATCTTAATGGTGTTTACTACAACCTTTAAACTTCTGTACATGTGCAAAGGTTACATTTGTTTTTCTATGTGTGAACCCAAGCTGAGTGTATCTAGTACTATCTGATCAACAACAGGGTACAGGAACTGGTTCAGGATCACCCATGTAAGAACAGAAGTGGGTCACTGGAGTTAAATTAAATCAGCCTTTGGGGACTTTCTCACCAATAGTCCTTTCTACCAATGGTACTACAGATATGTTAAATTAATAGTAAAGGAAATTAGTAATATCCCTATCCACTCAATTCAATAATGAAGATATTACAGAAGTTTCTGAGAAATGAGGTGACTCTAATAGTGTTATATACTGTACACAATCAAAAGACAACAAGAAATTCTAAGAGAAAACATGTTGCAAGTCAATAAGAACTGTCAAAATTGATTTTCCATAGAAAGAATACAACGATGTACACTTCTGACAAGTAACCTTAATAGCCTACATTTTATAGAAATTACAACTTAAACCTATATTAAGTCAAAAAATATTTATTGAGTACCTTTGTTAGAGACCTATTAATTATACAATGACACATGGTACTGATTAAGAAAATGATATCTAACATTTAATGAATGCCTACGATGTGCCAGGTACTGTATTAAGCATTTAAATGGACTGTCTCATTTAATTCTCACAACCACCCTTTGATGTGGGTTCAATTATTGACCTCCTGGGGTCAAGTGATCCTCCTGCCTCTGACTCTTGAGTAGCTGAAACTCCAGGCATGTGCCATGGTTCCCCACAAATTTTTTACAATTTTTTTGTAGAGACAGAGTCTCGCTATATTGCCCAGGCTGCTCTCAAACTCATGGCCTCAAGCGATCCTCCTACCTTGGCCTCCCAAAGTGCTTGGATTACAGGCATGAGCTACTACATGCAGCTAGTAAAATATTTTAAATACAAAATGAACTGAGAAAAAAATTAATTTCAATGGCTTTATTTATAAAATTTTTAGCTTAAAAGATCTATTGATTAAATCTACTATCCAGATGCTACCTGAAAATTTTTTTGGAATGATAAGATGGGACTTGATACATAAAACAAGCACAATTTTTAAAACAAACAAACCAAAAAAAAAAAAAAAAAAAACCAAATCCTTAAACACTAAATATAATTTGGCTACTAAATTAAATATCATAAATAAGTGCCTTCTCATCTGGATTAGTAGTCAGTGGAAAAAGTCAGTTAAGGGGGAAATCATTAAAAATGATACATACATACTCAAAACATTGTTTTAACTTAAAACAAATAAATGGACATGAACACACTGATTTCTGATGCAGGACCACAGCTTTTTCTTGTCTAGTTTAGCTGACTGGAGTTCCTAAGCAAATCACACCTAAATGCATCTACCACTTACAGTTTTCATTTTTTAAAGAAGAGCAAGAACTTGTAAAGCACTATCAGTGCCAAAGCCTTCTAGATTATAACCGTCCCCCAAATACTTTACAGCTCCCTTATTCCCACCTAATTTGACATATATACATATATACATATATATATATATGATTCATCTTGTTTGTAATGGTGAAATTGAGATGGAACTATAATTATGAAGAATGAGTCTGATTATTTTGTGGATTAAGGATATATATATATATATATGAAGCAATCTGTCCTTCCTGAATCTTTCCAAAACACCTAACTTAGGTCACAGAAAAACATCTCTCCTCCTTCACATTTCATTGGTATGTATCATATTTTAATTAACATACATAATTATAATAAGTCCAGTGGCCTAAACAAGTTCAAGAACAAACACAAATGATTCTTGGTAAGTATGCTATTCAGATGGTGGAGGCAGACGTGCTACAGCAAAGAGCCTACTCATGCAGCAGGCATTCACCTGCCAAAGACATGGGGAAGAGATGAAGTGGAATCTCTGGAGTTGGTTAAGAAAGTTTCTGAAGTTTCATATAACTGTTGTTTGTTTGCTCTCTTGATTTTTTTTAGATTTTTTTTTTTTTTTAACAAATTTCCATACAAACAGCTGGGAAGGGATCTTAATTTTTTTGGTGTTTTTAAGAGACAGGGTCCGACCACGTGGTCCAGGCTAACCTCGAACTCCTGGATTTGAGTGATTCTCCCGTCTCAGCCTCCCGAGTAGCAGGGATTATAGGCGTGTGCCACCATACCTGATTCATCTTTTTGTTTGTAATGGTGAAACTAAGATGGAACTATAATTATGAAGAATGATTCTTTTGTGGAATAAGGATTGCTTTTATTTATAGATACGTGTCAATGACTTCTTACTAAATTATAAAGAGATATTTATATAATTCATTCAGTTTAGTTTCAGCATGTTGTATAAAACATACACAGCTGAGTATTTACTCTGTCCTACAATTAAACATCACAATCTTTAAGCTTCTAGAGAGCAGTCATCATATGCTGTTAAATATTTAGCTCAACTTTGTGCTAAGTGTGCAAATACACACTTTCTACTGATTAGATAATCCTTCTTCACCGGCCTTCAAAGATCCTTCCAACACCGTGGCCTCACAGTTCTTTGAACTCCTCATCTTGGCCACTCACTCCCATGAGAGCTAGCCTGGTCTCTGTCACTACCAATAACCACAAACCCTCCATAAGCTTGATTTCATGCACCCTACTCTTGGATGACTCTTCCACTTTCCAGCTCACTCTCTCTTACACTACACTCCAGAATCTCAACCCCTGCAGGAGGACCTACAGTCTGATGATCTACCAATTGTCTCTGTCCTTCATCCCCATGATGTCTGCCTTCCTTGCCCAGCGTAAATTCTATCATCAGTTATTACAATCACTCCTCTCCTTTTACCCTAACTTCCTCTGCCCTCATCAATTGTTCGTACTCACTTGGCAAGATTACAACCTTAGTTAAATCTAGTTCTCCACCTAGTCAGCACTGCCCATACCACTGAGCATGGCCAGAGAAAAACATTCCACAATGCTACCTGATTTCACTTTCAATTCATACTCCTCAGCAATCACTGTATTTCCCCAGTCCATTCACTTTTTCTCTTTCCCATTTGCCATTCTATCCATTTCCCTTTCTCTTCAAACTCCCTCTATGTCCCCACTCATCCTCACTCATAGCTGAAGAACAATCTTGCTTCCTACTACAATGGAAAAATCGAAACAGTCAGAAGCAAATTTTGATAGACTTCCATCACCACATTTACCCATCTCCCAGCAAATGCACCTAGATACTCTGCCTTCCCACCTGTTGTTCTGGATGAACTGTCCACACTCGTAAGGCCAATCTCTCTGCTTGCTAAATAAATTCATCCCCTCTTGCTCAAGAACATAGCTTTATGATTCTCCTTTCTTCTACATCAATTTTCCACTGCACAGGATCATTCTTTCTACCTGCAATCAAACAAACCACTATTTCTCCCACCTTAAAAATATCTCCTCTCAGCTTCGCTTCTCCCTCCAGTCACTACCCCATATCTTTGTTCCTTCAAAGTCCTTGAAAGAACCCCTCTACTTGGTATCTCCAACTCCACTCCTCCTGTTACCTCCTGAACCCACTCCATTTAGGCTTTCACCCCCAACACTCTACCAAAACTGCTCCATGATCACCAGGGATAGTGACGTTGCTAAATCCAATGACCAATTCTCAGTCTTAATCTTCCTTGACCTAAAGTACTACTTGGCACACTTGACTGCTCCTTCCTCCTGGAAAATACATTGTTTATTTGCCTTCCTGATTATTTGATTTCCTTCCTTCCTCAATATTTACTTCTGAATATTCTTTGTTGGGTCATTTTCAACTCCCCAGACTTTCAGGGTGGGAGTGCTCACGGCTCAATCTTTTTCTCATCTATATTTTGCCTCTTAGTAATTATCTGATCCCCTCTTAAGCACTGTCTGTACGTTAATGACTCCCACCTTTATACCTCCTCCCTCAGGGATCCCCCTGCCCCATTCATACATCCGTCTGTCTACTCAACATCTCCACTTGGAAGTATAACAGGCATTTCGAAAACTCAGCATGTCCAGAACTGACTCCTGCTCTTCCTACAGACTCCATCTCAGTTAACGGCAACTGCATCTCCCAGTCTCCTTGACACCTCTTTTTCACACACCCCTACCATCCAATCCTATTGGCTGTACCTTCAAAATAGAGCCCAAATCCCACCATTACTGCCACCTTGACTCCAACGCACTACCAGGGAGCCTCCTAACCGGCCTTCCTGCTTCTCTCCAGTAGGAAATTCAGCCTGTTTTCAACACAAACGCTAAAGTGATCCTAACAATGTAAGTCAGATTACGTTGCTCCTCTGCTTGGAACCTTCCAATGACTCCCTCTGAACTCTCTTTCTCAGAGTAAAAGCTCCTGTCTTTACAAGGCCTACGTAGAAGTCTTGTATTGTCCGGATCTGCTCCCATTACCTCTCTGACGACACTCTCCCATGCTCACTCTGCTCCAGCCACACTGGCCTCGCTCTTCCTTTAGCATACCACATGTGTTTCGCCTTGGTGGCTTCTTCTGCCTGTACTGCTCTTCCTCCAGGTATTCAAATGGCTCACTCTTTGACCTCCTTGGAGTGTTTGTTCAAATGCCTCTATCTCAATGAGGACTACTTTGATCACCCATTTAATTACTACAACCCACACCTCACAGGTATTCCCCAGCCCTCTTACCCTGCTTTCTTCATAGCACTCATACTGTGCTATACTATGTAATTTACCTATTTATTATGCTTCCTATCAAGTTTCTTTCTCCTAGGATGTAAGCTAATGAAAGCAAAGATTGTTGTCTCATTTACTGGTGTACCCCAGCACCTAGAACACTGTTTGGCACATGGCAGAGGCTCAATAAACATTTGTTGGGTGAATACATGAAGGAACCCTTATCCCTGAAGCTGACTAAAATCAGTATCTAGTAACTGGTTTATTAGCATCTTCTAATGAGAAATCTTCATATGCGTTCCTTGTACATTTTCATTTTACAAGTCACTGTAAAATATCATTAACTTACATTCCATTCATTTCATAATTTATGAGACTATTTTTCCTGGGTTGAAAATTTTAGTTTCTCAAATTCATAAACGGAAGATTTTCTGAGTAAATTAACACAGTAAATTAATCTGTGTTTACTTAATTTTTAAGGACATGTACATTTCATACAAGTTGCCCTGGTTACAAATTAGGATATAACTATTTTGAAAAATAATCACCAAGGGCTTACTACACATCAAGGTACTCTGGGGCATAAAAAAGCAAGTGTTCCCACTGAGGGATGAATAGTCTACTAGCAAATGTAAGACAGTTGCACAAATAATGATGATACAAAGAGGTATCCGATGAATATAATGTAGCAGGATAAACAAAATGGCATTGGAAAACAGGAGTAAAAACAAAGGGAAGCATTCTGAGAAGACTATTTATAATGGGAACTAAAACTGTCAGCTGAAGCTCAGATGGCGGTAGAGGCATTCCAAATGGGTATAGAAAATGAATGGGCCAGGCGCGGTGGCTCAAGCCTGTAATCCCAGCACTTTGGGAGGCTGAGACGGGCGGATCACGAGGTCAGGAGATCCAGACCATCCTGGCTAACACGGTGAAACCCCATCTCTACTAAAAAATACAAAAAAAGTTAGTCGGGCGAGGTGGCGGGCGCCTGTAGTCCCAGTTACTCGGGAGGCTGAGGCAGGAGAATGGCATAAACCCAGGAGGTGGAGCTTGCAGTGAGCTGAGATCCGGCCACTGCACTCCAGCCTGGGCGACAAAGCGAGACTCCGTCCCAAAAAAAAAAAAAAAGAAATGAATGAAGACCAAGGACAGGACAGAAATATCTGGGGTGCACTCACTAGGTGTGTCCAGACATTGAAAGAGGATGAGCAGAGGAAGAGAACAGGAGAGGTAAGAACTAAAAAGGTGGTATTAGGTCCTAGAGGGGTCTTAAATATCAAGCTAAAGAGTTTTACCGCCAAGCTACAGAACTTTATCAAATGCCATACTGAGAAGACTGATCGATTTACTAAAAGCAAACTCCTAAAGGATCTCTTCTTATAAACAATTCATTAGTGGTTAGTGTGGAATCTCAGTGTGGCAGGGAATAAAGTAAAGTACATGGGTAGTGGCCCCAGAAAAACCAGAGCACAGCCCAGCGCATTACCACTCATCGCCTGGGTGATCTTGGGAAGGTTACCTAACCTCCGGTAGCTTTAATTTCCTCACCTGTAAAATAGGGCTAATGATGTGTATTTTGTAAAGCCAGTATGAGGACACATAATATAGAGTCTCCTAAAATGTTAGCTCTCTTATTTTACCTTAAAAATTGCTTGTAAATTGTATGGTATGTGAATTATATCTCAATAAAGCCATTACAAAAAAAAAAAAAGCCCATGGTGTGTATTTTTCACTAATCCAAACTATCCTTTCTCCTAATTGGTGTTAAGTAGGGAAATTACACTGAATACAGCAGGTGAGGTTCATCTACAAAGTGGAAGACATAACCCCCCGACGGATTTAAAAAAATGATTCTACTTTCAACACACAGTTGAGTAAACTTTCAAAAATGATTATCTGTGAATCAAGAAAAATTTAATTTTATTACTATGATTTCCATTCCCAACTTTTCTCCCTTTAAAACTTTCTCTCTCCTAACCCTGAAATAAACTTTCTCCTGTAGTCGGAATAATTTCTAAATATGAGTTCTATGATCTGTTGATGCAGACTGTGAAGTAATATAGAGAGAACAGATTAATATATGTCCTTAATGAAACTGCTCTGTTTGGTCAAATTCTCTATGTTCAGTGAGGCTGAGGACAGAGATCTCATTAAATAACCACAGGCACTGCAATTCTAGATAAAAGAATTGTAACTTTTCTTTCCGAAGTCAATTCCATGACTAATTTTGCATGTGCCCACCCATTTGACTTCAAAACTGGCCTCAAGTCCTACTTAACTCCATCAAGCCTTCCTCAAACAACAAAACGCACTGTATCCACTACTCACCCTGGTATGCTACATAGTCTACCCTAAGATGACAGTGACAAGTGTCCCTATAAACCAGGAACTGTGCTTGGCATATGCCATTTCATTTGAATGTTACATGAACATCAGGAGGCCAGAGTTATAATGGCATGTAGGTAAAGAGACTGAGATGCAGTAACAGCTAAAGTGATACAGCTGGTAAGGTGGAGAACTGGGATGCAAAACTGTCCACCCCCAGAGTTGGCTCTCAACCATCATGCCGTGCTGCCTCTGTGTTGGGAGGGACACTGTAGTCACCTTGTCATGTGGATTGTTGTTTAATGAATAGGTCTTGCCTAACCAACCCACTTGAACACTGTATGGTATTCTACACACAGTGACATAATAGACATTGAAGAAATATTTTACTGATTATTTTGACAGCCTTTTGTGTTCCTAGATCATATATTTCCACTGGAAACCCTGAAAGCATTCTTAGCCTATATTGTGTTTAGGCTATTTGTTGCCTAACTCTTCTAAGAAAACAACAGAGAAAGGAGCAGTCTTCCTACTGCACACCAAGGAGAATAAGAAAGCCTAGGAAAACCAATTTTGCATGTTAAGAGGCTGAAATAAGAAGCTACACAAAGAATGTAGACAGCAGATTATTGAAATGGGGAAGGAGCGGGCAACAGAGCTCCTTTAGAAAAGAAGCTGCAGTGGTTCACCTCAGATACAGTTCTGCTTAACAACTACTCCCGACAGGTAATTCCATCATACGCTGCATATATTTAAATAGGAACAGAAGTCTGCATTTGAAATTGTAACTCATATGAGAGAAAAGCAATCAAGAACTTTTGTCTTTCACAGAATAACCAGAGATTCTTTCTCAAATCCCACTCATTTCAAATATGAACTGGGCATCAGCAGATGACTTTCATTTAGTACAATAAGCTGCTCCCATTTCAGCGCTAGTATAAAGACTAGAGGATGAAAGAACACACTCCGAGAAACAAAAGTACAGTGTGAGGGAAAAGGAAAATAAAAGTATGTTTTTGGTACCAATGACTTCTTATGGTCTTCTACAAAAGAACCATGTCTTTAAAACATCAGTAAAAATTAATACATGCTGAGACCTATACTGTCCAATAAGGTAGCCACAAGCCTGGCCACTGAGCACCTAAAATGTGACTACTCCAAATTGAGATGTGCTGTAAGTATAAAATACACACCAGATTTTAAAGACTCAGTACAAAAAGAGAACGCAAAATATCTCAATAATTTTGTATACTGATTGCATGCTGAAATATTATTTGAGATATACTAGGTTAAATATGTTATTATTAAACATTAAAATTAATTTTGCCTGTTTCTTTTAAAGGATACTGGAAAAATTTTAATTATGTATGTGACTTGTATTATATTTCTGTTGGATGGTACTGGTATAGATGATGTTGCAGAAAAAGCAGGGAACGAAATTCTCAATTGTGACTCAATAGACTTAAGATTTGTCAGCCCTTCCTAACAGCCTGCTATAGAGAATTCCTTTTTCCAGAAGATGGGCGTGTTTGGTGTAACATAAGCATGGGACTGAAAATTACAGCACCCTGGGTTTACATTTGATCTGTGCCACTGACCAGCTCTGAAGTCAATGACATAATCTCAGGTAGGTGACTTAGCTCAGAGCAAACGTATCTCCTAATCCTATTATAAGGGTTAAATGCAATAATACAAAAAGCCCAGCATTTTAAACGGAAAACATGATCTTCCCAAGAAAATTTCTGTGACATGCTTTCAACATATTTTGGTGGCACTTCATTAAAAAAAAAAAAAAAAAAGACTAATAGGCCAGGCACGGTGGCTCACACCTGTAATCCCAGCACTTTGGAGGCTGAGGCGGGTGGATCATGAGGTCAGAAGATCAAGACCATCCTGGCCAACATGGTGAAACCCTATCTCTATTAAAAATACAAAAATTAGCTGGGCGTGGTGGCGGGTGCCTGTAGTCCCAGCTGCTGGGGAGGCTGAGGCAGGAGAATCTCTTAAAGACAGGAGGGGGAGCTTGTAGTGAGCCAAGATCACTGCACTCCAGCCTGGGCAACAGTGCGAGGCACCCTCTCAAAGAAACAAAACAAAACAAAAGACTAATAACATTAGTGGTCTCATGGTTACTGTTTGTAAAGACTTTAACTTCTGAATTTTAATAAAAAGAACTGTACTGTTAGGGAAGATTATAAAATGTTCATCTTTGGAGATCTTTTTTTTTTTTTTGAGATGGAGTCTCGCTCTGTTGCCCAGGCTGGAGTGCAGTGGCCGGATCTCAGCTCACTGCAAGCTCCGCCTCCTGGGTTTAGGCCATTCTCCTGCCTCAGCCTCCTGAGTAGCTGGGACTATAGGCGCCCGCCACCTCGCCTGGCTAGTTTTTTTTTTTTGTATTTTTTAGTAGAGGCGGGGTTTCACCGTGTTAGCCAGGATGGTCTGGATCTCCTGACCTCGTGATCCGCCCGTCTCGGCCTCCCAAAGTGCTGGGATTATAGGCTTGAGCCACCGCGCCCGGCTGGAGATCTTTAGGAAGAAAAGAATCATATTATTTCTCTTGGAAAGTATAAATCAGGAAGCTCAGCAGGATGATAGATAGGTTAGTTTATACTACTTGTAAAAAAGAGGCAAATCTAGTTCTAAAACTCAACTGGATGATGTTGGGGAATTCATGTAACATTTCTGGAATACTGATTTCCTCATGTATCAAATGCTGGTGGCTGACTAAATGATCTCTGAAATCCCCTTCAGCCCTAAGGCTCTTGTCGGCAACGAACCTAGAGGTCAAACATACATTTCTTTCTTTATTTATTATTATTTATGTATTTATTTATTTAGAGACAGGGCTTTGCTCTGTCGCCCAGGCTGGAGTACAGTGGCACAATCTCCGCCTCCCAAGCTCAAGCAATCCCCCCACCTCAGTCTCCCAAGTAGCTGGAACCACAGGCTAGGGCCACAAAGCCTGGCTAATTTTTGTAATTTCTGTCGAGACGGGGTTTTGCCACGTTGCCCAGGCTGTTCTCAAACTCCTGAGCTCAAGTGATCTGCCCACCTGACCCTTGCAAGGTGCTAGGATTCCAAAGTGTGTGAGCCACAAATATAAATTTATAGTCACTGCTTTCAAAGGTATCCAGCCTAATAGTTTATTCTTGTTTCTCACCATCCTTGCAGAATAAAAAGTCTATACATCTATTTTAAGGGTGCTTCCTGACAAGCCTTCTATAATAACTCCTTGCCCGAGGTGTTGTCCTATAAACTTCCACAAACCCATTCTCCCTGCTGCAAATATTTCCTCTCAATACATCTACTATGTATCCTGCTTAGTGCTGTATACGTTTAGAAGCCAGAGTTAAAAAGAGAAAACTACTACTTTTCCCATCCTCAACTCCAAATTCTGGTTTAACTGCTCTCACTTTTTTTTAAACCAACATATTTGTTAAATCTGAAAAAGGTATAGAGCAAAATGAATGTGTCATTTAACTGAGTGTCGAAAGTAACAAAAATGATCTGTAACACAATTGCTTGTGGAATGACCTGCTGATGGCTGGTTAAGGTTTACCAGGATTAAACAGAACTCTTAACTAGGAATTTTATTTTATTTTCTGATCTGAGGATTAAATAAACCATCTCCAGCTTTGCCCTAGGAAGGCATGGGACTTTAAGAAATTAATTTTGCTTTCTGTAACACAGCCTGCTTATCTCTAAGAAGAATTAATAATAACTACATGCTCAAAGTCATTGTGACCCCACCAGAAAGGCTGGGTACAATCCTGAGCTATTAAATCTCACGTCAGCAGATCTCACAGTAAAAGCAGACATATTAACAACACAGTGTTGAGGCAAAATTTTGAAGAGGCAGGAGTTTTAAACACACACACACACACACACACACACACACACACACACACACACACACACACACACGAATGCCTTATTGCTACCCAATGACCTGATGATAGGGTATTTTTCTTCCTCCTAGGAAGCCTTGCCTTCCAGGTGCTAAAGAAAGGCAGTCTGGAGGCTTATTTTACAACCAGCCCAATTCTTCTAGTTACTCAAGGAGAAAGTGTTAAGGGGTACTTCCTTTGTAGAGGAAAGTGGCACTTGTAAATCACCAATAGTTGAATTAAGATCTCTGACGGCTTTTTCAATTTATGGTGACGTAAATTAAGAGATTTTAGAGAAAAATCACTTTTCCACGCAGTAAGAGCACTGTTTTGTAGCATTACTAATTAAGAGCATACAAGCTGTGGAGTCAGATTATAGTTCTATTGCTGTTCTGCTTGTACTATTATATACAAAGGCCTCACTCAATCCAATGTGTTTCTCCATTAGGGCATGCTTTGTCCAGTAGGGCCGGTGTCTTTTTCATCAAGAATCCATGCTCTTCCCTCTTCTTTCTCAACCAAACTCCTCCAAAGAGCTTTAGCTCAGGGAGGCTGGCAGTGCATAGTTTCAGCCTTTGTCCTCACCATCTTTTTAACACCTTTCCCTAACCCCCAGCCAGCAGTCATCATGAGGACCTTCCTCAATGCAAGTCCAACCTGCATCCCTTTCTAGTGTGTTGTAATAAATAAATACATTTCTAAATGTGTGATAATCCAGGAAGTATTACCTTTCTGAGTGTGCCCAATTATTTTAATAGATCGATTAATACCCTAATAATATAAGGCTAACCTTCTGAAAAATCCTGTCCTACTTCAGGTCTCTTGGACCTATGAAAAACAAGAAAACATGACAACAGTTTAGGTGTCCTGTGGCAAAAAGTAACATCAAACAAATTAACACTCCAAGAGATGATGCAACTGTTACCTGGGAAGCACATTCAGAATGGCATAGCAGCTCCTTTCTGAGACTGGAGTGTGTTTCAAATGACATAATGGGTAACTGCTGTTTCTCCAGCTAACAATATAAACCCGGCAATGAAGGATATTTTCAAAGCACCCACCTTGTTGAGGACATCTCGCTGGCAGCCAAGATAAAGATTGGGAAGAATTCGGGTTGGCCCAGTGTTGGCAACAGGTAAGCAAGGCTGAGAAATGCAGGTAGGGACTAGAGTGGATTTTCCTTCACAGAGGCCAGGGAAACAACGAGAGAACTCAGCAAACCCACCTAAGAATAAACATTATAAAATTATAAAAAAATTATGCCACGCACAAAATAAAAACCAGCCTTCTGTGAACTGCTCAGCTACAACAGTTTAAAACATAAAAACTGAACCCATGGATCCAAGTGGGTATCACTGCACACCTATTCCTGGCTACAGCTGCTGATGCTAAGACTGAAGCATAATCCAGCACTAGGCTCGGCCTGTATTGCTACCATGTGGATAGGCCAGTCCTGAAGGCACTTAAAATGACTCCTCTCTCAGACATTCTCTTCATCTTCACATACCCTACAACATTTGCTCCCCACTCCCCATGCAAATGTTTTTTTTTTGTGGAACATAAAGAGGATTTAAAGTTAGTAGCGAGTAACCAAGCCAATAATTCACAGAAGCAAAATGGGGATATAAGAAATGAGAACTGAGGCTGAATGCAACTTCTTCAAAATAAAATTGAGTCAAAAATTATTTCTACAATTAACTTTATATCTTCCTACCATACAAATTTTTCATTGCAAAGGTATCACAAACATACTCCCACCAACACACATTCTATCAAGTTCTGGAGATTCCCTGGGCAGTTAGTCAAGGTCTCCGTAATTACCACTGACGTCTGCAGAGCTCCTGTCCATCTCAGCAAGCACTATAAAGAAGTGCTGACAGACTAATTGCTTAGGGTACAGGAAGGCTTTGTGGCAAGATTACTGAACTCAGAATTAGAAGAATTCAGTTTTTTCTAGTCCTGTCCTTATAATGATCTGCTCTATGACCTTCACTAAGCCAGTCTTGCCACCACTCAATGGCGTGAAATCTATGTAGCCAAGGAGGTGCTTTCACTGCCTCTGAGAAAAATAAAAAAAAAAAAGAGTAAGGTTATTTGCTTTCCAATCTAAATATTCCTTGCTAGCCAAACCCAAACACAGGAACCAAACAGATTCTGATAAATTTTCAGATAAAAGCCTTCCTATCCGAACCCTCACTATTCACTAAGTCCGAATCAAGGAGATTTGGATGACAGGGGATCCTCGTATATTTTTAATATTAAATTAAAAAACAAGGCAGGGCTCGGTCGCTCACGTCTGTAATCCCAGCACTTTGGGAGGCCAAGGCAGGCAGATTGCCTGAGGTCAGAGGTTTGAGACCAGCCTGGCTAACATGGTGAAACCTCGTCTCCACTAAAAATACAAAAATTAGCCAGGCATGGTGGTGGATGCCTGTAATCCCAGCTACTCGGGAGGCTGAGGCAGGAAAATCGCTTGAACTCAGAAGGCGGAGGTTGCAGTGAGCCGAGATTGCGCCACTGCACTCCAGCCTCAGCAACAGAGCAAGACTCCATCTCAAAGAAACAAAAAAACAAAAAACAACAACAAATAACATATTAAGTCTTATTAGAAGATAGTACCTTCGGCCGGGCGTGGTGGCTCGAGCCTGTAATCCCAGCACTTTGGGAGGCCGAGACGGGCGGATCACAAGGTCAGGAGATCGAGACCATCCTGGCTAACCGGGTGAAACCCCGTCTCTACTAAAAAACACAAAAAACTAGTCGGGCGAGGTGGCAGGCGCCTGTAGTCCCAGCTACTCGGGAGGCTGAGGCAGGAGAATGGCGTGAACCCGGGAGGCGGAGCTTGCAGTGAGCTGAGATCCGGCCACTGCACGCCAGCCTGGGCGGCAGAGCGAGACTCTGTCTCAAAAAAAAAAAAAAAAAAAGAAGATAGTACCTTCTTAACTGAGCCTTGAACAAGACCCTGAAATCTCACTAAAGTATTTATCTTCATCTCCCTGAGTTACATTGTATTAGACTTTCTCCCACTTCAAGAAACATACAAAACATGCCCTTGAAAACTGCTAGAAGTGCAGGAAGTTGAGAGGGAATCATCTGCCCTGTATTATGTTCAATTCAAGCATAATTCAGCCAGACGCCTGTCTCTACTGTCTAGGCTCAGTGCAGGGTCCTCAATGCAGCAAGTTAGAATGGTAGGCAGTTGACAACTATGCCACCTGCAGAATGTAAAAGAGTGGCCTGGCCTCCAACATCACCAAGTGTCTGTCTCTATATTTTTTAACACAGAAGCAGTTAAAGGTCTTCCACTAACTGAAGTTCTTAAGGTAACCTGATAGGCAGAATACGTGGATCCATTATAGAAATCACAAATTCCTTTGTGTCACAGGCCCTCAGGATCTGCACCTTACTGTTTCATGGTTTCAATTCTTATTTATTTATTTATTTATTGAGACGAAATTTCGCTCTTGTTGCCCAGGCTGGAGTGCAATGGCGTGATCTCAGCTCACGGCATCTCTGCCTCCCAAATGCAAGCAATTCTCCTGCCTCAGCTTCCGGAGTAGCTGGGATTACCGGCATGTGCCACCACGCTCAGCTAATTTTGTATTTTTAGTAGAGATGGGGCTTCTCCATGTTGCTCAGGCTGGTCTCGAACTCCCGACCTCAGGTGATCCGCCTGCCTTGGCCTCCGGTTTCATTTCTTACCATTTCCAATTATGACTTCCAGCCACACAAAACTCACTATTATTTCACATTTCCATGCTGTTCTCTTGTCCAAGAATACTACCCTCACACCGCCCCATGCATGCACACGTAGAAGCCATAGTACATACAGCATACACATGTGGGCAAGCCCCCTGATCATACAGCAGAGGAAGTAAGAGCACAAGCCCTTGTACCTGAGTTCCTGTCCCGGCTTTACCACTTTCTAGTTGTCTGATTTGTCAAGTTACTTAAGCCCTCTGACTCTTAGTTTCCTCATCTATAAAATGAGGATAACGATCACACGTATCTCACAGAGTTGTTGAGAGAATTAGTTAGTATATCAAAAGTATTTTGTGCCTGGCAAATAGTAAAGCACTCAGGAGGTATCAGTGGTTTTTTTTTTTTTTTTGAGACAGAGTCTCACTCTGTCGCCCAGGCTAGAGTGCGGTGGCGTGATCTCAGATCACTGCAACCTCTGCTTCCCGGGTTCAAGCGATTCTCCTGCCTCAGCCTCCCAAGTAGCTGGGACTACAGGCGCATGCCACCACGCCCGGCCAATTTTTTATTTTTAGTAGAGACAGGGTTTCACCAAGTTGGCCAGGCTGGTCACAAACTCCTGACCTCAGGTGATCTGCCCGCCTCGGTCTCCCTGTTTTTTTGTTATAGTGATCAGACATTCAGTTACCTAGCGCCATCTGTGCGGCCTTCTTCCACCTTTGATCCACAATTGTTTAGCTACACCTCCTTAGGATTCATCTGAGACACAAAGTGGAAAAAAGAATGCCTGTAAGGTTAACTTCTCATAGTGTGCCCCAGAGCAATAACGTCCTGAAAGAAGCTGACAGATAGGATAGCGGTCCAAAACATGAGAAAAATATTGTATATCCTAGCGCCCTGGGAGAGTCACAGCACATATTAACTTATTAAAGGTTCTAAGAAGTATCTTCAAAGAAACTGGTTTCATTTATTGAAGTCTAGTAAGTTTCCCCAAACTTATCTGACCATGGAATTCCCCCTAAAATATATTAAGAGCTAGTGGAATTCACACTTACGAAATGCTATGCTAAGGTCAAAGCGACTACTGAAATGGAGTCAATCAGAACTCCTATACCTACAAGTATAACCCACAGACAATCTCAAAAAAAGGGGGTCAGCCAATATTGGTATATGAGTGCCCACCGTTTAGAATATATGCTTTTGTTTCTATTCGTGTTTTGTTCCTTTTCAGTCTCTGTAATTGAATAATACAGTCATTATTTACAGTGAGTTTTTTCCCCAAGGTAGTTCTTGTAACAATAAATGTTAAAGATTCTCATCATTCTTTGCTTTTCTTACACCTACCCAACCTAACAACTGACAGGCACTATTTTAATTTAATTGTATGATATTAAATTTTAATGTCATGTCTATTAACATGCAGTTCTGGTGTTTCTCTTTTTTTTTTTTTTTTTTTTGAGACAGGGTCTCACTCTATGGCCTAGGCTGGAGTGGCATGGCATGATCTCAGCTCACTGCAACCTCTGCCTCCCAAGCTAAGTACATATAAAGAACTTAACACTGTCCAGTCCATAGTGAGTGATCCTCCCACCTCAGCCTCCTGAGTAGCCAGGGATACAGGCGGGCGCCACCACGCTCAGCTAATATTTGTATTTTTTGTAGAGACAGGGTCCTTCCTATGTTGCCCAGGCTGGTCTCAAACTCGTAGGCTCAGGTGATCCCCCCAACTCAGCCTCCCACAGTGCTGGGTTTACAGGCATGAGCCACTGCACCCTGCCAGTTCTGGTGTTTCTCTAAAGAACTGCCTTCATATATTTTTCTATTCTGGCTCTAAAATAGTTCATGGAATGGTTGTCATTTAAATCCAACAAAACGGCTTGGGCAACATGGAGAAACTCCATCTCTATTAAAAAAAAAAAAAATGCAAAAATTAGCCAGGCATGCTGGTGTGTTCCTGTAGTTCCAGCTACTTGGGAGGCTGAGGTGGGAGGATTGTTTGAGCCCAGGAGGTTGATGATGCAGTGAGCTGTGATCGCACCACTGCACTCCAGCCTGGGTGACAAAGTGAGACTCTGTCTCAAAAAAATACATACATACATCCAACAAAACAATATTCCAGTAAATGTTCTCAAAGAGAAACCACAGAATCCAAGGAAATGCCACTTGAATTTCATTTTAACCTTATAAATGATTATTTTTATAATGTATGTAATCCTAGAACGTACTGAACGCTTACTGTGTGACAAACGCTGCTCTAAGCACTCTATAGGTATTTTACACACTCTTATAACTGCCCTATGAGGTAGGTATTACTACTAATCCCATTCATAGATAAGGCTCAGAATCACATAATATAGGCTCAGAATCACGTAATATAATAACTGGAAGAGCCAGGTTATAAGTCTACTTTTCTAAATCCTATGGAATTACCTTCAACTCTCCCTTGGATGCAGGGACAGCCTTGCTGATGATATTCACGGGGTCCTGGCCTCCCAGCTGTGACCAGGCTAAAACGGCCATGGTCCTTTCCCAAACTGATGGAAGAGCCTTGTTTCCCCAAAGCCATATTGCTCAAAGGCTTCAATGAGGGAGAAGAAAGAAGATCTGACAAGACCAGAGAAAGGAGAATCTCTTTAAAGGCAATTTCACACGACACCAATAACAAAGTTTACAGATGAACTAGTTGAAATGTAAATATGGTCACTGGTTTGTTCATGACCATTTACACAAGTTGGTAGTAAAGTTGAGGCCATGTCTTGGCTTTCAGGTCACCCCCTACAGAACAACTTTCAGAGGAGACGCAATTCTGCAATAATCATAAACTGAGCCATCAGCCAGGCTGTCTGAGGTCCAGCTCTAGCGTTAATTAGTACAGTAATCCTACGTCACTTTGACTTCAGTGGACCTCAAAAGTAAATGTGGCTCTAGAAAGTTCTGAGACAGAGAACAGAAACAAAGGAGAGAAAGAAACCATCGTTCAGCCTCAAAACAAAAGAGCCAAACATAACAACAACACTACACTGTAAAACATATTATAAAACAAAAAGAAGCTTTTTCAACTGATATCTAGAACAAATTCAAACAAACAAATATTTTAAAATATCTAACAGATTTAGCTGCAATCAGAACATTCATTTAGTGCTCAGTTTGGCTTGAAATGTCCCAAACTGGCTCCTAGTCACTTCCAGAAAACACCACCTCGGCCAGAGTACATTTTCACTGATCTTTATCTATGACAATGTTCCACTCTGCTGACATCCTCCTTCATTGACAGTTTTTTCCATTCACTGACCTTTCATTCACTGCTGCACTCTAGTGACTCCAGTTTCGTTTCATTAATTAACAACAGATGAGACACTGCCTGATTCCCTTGAACCTCTGAAAACTATCTGTGGCCTCACCAGCAACTCAGTTTTGAAACGTGTTTAAAATGTCCCTCTTCCTTTCATAAGTTCTCTTACAAACAAGATCTACTTCAGAAGGAAAGTTCAATCATGCAAACTTTCTGCTCCAAATGGCTGACGGAGACAGAGAATGAAGCGTCCTCTTATCTGCCCTCGTCATAACTTTGTTGTCCCAGGGACTCCAAGCTAGATTCCATTACAAGACATAACATCGACCATTATCCGCTATTTACTGTGAAAAGCAGTACCGAAAAACTGATAAGCTTCTTGAAAAAATTTGCGCATATTTTTTAAAGTTGTCTGAAGACTTGACTCACTGTCCAATCTTGCCAAGTTTCTCCTGTTCCTAATTTTATGCTGTTTATCATCTGGGAATGCAGAAAACGGAGTCATAGTAACCTATATGTGTTTCCCTAACATGGACCTGAACCTAAGAATGACTGTGCCCCCTATTCTGGAAGTATCTGTGCTAAGAGGAAGGAAGACAAATACGCAGACACTTCCAGCCTGCTGAGAAACAGGGATGGGCAGTCTCTGCAGGCAGAGAAGCGTCTTGGCCTCCACAGCTGTGGGTGCACAGGCAGCCAGACCGCAATGCTAAAAACCCATGTTTCTGTTTGTTAGTCTTCCATAAATCCAACCAAAAGAATGCATGTTTACAAATAAAAACATAGATACTACTTCCGACACAGAAAACATGTGGTACATACAGCTTCTAAGGCATTCCTGATTTAGATAACACCTTATCCTAATTCAGCCATGAAAACATTTTCCCTTAGGAGCACCTCCTTCACAATTCCAATCATAAATACGATTTTCTGTAAAAGCAAACGTGAACCACCATTCCATTTTGGGAGGGAAAAATCTGCTAAGCAAAATAAAATACATATAACAACTCTACTAAACAATTCTAATTGGTCACTCTTTTTTCTTCCCTCTCACCCATGCAATCAGTTATAAATCACAGTATTTTCTTAAAATGGAAGTATATTTACATAATAAAAGTAGTACTCTACTGTGGCTTAGTGATATTCTTAAAATGTTTTTAAGGCCAAAGTTCTAAAAATAGATCCCTATCCTTTTAGCAATTCCATGACTTTAAAGATGGTTTCCTGCAGTGAGAGACAGGACCTTTCCACTCATGCCTTCATTTAAATAGGGAGCAAGTCACTAGAGATTTATCAATTGACAGAGCCGCCTTCAAGGAAGGCAGAATCAAAGAGAACTGCCCTCCCACCCTATATTGTGAATGGATTCCATGGTTATACAAAGAAATAATATTGATACAAAGCTCTACTTTATGGAAGACATTTTTCTAAAAAGTCATATGCAAATTTAACTTTTATATTTTAAATAATCTGCATATAGTTCATATGGTTGCACAGTTTTGAACTATGCAGTTAAATTCTTGTTTTTTGTTTGTTTTTGGAGACGGAGTTTTGCTCTTGTTGCACAGGCTGGAGTGCAATGGCACAATCTCCGCTCACCCACAACCTCCAACTCCTGGGTTCAAGCAATTCTCCTGCCTCAGCCTCCCAAATAGCTGGGATCACAGGCATGCGCCATCACGCCCAGCTAATTTGTCCGGCTAATTTTGTATTTTTAGTAGACACAGGGTTTCTCCATGTTGGTCAGGCTGGTCTCCAACTCTCAACCTGAGGTGATCTGCCCGCCTTGGCCTCCCAAAGTGCTCGGATTACAGGCATGAGCCACCATGCCTGGCCATTACATTCTTTTGTAGTTCTCACATAGTTTAATTATTTTGTAAAACAAAACTCCCTTTTTGTAACATAAACACAATCCTTTCAGTTGCTTATTTTAGAATATATGTGAAAAACTAGAGTACACCTTCACCTGTAGAGGACAGTTCTCTCTTCTCTCCATACTGGAAAGAAAATCTGTTGCTTTATGATCACACAAAGGAGACAACTCTAACATTAAAAATGGAAAATAATGAAAATGTTTATTTTGCAGTAAAGTACTTTAATTGCTCTTAAGAGTAATTCTGTTATGCCTCAGTCTGACATGTCTGATTTAGGCAACTTCGTTCTCTAGACACTCACAAACAGACTAAAGTATGGTCACAATTCTTTCAGGATCAGCAGACAGTAAACATGGAGAGTTGAAACTAGTTGAAGAAAAGAAAAAAAAAAAAGCAACATAATTTCATACCCCTAAAGAAAGCAAACAAAATGTGTAACTAATGTTTCAATGTAGACACTTTGGTCTGGCTAAGCCAAGCCACACAGGTTTGGTAAATTACTCCTAGGAAGGTAGAGAGCGGTGACGTGTTTTCCACAACATTAGCAGCATTTCATCTATTTCCCATATAGCCAACTCTCCAACTAGCCGTACTAAAAAGAAAAATCCCAAATGATCTAAAGCATTAATTTAAAGCTTTCATTCCATCCACCCTATCCCACCATCTACTGGAGCACAGACCAAGAGAAGAGTGGAGAGATACGCATTTCTCTTTCAGGAAGGCTGACAAGTAGCCTACATCTCACAAAATTTATCCTATAAATGACATCTCCAAAAAAGCTCACCCTGTATTAAACAACTCTATCACCTGACACACTTGGGAAATGGGAAATTCTATCTAATTTTGGTAGTTAAAACATATACAACAGTTACCACATATACAACAAATGAATGAAAAATTTTCAAAGCACCAGCAGACAAATCACTAAACACTAAAATTATGCAACTTGTAATTTCTTATGACTCAGAATGTCCAGATCTTATAACTAAGGATAATATTTATTTTTTTTAATTTTATTTATTTATTTATTTGAGACGGAGTCTGGCTCTGTCGCCCAGGCTGGAGTGCAGTGGACGGATCTTGGCTCACTGCAAGCTCCGCCTCCCGGGTTCACGCCATTCTCCTGCCTCAGCCTCCCGAGTAGCAGGGACTACAGGCGCCCGGCTACTTTTTTTGTATTTTTAGTAGAGACGGGGTTTCACCGTGTTAGCCAGGATGGTCTCCAGCTCCTGACCTCGTGATCCGCCCGTCTCGGCCTCCCAAAGTGCTGGGATTACAGGCTTGAGCCACCGCGCCTGGCCAACTAAGGATAATAGTTAAATCAATTCAATCGGCAACATTCAGATGTGTTATTCAAGGACTAGTTCTCAGAAGATGTAGAGTGATACTATTCTGCTGATCTTTTAAATTGGCAATACATAACTATGCCCAGAAAAACTCCTCTTAAACGCCCTGAAACAAAGATTGTTCTAAAGACTTGTGCAACCAGAATAACCAATCAAAAGGAATACAGCCAGAATCTACCACGTGGCCGAATAGAATTAACAAGCTCTGTAAGTAGGAGAGCCAGAGTCACAGACTCTCCCTACTGTTTTCCTAACACATCTGTGCTTTCCCGCCTTGAGGCTTTTGAAAATTCAACCTTTCCAATCCATTTTGTATTTCCTTCTAAACTACAGGCAAGCACAAGTTGCACCTCTTCTATAGCAGTATGTTCCCCAAATTTTTTAGCATGATCAACAAAATACATTTTCCACTCAAACCCTCTGAACACCTACACATACTTACCACTAAGACAAAAGTTTCATGATACTATCTTCCCTAATTCTGTTTAAAAACAAACAAACAACTTCTTTGACCAGCGTATCCAGACATGGTCTTGCCGGCTTAGAGGCTCTATAAAATTTATACCAATCATTTGGCAGTATCTACCACTGACCTACTAACTGTGAAATAACTGTATGTGTTGTGACCTGTCTTACTTCTCCAGCTATTGTGAGCTGCTGATGGGTAAGAATTATGTCTTATACTCCTTTGTAATCACCTCAGCATTTAGCATAGTGCCTGGCACATAATTAGAATTCAATAAATGTTTATTGAATCCTTCCTTGTTACAATGAATAGCTGTTGATGGACATAAGTCTTGTATATTTTTGGTGTTCCAAAGGATTTCCTGATTCCATTCAAAGCCAAAAGCTAGTTGGTGTGGGTGGGGGCACAAAATCTGCTTCCTATTCCTAGACCACAATGCCCCAGAAGACTCTCAGGGTGAGCGGGGAGGCAAAAGGCAAGAAAAAAACATTTTTTCTTTTACTACAGGAAAAAAGATAAAATTGGTGAGTGCCACTTTGGTTATCCAAAAGCAACATTCAATCGTTACTATGATTCTTCCATATCCACAGGACTTTACATGAAAGGGAAAGAAAATTTTTTCTGATGCCCCTAAATGGTGCAGGACTCTGTAACGGTGTGGAGAGTCCTGTAATACATCTCCATGGCTCAGGGAATCAGGGCACATCCCATAGGAAACCAATGAGACACCAACTACAATTACACCCCAAATGAGGATGGTGTGGCTGCTGGACATGTCTATAATCATCATCAAAATGGATAATGAAATGAGATTATCAATAGGGGAAACTTGAGTCAAGAGGAAAAAGGAATACAAGTCTAGTGTCTGGAGAATGATTCAAGAATAAAATCTGACTAACTTGTAAACTGTCCATGAATCACACTATACAGCTCACTTCTCAGGCTATCCATGTGAAGCGCAAAGCTTTCTAAGCCATCTAGCCGCAGGCTCTCCCCTAAGACCACTTCTGTATATTCCATTCTGTCTACAGTCCTTCTCTCTGGCCGACTACACATTTTGACAAGAGATCTCACAGAGCAGTGAGGGAGAAAGGGATAACTGCGTTTTACATATAAGTTCAAAAAACATTTAATAGCACCTACTATGAGTCTGACATAGTGCTAGGTAACAGAACAGTGGTGACCAAGACAGAGGGCCTTCTCTGGAGTTGACAGTTTTATGGGATAAACTTTAACCAAATAATTAGATGAATAATTAACTAATTATGGTAGGTGGCCAAAGGCATATAGAAACCAACTTTGCCTGGTAGCTAGGGAAGGCTGGACAACTACATTGAATCTAGCAGGAAACACCTAGGTAAATAGCAGAGAGAAGAGCCCAGGGCAGAGGAGAGAGCCTCTGCGAAGGCCCAGGGCGCATGATGTTGTAGGTTTAGAGCAACAGGGAGGAGGCCTAAGGAGCTAAGGCAAAACAACTACTGAGGACTTAAAGTGGCACTGGATGAAGTTAGCAAGGTAGGCAGAAGCCAGCCACTGCGGGGCCTTGTCAATCAGTTAAAATTTTGTAATTTATCTTAAGAGCACTGCATATTATTGATGCATATTAAACTGAGAAGTGATATAATCTGAATTAGTTTAAAAATACAAAATAAAAATGTAACTTTAGCTGCAGTGTGAGCAACGGATTGGAAGGTGGCAAGACAGAGCATGTGAATGGACCAGTTAAGAGGCTCCTGGAGCAATCTGGGGGAGGAATAACGTTCAATTGACTTCATGGTAGCAGGAGACCAGAAAACCAGACAGACCCAAGAGGCTGGAAGAAAGATCTGGTGACTGAGAGACGACAGGTGTTGCAGCCATATCTCCAATAGCTCACAACACCCATCACCTTAAAGTACAAATTCTTCCTTCTGATTTAAAGAGCTTACATAATTTTCTCTCACATCCTCTCAATTCCCAGTTCTCTCCTTCACAAAAAATCCACTCTGGTCTCCTCACTGCCCCTCCAAATCTATGTTCATTCCTGACATTTTTAATCATGTTCTCTTTCCGCCTCAGAATTCGAAGAACCCTCCCTACCCAAATCTTACTCATCTTTCAAGGTTTGATTAAAATTCCATTGCCCTAATTAAGTCTTCCCTGACTTCTGCAGACTACACTGAATCATCCCTTATCACTGTATCATACATTTTAGCAAATGATCGTACACTGCTCTTTGTTTCATCCACTTTAGGTGCATTTTCCCAAATTAACCACTAGATTTTCAAGGGCAGGGGCAAGACTTTTGCTTTTCCAATATCCTCACCCCCGAGAGCCCAGTCCAAGGCACAACCATGGAAGTACCCATCAAACACTGAGAGGCTGAGTGAGTGAAAGGGCTGAAGAATATGCTGGACCTGGTGTTTCTCTAGACCACACAGCTGCCACAACTGGGGCAAGGGAAGACTGATGTCACTGTTGTCATCTGGGGTGCTTCTGTTTGGTTTGTGCACAATATCAGGATGGGGAACCAAGGGACTATCTTTAATCTTTAGTTGGCTCTCTAGTCTGTTTGTTTCAAAAGACGGTCTCAAGCATATGTCTTCGCCACTGGTAGCTGGGAAGAGACATGACTGACTTTCCACACTGGCAGATAGCAATCGGAGAAAAGATGATCCAATTTAGACGAATTCATGCCTACTGAGACTCAGAAACAGAGCCAGAAATACACAGCAGCCAGTGAGCAAACAGCACCTTTTCCCCCAGCTTTACTGAAGTATGATTAACAGACAAACATTTTATCTATTTAAGGTGTACAGCATGATGATGTGATACACATATACACTTGGAATGACTACCTCACATAGCTACGCTCTTTTTGTTGTGGTGAGAACACTTAAGATCTACTCTTTCAGCAAATTTGAAGTATATGATACATTTATTGTTAACTATAGTCACCGTGCTGTACATTAAGTCTCTAGAACTTACTCATCATGTAACTGAAAGTCTGTACTCTTTATGCAGCATCTCCCCATTACCCCCGTCCTCCAGCCCCGGGTAACCACCGTTCTACTGATTTTATGAGTTTGACTCTTTTAGATCCACATGTAAGTGATACCATGCAGTATTTGTCTTTCTGTGTCTGGCTTATTTCAATTAGCGTAATGTCCTCCAGGTTCACCCATATTGTTGCAAAATGGTAGGATTTCCTTCTTTTTTAAGGCTGAATATTCCATTGTGTGTGTATGTGTGCATATCGCATCTATTTTTAGTCTGTTTTCAGTGACTCTCAGTCACTGCAGTTTTTTAGACACAAGAGCGGTCAATTCCTTAATAATTGGTATACTTTGACTGAAATCCACTAACTTCAATCTCATTGACCAAATGCTACAGGATTCGAAATGGAATTACTGACGTTTCCCTTCTCCAGACAAAGAAGAAGAAATACCAAACTAGATAACAGAATTGATTATAAGAGCACAAACAGCAAAATCCATAACCAGGAAGATCAGGTTCTATTATACTTGCATGAGGAAGGATAGTAATTCCATTAAACCAAAACTATACATTTATTACACAGAACAGTTATCAGAATCTAGGTCCTTGTTAAATTGAAAATGTGTAAAGAGTCTAATACATTTTTGTTCACTTGTAGGTCTAGCTACAATAGTAAGTCCAACTCAAAACAAAGAAATGAGTATTTGGTCTTTAACCATAGCAAACATTAATCGAAGACCTTTGCTGTGTTAATAAATGGTATCCTCTACCCTTATTCACAGCTATACACCAGCATAAAACAGAGTAGACTTTCACTTGATGATCTCTTCTGGCTAACATAGTTTAATGCTTTAAAAAATTTTATATACAGTATATTTTTATAGATTGCTATATTCTATAAAATATGAAGAATATGACGGAAATTCTCAAAAAGACTGAGAAAGAGCTATTACAAAAAGAGCCTTTCAGAATAAGCCTGATCCGAAACCCTTGATTCCCAATCTAGCCTCCTGACAAAATTCCAGAAGACTCTGGAATTTCTTGTGGATGTGGGCCTTGGGCAGCGAGAGCTTGGGAGAGTCACTCAGCAGCTCTGTTATTTTCCTCATTTGTAAATGAAAGGGCTGAAGTCTGTGGTCCATTTATGGTTTTCTCCCCCCAATCGCCGTAGGGTTATCCTCTACCGCATCACAGGACAGAAAGGAGTGCTGTGGAATTAATAAGCCTGGTGGAGCCCTTTTGCTTTTACTCAGGCTATAACTAGGGAGAGAGAAGGACATAGTAGAACAGCATTTTTCACATGCAGGTTGATCTTTATTTCTACTAAATTAACCCATTTACTCTCTTTACCGTATGTCAGCATAAAATAAAAGCCCAAATTCAATCGTTTTCCTTTTTTTCACATGTATTTACTTCTAATCTGGCGCTCTTAGAAATAGACAAGTAGAATAAACTGATACATAGTGACTAAGTAAAAGCCAAGAAACAAGTTTATTTTTCAGAGAACTAGTTTTCTCCAGGTTGTTGAAAATACCAAAAAAGGTTGCTCAAAAAGTCAATGTTGGTAACTGATTCTTTTGGTTTTCAAACTCATACTGCTAAGTTTCTTATTTTTTTAAAGGATAGTCTTTTAGACTATTGATACAGAAATTTGGCATCTGTTGTCTAACACAATCCTCATAATAAGGCAAGCGTTACTATCTCTTTTTAGGAGATGAAAAAATACAAGATAATTCAGGTTAAATGACTTATCCAAAGTTGCCATAAGGAGCAGAGACACACACACACAGAAAACACAGGCTACAGCTTTGATCCCTTATCCGTTGTTCTTTCCAGCTTAAAGGGATTTCCTCAATGCAGATGTTAGATCACCTAGGGAATGGGTGTGGGCATGGCACTGAGTTGACCAGAAGACCCTGAAACCTTCTGCAGATGCAGATATAGATCCTGTGCTCAGGTAACACTTTTACCACTAGGACCTAGTTTTTCTTCCCTCCTGCTCTTTTCTGATCCTTTTTCTTTGGTCGATATCTAAGGTTTAGCAGTAACATGAAAGGTATTACCAACCCTTGAAAATGGTTCCTTTTTTGGATTCTCCAATCCCCATCTTTCCCCTTCCCCTCAATCTTAAATCTTGTATCTGCAGGAGAAAAAACAAAGACAGGCCCAGCACATGGCATAGAGCATGGCTCTCTTTAGCTCTACCTTGTGTAATTTCTTTCTTTTTTTTTTTTTTTTTTTTTGGAGATAGGGTCTCACTCTGTCACCCAGGCTAGAGTGCAGTGGCGCAATCACAGCTCACTGCCATCTCAAACTCCTGGGCTCAAGTGAGCTTCCCAAGTAGCTGGGACTATAATTATGATACCACCGCACCCGGCTAGTTTTTTAAATTTCTAGTAGAGATGAGGTCTCTCTCTGTTGGCCAGGCAAGTCTCAAACTCCTGAGCTCAAGTGATCCTCCTGCCTCAGCCTCCTAAAGTGTTGGGATTACAGGCATAAGCCACCATGCCTGACACCTTGCATAATTTCTATACCCAGATTACCTATTGCTCCCATGAAGCTGGTCTTCTCTGCGTTTATGACTTTTTATTACAAGTTCAAAATATAGTTTAGCAGACACAAAGGACTTTATTAAAAAGAAAAAATATACAGTTTATTCTGTCAATATTTTCCTACAATTCTAATTATTTAACATACTTAAACTTTTCTGAAATATTCTCAATCGAATTAGATTCTTTTCAAATTATTAGAAATCCTGTAATTTTTTTAGTCAAATAGGAATTATAGCATTTTTCCCTTACAAAAGCCCATCCTAGGTTATAAAATCATTATTATGATACATTGATGTCACACCCATTTTGTTACTCTATTAATATGCTTTTCTTTGTTTTTGAGATGGAGTTTCACTCTTGTTGCCCAGGCTGAAATGCAATGGTGCGACCTCAGCTCACCGCAACCTCCACCTCCCGGGTTCAGGCAATTCTCCTGCCTCAGCCTCCCAAGTAGCTGGGATTACAGGCATGCGCCACTACGCCTGGCTAATTTTGTATTTTTAGTAGAGACGAGGTTTCTCCAAATTGGTCAGGCTGGTTATGAACTCACGACCTCAGGTGATCTGCCCACCTTGGCCTCCCGAAGTGCTGGGATTACAGGTGTGAGCCACCGCGCCAGCCAATATGAATTCTTAAGTCTTAATTTCAAAGAGGGTTGTGGGGAATATACACAGGTCTTTAAATTGTATTTATTCAATAACTGACTTCAAAATTGAAAAAAAAAGGGAAACAGTGGTTTGCCATTACCCACCCATTAATGGTAATAGAGAACTTATTTTTTATTTTTTTGAGACAGAGTCTCACTGTCTCGCCTACGCGAGGCTGCAGTGGTATGATCTTGGCTAACCGCAATCTCTGCCTCCCAGGTTCAAGCAATCCTCCTGCCTCAGCCTCCCGAGTAGCTAAGACTACAGACCCGTGCCACCATGCCTGGCTAATTTTTACATTTTTAGTAAAGATGGGGTTTTGCCATGTTGGCCAGGCTGGTCTCGAACTCCTGACCTCAGGTGATCCACCCACCTCAGCCTCCCAAAGTACTGGGATTACAGGCGTGAGTCACCATGCCTGGGCAGTGATGGAGAACTTTCTAAGGCATCCAAATTTGTTCTTTTTTTTAAGATGAGATTGCTACTGATAATTTTTTTTCTTTTTTTTTTTTTTTTGTTGTTGTTTTTTTTAGAGACAGGCTCTCTGTCACCCAGGCTGTAATGCAGTATTGCAATCACAGCTCACTGTAACCTCAAACTCCTGCTCTCAAGCAATCCTCCCACCTTAGCTTCTCCAGTAGCTGGAAATACAGGGGTGCACCACCACACCCAGCTGCTATTGATATTAAACCCTTTAATCCACTGGGAGTGAAACAATGCTATGGTTTGGTTTGACTTGGTTAGGTTATTTACTAATGACTAAATCGAGCAATCAATTTACATTTACATTTTAAAAAGTACAATAATTATTCTGACTGTTCTCAATTAACATGAATTCAAGGACTTGTATCTTCCTATGAGTGGAGCTAGATTTCTAGGGTTGTTAGCTCTTTATCAAACACCAGTATTTAAGGACCACACAAAATTAGCATTGTTTACAGCAGCATTTTCATCAGATTTTAATACCATCTTCACATCTACTCATATAGATGAAGAAAGTTTCATATTAGATATTTTCCCATCGCAGCTATGTATTTGCTTTATCAGAATAAATACACCTTCCAAATCATTTATTTCAAAACAATCCGAAGTTTTCTCTACTTTCAGGCTTCATCACTGCTTAATACGCTTATATTCTAAACTAATAAATCATAGGAAATATAAACAGTATAAAATCTTCAGGTAAGCTAATATCAAAATATTTACTGAAAACTTAAGAAGGGCTAGGTCTTGCGGGAACACAAAGATACACAAGACCTGGTCCATGTTAAGGAACTAAGCCTACCGCATTCCTGTAGAGGTTCCCCATATCCCACTTCCTCCTCCTTCAGTAATCCTTCATTTTTTATGACCATGTAAGCAGGTCCTCCAGGTAAGTGTCAGTGTCCTCTTGTTTGAAGGAAAGAGCTTATCAATTTCTTGGGAGTCCTCTTGTTCCCTTGTTACCCAGTCATTCTTCTGTGGGTAAGGTAGCCCTGAGAGTGTGAGTAGATGTGGGGCCACAATTCCTCACTGCCACAGCTAATGACCATAAAAACCATCTCACATATCTGATGCTTTCTTTTCTCAAGGTGGCTGAAAGTTCTAACCTGATAGAAAAATTATTCCAAGAAACCACTCTGTCTTTCTATGACCATGTCCAAACGGGACTGACAAAAATCTCCAAATGCTGAAAGTCACAGGGGCACTCAGCAGTGAAAATCGTCTCCAGTGACCGTGTAACTTACGGTAGCCCCTGTGAGAAACTAGCGCGCTTTTCAGTTATTTCTCCCCAACCAAAACATTTAAGAAACTTTTGTCAATGTGTCCTTCTGTCCCACATCCCTGGCTTGTCCTCTGAGCAGCTGGACCGTGGCAATAAAACAGTTTCCCAAGAATTGATGGCCAAACTTTCTCCAATACTGTTATCCACTTACCCCAATGATCTACCTAACCTGAGGAACAAATTCACTAACCAAAAGAATCCCCAATTGCTTTTGGATGACTGGGAAGGCTTCTAATCATCTAGAATCCCCTCTGAGGTGTCACAAGAAATCCAGCTGCTCAGAAACTCCCAAACAAGCAATTCAGACCCTGAAGTCACCTCCTAAGCTAATAGAAACACCGGATTCTGGAGGTGTGGATGAAGATATCGTGCTACTAATACAGTTAAAGTGGCTCCTGGCGCGGCCTCCACAGACTTTCCTTTAGGCCTAAGAAACACTTCCTGTATGAAACGGGGATGTCAGGGTGTTCTGACTCAGTGTGTCATACCATGTGTCCCTAGAGTTGACATAGCTAATCAGGCAGTCCTGTTTCTTCCTTATTGCCCAGTGAGTGCCCCTCCCAAGGCTACACAGGATCGATAAGAACCTTCCCAGGTAACACAGGAAAGCTCTCTGGTAAAGGAGTAACAACAAGTGGCTAAAGCACCTGTGCTAGAAACTCCATGTGAGCTCACTCCTCTGGGGGGCGTCTACTTGACCGAGATGTTCAGTAAGGGCTCCCCGTGGGGTAAAAGTGTCTCAAACAAGAGCAGGGCAGGATAACCACTCTGTCACAAAGGACATCTTGGTATACTGCTTCTTTAAGAAAAACTCTGGCTGGGCGTGGTGGCTCATGCCTGTAATCCCAGCACTTTGAAAGGCCGAGGCAGGCAGATCACCTGAGGTCAGAGTTCGAAACTAGAACTGGCCAACATGGTGAAACCTGGTCTCTACTTAAATACAAAAATTAGCCAGGAGTGGTGGCAGGTGCTCGGAATTCCAGCTACTCGAGAGGCTGAGGCAGGAGAATCGCTTGACCTGGGAAGCAGAGGTTGCAGCAAGCCAAGGTCGCGCCACTGCACTCCAGCCTGGGCGACAGAGCAAAACTCCATCTCGAAAAAAAAAAAAAGAAGAAGAAGAAGAAAAACCCTGATACCCTGATCCCATTAACAGGATTCCAAGGTAAAGTCCCTCATGCAGTGGCCATGTGAAACATGAAATGAGTTCCTAAACTCAGCACATTCGTTTAGTGAAATGCTAATAATAGTTGTTATATTTAACACACTTATACTCCCAGTAAACGAATGTGTCTATCAACAGAGACAGAATCTAATATTACAATTCTCAGTTACAGACTTCTGAAAACTAGATTCTAAGACAAGCTGGCTTCACTTAAGAACACTAATTGAAAGATCAGACAGAATCACAGCATAAATGAAAGGTGTACAGATAGACAATGAAAAAGATGGAACTATCCTGGTTCTTAGAGAACTGAGGAAAACCTTGAGAGAGAGAACGGGAGACATGGAAATCTTATCTAAACCTGCACAGAGTTTAAAATTATTAACACACCAACAACTAATTAATCTTTTGTTTTTCTTAGATCAAATATTTAAGAGCACTCTTGTCTATCACTGAAGCTGAATCTGCCTAACACAGCAGCTTTATGTTAAGGTTATTGTGTGCTGTCAAGCTATATTCCCAGGGAAAGGATTTTCATTTGCAAAACGAGAAGCAAAGGATGAACAGCCTTCTTTGGAATCTGATGGGATTAACTCCTATGATGCCGTCCTTCAGGACAGATATAGAATATTTGGTCCTTCCCACACATTTTATAAAATCATCTGGTTGCTTAGCATTTCTACATTGAGACTTTTTAAAAATTATAAAACAAATAAAAATACACAAGTAACTTTTAAAACAGTTCCCCTACTTACCAGAAGAAACATTCTGCACACATTCTCCCTCTATTTCATTGTTCATAATGCCCAGAAAGGTGACCTTATCTCTGGAGTCCGCTCCAACTATAAACGTTAAGTAAGAGTCTGACACTGTAATATTGGTCTGGTTCTTGCCACAGGGACGGGAACTAACAGCGGGAGCTGAGGTGTTCGTCATTTGATGTTCTTTTATCACAGGTGAATGGAAAAAGGCAGACAGAAGCAGCTGGCTTTGAGCTATCCATATGGGTGTGCAAATCTGTGTGGCACTACCAGTTAATACCAAGTGAAGAGGCACTTGAGCTAAGTCAAAAATACACTGACCCATGTGGAAGAATGATATAGTATTCCAGTTAAATACGACAGTGACATCAATCAAAAGCTATAAATAAGTCATTTTACACACCAAAGTTGGGATGATCTATTGTAATGTGAGCTCACTGTGAAATATGCTTACTTACACAGCTCAACAAGATTCTGAGTCCTTTTAATTCCATCACGAGCCTTACCTGCAAGCAGGTGAACAGAGTTGAAGCTCTTCTCCAGTTTACCCAGAAGTACAGTGAGAAAACAGTCTGAAGAGAGAGAGGCAACATCTTGGGAGCTTTGATCGTAAACTACAACCTTCTGACTGCAATCAATGTCAACCTGAAATGCAAACATGAGGCTTCTTAGGAAGAAGGTGAGAAAAGTAATCTCAAACTACTGCGTAAGATCTCACGTTTACCAGTGCTGAGGCAAATAATTGCTTCCTGTTTTCAATTAATAATTTGAATAAAAATGAGATGTAGTCAATTTATGGATAGACAGCATACAAAACTCTTAAAAACCAAAACCAATGCTGTTTCTGTGTAGGTGGTCTCACAATTCCCTGGTTTTAAATCCTTTATGCTATAAAACGGTAAAGTTCAAAATAAACCAAACAATACGCAAATAAACATAACCCTGGACCTAAACAAACTTTTGTAAAAATGACTTTTACAGCTTAACAAAGATATCAGTTGTTTATTTGAATTAAAACATGAGCTCATTTGTATTAGTCAAGAAAAAAACAGCCTTCCTCACTACACAGACAACATTTTAGTATCCCAGGAATAACTTTCCTTGAAGATAATATCATTAAGTCTTGACCAGTGTTACCACATGTGTTATGACATATAAAAAGCACCCCTAATAATTAGTTCCTACTTTCTTTCCAAAGAACTTGAAAAGAATGACTTTCCTTTCAGTAAATTTGCAGATAATATAAAATAGTGTTTAATAAAATAATTATAGCAAGCCACAAGAAAATACAGCACTTGTCCAAACTAAAGCAAGTTAATCCTTCTGCATAGTTTAGAAATATTATTAAATGTGACAATATGGACAGTAAATTATTTTGAGATACCACAAGGCATCAAAATTTAAAAAGCAACCAAAACTTCCTCAAATTACTTTCTCTACTTAAAGAGGAGGCTTCAATTAAAATTATTCCCCATTCAGTGTGTCCATTTATTTTAAAAAGGCAAAAAGGAAAGCATTTACCTTATGTTTCGCTGAATGCTGAATGAGCTCTGTAATTAACACTTTGTCCTGTTGCAACCTTCGCTTCATAAGCTTGGAGCAGTTGATATTAATGGCTTCCAAAATGTGGGATGTATTGTATTCCACAAATGGCCGGCTATCAATTAGCAGCACTTTTTCCGTTCCACTTTCCAGCAGAGCCACCAACCTCTCAGTAACAATTTGAGTTCCAATCATCTCATGGGCCATGACAACAATAAGTCCTCTTTTCCCACCTCCTTCTTTAATTTGCCACGATGATGTAATGGTGGTGCGCTCAAAGGCTCAGCCACTCCATTGTACTAAAAGTGTATGAGGTCAGGCTGGTGGTGACTGGCAAAAGGAGAGTTAAACCCATTTTCAGCAAGAGCCCTCCAAGTGAATGTCTCTTTCTCTTTCCCGTTGATGTGCTCTTGCAAAGGACTCCGTCCACAAAGCAGCCCCTCACATTTGATTCATAAAGAGATGACTGGAATAACCATTCCACAACAAAAGATGCTTTGGGGCAGCCAGCGCATTACATCATTCTTTACCTTTGCTCCCGCGCTCCAACAGCTTTACACTGGACTGAAAGCCTACGCGGAGAGGGAAAGACAGAAAACAAAAACGTGAGGTCAAAAGAAGAAGAAAGAGTGTCAGATTAGAGAGAGTGTATGATTCATAATATTTACTCCATTAATCTAATTCCACACTTGATGCACTGCTTCATTTGAACAAACAAATAAAAAGGACAAATTGGTATGGCTTCAGAAAAATGTACTAGTGATAATTCCATTTTACTTCAAAATGTAAAAACTCAAAGAAAACAAAACAAGACATATCATGAATTATAAACACCCAGGGCTCCGAACTAAATGACCTGTAGTATGGAATTAAAAGGGCTATCAAAAGCTGCTTGAAGTATTATTATTCCAAATAGTTTTCCTATATTTTATTTGCTTATTTATTGAAACCCCACAAATAGCAGCTGAGGACCAAGTTAGCAATCCTGTCTTATCAGGACAAAAAAAAAAAAAATCTCTTCTGAAATGGCTTGAGAATTCCTGTCATGAGTGGGTAGGCGTATATGTGTGCACATGTGAGCTCACGCAAGTACCAGGGCGCAAACAGCAGCCTTTTTAAATTGCCCTCATGGAGGAGAGAAGATGCAGGAAAACTGGAAGTTCTATAAATTTCAGCTATCTTTTAAGGAAGAGGAAGGACAAAAACAACTGATATGTTTGTCACAGCAGCTGCTGAGCTAGGACTGTGAAGTGCCGAAGCTCACAACCATGACCCTGGCATGTCTCCTTCCGGAGGCCGCCTCCCTACCACCAAGTTGCTTAAGGAAGCTTATCCTTCACTTTTTCCTGCTTCATTCTTCAGAGAATCACTAACTCCTAGTCTTAAAAAAATCTCACCCCTTAACCTGGAACTTTAAGTTAGCAACCCAGACATACAGAGCCCTTAAAGTTGGACTCAGTGCTTTCCTTTCTTGCCAAGCTCCTTTAATCAATCACTTTCTAATTAACACTAGTTGAAGTTTGGTGCTTATTGCTTGGACTTCACCTTGACCTTCAATACTCTCAGATTCCTAGTCCATCTCTGCTTATACGAAATCCTCTACTACAGAAAACTACATGTCTACTTCTGGCATTGAACTTCTAGAGGGTAAAATTTTTTTTTTTTTTTTTTTTTTTGAGACAGGGTCTTGCTCTGTCACCCAGGCTGGAGTGCAGTGGCACAATCTCAGCTCACTGCAACCTCCGCCTCCGGGGCTCAAGTGATTCTCCTGCCTCAGCCTCCCAAGTTGCTGGGACTACAGGCACACGCCATCACGCCCGGCTAATTTTTGTACTTTTTGTAGAGACAGGTTTCGCCATGTTACTCAGGCTGGTCTTGAACTCCTGGGCTCAGGCAATCCACCCATCTCAGCCTCCCAAAGTGCTGGGACTACAGGTATGAGCCACTGCACCTAGCCTAGAGGGTAACTATTTGATGGCAAAAGTTTATTATATTTCTTACTTCTACAGTACTTTGGACATAATATACTCAATTTATTATTATAGTAGGTAAATTCTTCCTTGTTCCAAAAACAATTTAAGACTCTAAATAATTATTTGATTAGCTGATTTCAGATCAGGATGTCAGAGCCTTTAAAAACCTTTAGGTCATGTTTCCTAATTCTGTACTTACAAATTAGAAGCTAAAGCATGGACACAGAAGGGGGAGCATGATATACAGAGATGCAGCTTTGTCATTTACTTATGTAACCTTGGACAAATCACATAACCTCTCTAAACCACAGTTTCTTCCCCTACCAAATGTAGACATTATTGTCTCTTCAAATTTTGGTCTGAGGACAAGACAATATAATTTATTGAACGCTGCATCACAGAGAGACAGGAGGGAAAAAAAAGCAACCACGCATCACAGAGAGACAGGAGGAAAAATACCCTATAGATGCCAATGGCAAACAAAGCTGGCTTGCATCTGGCATCTAAAAGACATCACTCACAGATAAAAACAGATGTAATTCCATCCTCCTGTAGTACAGCTGCAACCAAACTGTGCCCTTTCTCACAGAGGCTGACACACAGGGAGTTAGAAGGCACCTGAGATACTGTCTCAACCACACCACATTTTACAAACCAGCTCCATTTAATACATTATATGTATTAAATACATTTCAAATACATTTCTTATTTTCCAAGAAACAACTTTCATTAATGTATTATTAATGAAATTAATACATTATAATGTATTAATGTATTATTTTCAGTATAGCTCTATGGCAATGAAATACAAAAGTCATCTCTATTTTCAACTGAAAGAACTGTAAGAGAATTTGTCCTAGTCAATCCACTAATAAACTTCTGCAAAGCACCTACCAAGGCCATACCACTGAATCAGGTTCTGCCTGCTCAGTGACAGAATTCATGGCAATGTAAGGTCCTGTACTCAGATTGATTCCCAAACCAGGTCTTCTACTACTAGGTTACCCTGTTTTCCCTAAGTACTTGGTTCCCATAATGGAACTGGACTGGGAAAGAATGATGCCAATTGTCCATGAGGGTACCCAGGTGGCACAGAAAGTGGAAATCCGAGAACAAGAGCAAGTTGATTCCAACAATGGCACTGGGTCTCTGAGTCTGATTGACTCCTCTCAAAGAGATAAAATCCGGATGGGACAAAGCAATTATCTGGGTTAGCAGATCAAGGGACAGAAGGAGGGAGAAGTCAGCAAACATGCAAAAGTTGAATTAGAAAGTTCTCATCTTTGCTTGCCCTCAGCCAATTCTCATAAACCCAAAGACAGGTTACAACAAACGGTTCTACAGAGCAGAAAATGTCATTCTTGCCCACAGAACCAGAGTGTAGTTACAGATACAAAAAGACCCTTTCCCTGACCAAGAAAGGGCCTGGTCAAAATGACTCTAACCTGAGAATGTAAGTGAAGCACAGGGGTGAAAGTGAAGTGAGGGTGAAGTTACATTCTTTCAGTGCTGTACTGAGGCCAGCCGGAGTCCTCCTGGTAGGACTTCATGCCCAACGTTTAATTTTCTGTAGTCCTAAATGGGTGAGGTGACAGGCAGAGCCCTGCCAAGGGATCATGGAGGGTAAAGTAACAATGGCCTTAATCTCTTTTATTTACACAGAGAATTTTGGTTAAATCCCCATCACTGGCTACAACTCTAATTTTTAAAATTTCTCTGTATTTACTGTTTTGTTTTCAAAATCCTTTGCATTAGGTAACATTTGAAAGATGACAAGAGAATATTTTGCTTGCAATATCACCAAGCTAACCTTACCCAGAATTTCTGTAAGTCAAGGGGAATAAAAATTCTTACAATGAACCACAAAGGCCCAAGTCCATAGAACAAAATCCAGAGTAAACCAGCTTTGCTATTTATCTATTTATTTAGCCAACTGTTAAAGTTTTAAATATTTTCTTTAGATTTTTAAATAGGTAATATATTCATATGGTTCAAAAAAGTCTAAAAATGTACATATAGTATGAACATGTACAGTTTATTGTGTCACTTATACCTCAATAAAGGTGTTTAAAGTTGCTATGATATTGAAAATTTAGCAAATACATTTAAATGAAAAAAACTAAATATATTCAAAATCCTTCTTCTACCATTATCCTCCACCTGTCTGGGTCCCAACCCTGCCCTCTAACTGGCAACACCTTTTAGCAGTCTCATCTAATTTATTCTAAAGATTTTTTAAAATTAATACAGAATAAAACACAAATATATACACTTTTCCTTCTCTTTGTTCAAATGGTTACACAGTATAGACATTGTCTTATATCTTGCTTTTTCTTTCACTTACAGTACTTGAATCTGATTTTTTTCAACATTTAATTAGAAAATGAATCACTCTATATTTCTATGGGCCTTGCATATATGCATGTCTGGAAATCTAAATAAAACATATAGAAATTCTTTTTTTTTTTTTTTTTGAGATGGAGTTTCACTCTTACTGTTCAGGCTGGAATGCAATAGCACAATCTCAGCTCACCGCAACCTCCGCCTCCCCGATTCAAGCAATTCTCCTGCCTCAGCCTCTCCAGTAGCTGGGATTACAGGCATGCGCCACCACACCCGGCTAATTTTGTATTTTTAGTAGAGGCGGGGTTTCTCCATGTTGGTCAGGCTGGTCTCGAACTCCAGACCTCAGGTGATCCACCCGCCTCAGCCTCCCAAAATGCTGGGATTACAGCTGTAAGCCACCGCGTCCGGCGAAATTCTTAAATTTAAAAGATAACTCCATATGGGCATGGTGGCTCACGACTGTAATCCAAGCACTTTGGAAGGCCGAGGCAGGAGGATTGCTTGAGTCCAAGAGTTCAAGACCAGCCTCCGCAACACAGTGAGACCCTATCTCTACAAAAATTAAAAAAATATGTATACACACATATATAAAATTTCCCCCCTAAAATTACATACCAGAGTACCTAGAAGCTGCCAAGTAATTCATCATAGTGTGCTCAAAAGGTTAGCAGATTAAATGCTGGGAGTCACCACAACTGGCCTGTTTTATGACATCTTATTTAGAGACCCTCTATACCCACTCTGGCTTAAAAGAAAATTAAAATGTGATGGTGAACATTCATGAAGTTATGGAAATTATCTTTTAAAGGATACCCGAAAGTCAGCAAGGCAGTATTTATCATACTGAAGACTAGTAACCTTAATCAGGGCTACTACACAAAAAAACTGCAAAGTATCCCAAGTTCAAAATAAAAGTTTTAAAAGACTTTATCTAGGAATAAAGATAAACGGAATCAACATCTTAGTATAACAAAGTGACTATCCAGATCATGGAATAAAATCAGCAAATCTCCTAAAGAAATACCATTTCTGGTATATTTTACCTTTCAGCAAATGATTTATGTTTTATATTTTATAACATTTAATGTAACACAAGTTGTATAACAACTTCCCCCTTTAATATACAATTTTTTCTGTGTTTTAATATGTAATTTATTTTTATTTAGATTCCATTTGGTTACCTATGGAAATGTATCTACGACTATAACAGAAATCACTGGAGTTTTATTTCTTGAAATTCACTCTATATCCAACTCTGCACAAATACGGTATATCAATGAGGTATGCTACTGAATAAGTTATGTTTAAGAACTGTAAGTCTAAGACTGTTTTTATGTTAAAGTGAACAACGGGGGCTTGTTTCAACTAAAAGAACATAAAGTCTGAATGTATAAAACCAATATTTGCCATTAATTACTTAAAAGGAAAATGTTTTGATTTTTATTACTTGTAGCCTTCAAAATTTGTGCCCAGCCAGAGAATCCTTTTTTTTAAGATTAAGATTATTTTTAAGTGATTATATTAAGGATCTTCTTCTGCTTCCCAGATGAGTTTTCTCTTCAACTTCCCAAACATGATCCTGGGTTCTAGGTCAGTCATACTGACACTGACTATATCCTACTCAGAAAAAAAGTGGTCATCTCTCATGCACACAATTTCTTTCCTTCTACCCATGGGTTATTTTCTGCTGGCAGCAATAGTTTCATCTGCTACTGCTACTGCTACTGCTGCCCTAAAACACCCACTCCCAAGGCCTGCATCAAGGCCCCCAGCATGGGATGGGGCTCCAGGAGGAAACGGGGGTTCCCACTCAGAGAGGCACAACTCCATTTTAAATATTTTCTTTTACAAAGAGAAATTATCAGGGGAAGAAAAAGGATCCCATGGCTATGGGGTGCTTAACAGGTCTGTCGAGTGAGGAGAGGGATTTAGCTTTATTTGGTTGGGCTAGAGCTCAAGTTCAAATTCTCAGTTTATAGAAAGGATGTAATCAGGTGAGACGTTTACTTTTATTAAACTACAAGCCTGACTTAAATTTTTTCCCTCCAATAAAACTGAAGAAACAGGCAACAAGATACACTGAAATGTATTTCAATAGAGCCCTAAACACAGGCTTTCGATAACAGGAAAAACTTAACCAATCAAAAGGGAAAAAAGGAGGCTATCATATCTGCAAACAAGAACTCCTTAGACTTTGACTGCCTCAATTCTACACAGATTAAAGCAACTTTATCTCACAAGCTGTGGGTTAAGAGAAACTTGATAGAAATTCTGAGGTCTGGTATTTGGCAAATATATTCAATAAAAAAATAAAAACAAACACAAAAAATCATCCTCACCAAAATCAAGGAAGCTACGAACTGGTGCAGCAAACCACCATGGCACGTGTATACCTATGTCACAATCCTGCACGTTCTGCACATGTACCCCAGAACTTAAAAGTATAATTTAAAAAAATAAAATAAAGCTACGAACTTAATGTGCTTTTTAGCTGCCTATTAATGTCTGATCATATTTCCTTACCCAGAAATTGAGGACACATATTCTGACAAGTGATGGAAATAATGAATTAGACTGCTTGAAGCAAAACGATTTAGATGATACTAGACCTGGAGACAGCAGTTATTCGCACCGTAGAACCCAGTTGCCTCACACTGATATACCGCACTGTTCAAAGCCACCACTCCAATCAGAGGTGCAGGTTGTTTACATACATCTCAAGGACCCACAGATAAAGGCTGGAATAGCAGTCAGCCTTCAAAGACCACCTATAATGCCTGTGCTTTTAGGCACAGGCCAGCCCAGGTAGAAGCCAAATCTGTGAGAAGCCTTCACCAAAGTTTCTGCTCAGGGCAAGGAGCACTCCCCTCTTGGTATTGGCTCAATCAGAGCTCTTGTCTTTTTCTTAGTACTGCTTCCTGTTTATGATCGCCTGTTTCACCAGCTTCCCCTTCCCTGACACACCTGAGCTCTCCTCCTGCTTCCCCCTCCCAACCTTCCTCTTTCCCTCTGCCACCCATGTACATATCCTACCCACACTCCTCCCGGCCCACAGGCTCCCTCACCTACCTCTCTACACTTAACGCTTCCTCCAGACACCCTGCCTGAAAATGCGGGACCCTACCTACTGGGAGAGGGGCTGGTGTATGGAGGTGGTCTTGGGAGGGTAGAAATGGAGGATCCCTGGATGGAGTTACTGGGCAAGAGGAAATATAGCCAGGGATTGGCTTAATCTGAGAATTGAGGAGAAAATGTTTCAGAAGGGTATCTTCAGTAAAGGTAGGCTGGAGGCAGGAGAAGGAAGATTTAGAATAAGACAAACAGAGGTCAGATGGGGATTAATTTGTGCATCCTGGTTTTCTTGAACATCTGCCAGAATCACTATAATTCATCAGGCCTACTGTAACTAATTCAGTCAGCTAACAAGTACTTATTTGGCACCTAATATGTGCCAGGCACTGCTGTGAAAATGTAGTAATAAATGAAAAAAGTATTCATTGTAAGTTATTAATGTACTGCCTGGTTATAAATTAACAAGGCAAAAATTATTGCCCTTATGGAGCTTCTAATTTAGTGATGGGGGATACAATCAACAACAAAAACAAAACATTTCCTATGATAGATGCTGATAAGAACTAGGGAGAAAAAATAGAGCAGGGAACAGCAAAGGGTGTGCGGGGGCGGCTGTTAAAATTGTAAGCAGAGTAGTCAGAGAAGGCATTACCTTGAGAACATGAGAGAGGAGAGAAGTAAGAGACTGAGCTATGTGGATACCTGGAAGATAGTAGCTCTCTGGGGCCAGTGAATATACTAGTCAAGATAATGCTGAATTGGGCAAATGCCAATAAAAGAAGTGGCAGGTGTTCATGCTTTGTTCAGAACTATGGTTGTATCTATTGGAAATGATGCATTTCCAGGAAACTGAACTTTTGTTTTTGTTTTTTGAGACAGGGTCTTGCTCTGTCACCCAAGGCTGGAATGCAATGCTGTGATCTCAGTTTACTGCAACCTTCACCTCCTGGGCTCAAGTGATCCTCCCACTTCAGTCTCCCGAGTAACTGGCACCACAGGCATGTGCCACCACACCTGGCTAATTTTTATTTTTTGTAGAGATGGGGTCTCACTGCGTTGCTGACTCTAGTCTCAAACTCCTGGGCTCAAACAATTCCCACACATTGGCCTCCGAAAGTGCTGGGATTACAGGTGTGAGCCACTGTGCCCAGTCAAACTTTTTAAATTAATGGATAAGACTGTATGTATTTATCATGCACAACATGATATTCTGAAGTATATATACACTGTGGAATGGTTAATTCTACTAACAAGTGCATTACCACACATAGCCATCATTGTTGTGATAAGAACACTTAACATCCACTCCTTGAATTTTTCAGGAATACTATGTATCTTCATTAACTGTGGTCACCATGCTGTACAATAGATCCTTGAACATATTTTTTCCTAAGTAATTGTTTACTTTCACCAATATCTCCCCAGGCTTCCCCTCCCCACTGACCATTCCAGCCTCTGGTAACCATTCTACTCTCTACTTCCATGAGATCAACTTTTCAGCTCCCATATATGACTGAGATTACACAGTATTTGTCTTCCTGTACCTTGTTTATTTCACTTAACATAATGTCCTCCAGGTTCATCCACGTTGTAGAATATGACAGGATTTCCTTATTTTTTAAGGCTGAATAGAATTCCATTGTGTACATATATACCACATTTTCTCTATTAATTCATATTTTGATAGACACTTAGGTTGATTCCATATCTTGGCTATTGCAAATAGCACTGCAATAAACACGGGTATGCAAACATCTCATTTTCTTTACTCAGTAGTAGGATTGCTGGATCATATGGTGGTTCTAGTTTTAATTTTTTTGAGGAACTTCCATAGTGTTTTCCATAATGGCTGTAAATAGTTCACATTTCCACTAACAGTGTATAAGGGTTTTCCTTTCTCCACATCCTTACCAACACTGATCTTCTGTCTTTTGACAACAGCCATACTACCAGGAGTGGAATACTATCTTACTGTGGTTTTAATTTGCATTTCTCTGATGATGAGTGATGCTGAGCATTTTTTCATAGACCTGTCGGCCATTTGTATGTCTTCTTTGAAAAATATCCATTCAGGCCTTTCACCCATTTTTCAACCAAGTTATTTGCGTTCTTGCCATTGAGTTGTTGGAGTTCCTGATGTTTTTGAGGTATTAACTGTTTATCAGATATGTAGTTTACAAATATTTTCTCCCATTCTGTAGGTTGTCTCTTCACTCTGTTGACTGTTTCCTTTGCAGTGCAGAAGCTTTTTAGTTTGACATAATCCCATTTGTCCACTTTTGCTTTTGTTGTCCATGCTTTTGAGGCAGGCAATTGAACTTTCAGCTTCAGTGTGAGAGAGATATATATATATGTAAGAAAATTTAGTACAATTTCTTCCTTAAAACTACAGAGAAACTGTGGTTCCTATACAGTGCATTTCTTGGCAAAGAAATGAAAAGAAATACTGTAACAAGAAAGATTACTATTAATGTTAATATTATACAATTTTTTCAACCCCACAAGTGTGTTGTATCTACTAAGAGAATCTTAGTTTTACAACATGGAATGTAGTAAATCAAAGACATGTTAAGCAAGCTATATGTGTGAAAAAAGTCTATACAACAAGGAGGTAGTTTAAAGGATCTTTACATTAAAATTTTTTTAAATGCTTTCAGGGTTCTCTCCTTGTCAGAAGGGTCAAACACTTAACATAAGGACTTTACAAGTTAGATTAATGTATTGAAGGGGTTGATAACACTAATATAAGTTTATAATCTTTATCTATTAATATATGCACCCCCTCTTTAGTCCACACCAGCCCCGAAACAACAAAATTCCACTACATGAAAGATATAGTATACTTTGTTGACAAAGAACTAATTGACTAAAGGCATTAAGACCAGAGTAAACATCTGAACAATTTGGAACACAGTTTAATGGGAGAGGGGTTATAATTTAATTTTTTCAAAGAGGACTGGAAGGCTCTAGGAGCAACGGAATGGAATGCAACACCAACACCAAACCTCTCACCCACCTGCACTCAAGCTTAAGCTCACAATAGTAATATTCCAGAATTTAACCTGTTTTAAATCTCTTAGCACTAAAATAAATAAAATCAAAATGCTGAACTACATTCTCCTGAAGATAATTTCAACATGGCTCACAAGAATAAATTCAAAGTGGTAGTTCATGCCTGTAATCCCAGCACTTTTTCCCAGAATTTTTCCAATGCCCCAAGTGTGTTGTATCTACTAAGAGAATCTTAGTTTTACAATATGGAATGTAGTAAAATATCAAAGACATATTAGGTAAGATATATGCATGAAAAATGTCTCTACAACAAGGAGGTAGTTTCAAGAATCTCCTTTAAACTACTTTTGGGAGGCCGAGGCGGATGGATCACTTGAGGTCAGGAGTTCAAGACCAGCCTGGCCAACAGGGCGAAACCTCGTCTGTACTGAAAATACAAAAATTCACAAGATGTGGTGGCACGCGCCTGTAATCCCAGCTACTCGGGAGGCTGAGGCAGGAGAATCGTTTGAACCTGGGAGGTGGACATTGCAGTGAGCTGAGATTACGCCACTACACTCCAACCTGGATGACAGAGTGAGACTCCATCTTAAAACAAACAAAACAAAACAAAGTGACTTACAAGAAAGTGCTTTATCTTTCAGTTAAAATACACATGAAAAATACTGGAAAAGACCTAGATGTATAAGAAAGGGATGGACTGGCTTAAGTAACTTATAACTTACGATAAATCCTGCAACATCGTATGCAACATTTAAAAATGATGGTGTAAAAATATACTTCTTGACAGCCAAAGATGGTCATGATATATTGAGAATAAAGTCAAGTCTCAGAACAGTTAGGTAAAATAGAACCTCAAACACCCACAGGCATACAAACACACATAGGATGGATATGTATAAAACATAGTAATAGTTTTACTTAGGTAATTATCATATTCTTTTCCATCACCTTGGAAATTATGAAAAATATTAATAAAGGTCATGACATACATTCAGACCCAGGAACTAGTACCAGGTCCTGCTGTACTCCTTCTTCTCAGGACCATTATAAATTATAAATTTAACATTATAAATGTTAACAACATTTAACATTATAAATCTTAAATTTATAATGTTATAAATTTAACATTATAAATGTTTTGGTGTGCAAAGGTTAAGCTTAAGGTTAAGAAGATGAGGACCAGGCACAGTGGCTCATGCCTGTAATCCCAGCACTTTGGGAGGCCAAGGCGGGCAGATCATCTGAGGTCAAGAACTCGAGAACTACCTGGCCAACATGGTGAAACCCCATCTCTACCAAAAACACAAAAATTAGCTGGGTGTGGTGGTGCATGCCTGTAATCCCAGCTACTCGGGAGGCTGAGGCAGCAGAATCACTTGAACCCGGGAGGCAGAGGTTGCAGTGAGCCGAGATTGCGCTATTTGCACTCCAGCCTGGGCAACAAGAGCGAAACTCTGTCTAAAAAAAACAAAAAGAAAAAGAAAAAAAAAATGAACAAATGTAAAGTATGGAAATTGATGTTTACCCTCAAGGTAAAAGCTGAAATGCTGCTTCACAAAAGGACTTATAAAGAATTCTTTATTTTAAACAGCAATAATGTTTGAGGGGGTGGGGGAAGAAAAATTAAATTTTAAGTCACATGTTTATGACTATGAAACTGGACTTCAAAAGTAGGTCAGTTAGGGTATGACTCTTATAATACAAAAGTTTATTTGGCATACAAAGGATTTATGGCTAATATATTTTTTAATTATATTCACTAACACTTGCAAAATATCATTCAATTTATAAAGTTTCTGAAATAAACCTGTTTAAAGTGTCACAAATACAACACAGGATGACTTTCATTCCTCTCACTTGGAAAAGTGCAAATTCCTCTAACAAAGTATATGCAATGGCCTCGTCACTATTCTCAGCTCCTAAGCAGACATGCACAACAAGGTTTGAACACATTCCAGGCGTGGCCTTCAAGCCCGGACCACACCTGCTTCCAAGGCCCTGCGGCTAAAAATAACTCTGGGGCCTCAAATATGGGACATCAGCCAGGCCCAGGGGTAGCTGCAGGCCCCTTGCTCAGCTCCAACAGCAAAAGCAGGAGCTACAAAAACTCTAAAATCACAAAACACTCCACCACAGGCTTCCTTCTCTCAGTCTCTTTGTGCCAGTCACCTACAACCTAGGCCTGCTCAGTTTCTTTGCTCCATGAGGCCAAAACTAACCCTAGGAATTTAGAGACAAGTGAGGTTATTGTTTTTAAAAAATACTGTAGACTAGGACTCAGGAGACCTTGTTCCTAATTTCAACTCATCTACTAAAATGCTAAAATGGCATATACAGTGTCACTTGACATTCCCCAAGTCTGTGTTTTTCCTACTTGTATGATGAGGAATTCAGTGATCACTACTATCTAAAGATTATTTCACTTAGAATAAAAAGATATCGCTGTAAGTGTGCCTCAGTTCTTAGCAAAATCTCCTAACAGGGACAGGGCTGATTTATCATTAAGCAGTCATATTATGGTGTGAGAGTTTACACCCTACAACACACAAACTAAAATGGGTAACTCTGGGGTAACTGTTCCAGATAATTCCTTTTGTGACAGGGGATTTTCAAGGCTTGCTCTGAGCAACTATTTCCACTTCTCTTCCAATCCCACAGTATGCAGGAGACCCCTTTAGGGCCTGTTACTCCACCAGGTAAGGGAAAAAGAAAGGGCGGCCAGGTAGCAGAGGAAGGCAGCAAGAGCATCGCTGTTCATTCACCGCAGGGTCCTAGGCTGTGCTAATTTAAGTCATTGCATCTGTCCGCACACTTCCCCCTGCTGGGGCCCTGAGAGTTAATGATACCAGGAAGCTGTATCAGGGACAAAGTGACAGGCCAAGACCTAGGCTGAAGAATCACAGCACCACAGGAGAGCAAGGACACTAAAGGCTAGCAGAGTAGCCCCAGACGGGAGCCGGCACATTCTCTGTCCTCATCCCTTGGTTACTTTTTCCACTTTGTCCTTTTCACTGTTCATCTTTTTCTATAATTCGGCTCCATCACATCACCTAACTGTAGTTTCTGTACCCTTTTTTGTCCTTAGAGGCTTTGCTGTTTCTTCCCCCTCATATTCATCTTAATTTCTCTCTTCATGATTATAACCAAGCCTCTTCCTGTCTGATGTTAAGCTCTTATCATTAATTCATTTTCCATTTTTTGAGGGGGAACTGCCAAGGCCCTTGATGTACTGCTATTATAACAAGTAATATTTTCTAGACTTGTTTGAGACAGTCACCCATGAATTCAGGTGTTTTATCATCTATCAGCCTTTAAAATCTTTGATTTGTTACTCTAAAAAAAAAGTTTTATTTTGGAGGAGAGAGGTAAAATTTTTCCAGTTTGGTGTTTCATACATGGTTGGTTATACTAAGTAAAGATCATCAATTCAATATTTTACATTTATATTAGCCCTTAAATACCTGATGTTCCAGATACTAAGACAGACTTTCACCTGAGCCTCACAGGAAAACACAAATTCTCAGGATTTTCACACTAGATTATTTAAAAAACAAAACAGGATCTGAATTACTTTATAATCTAGTGCTCAGATTCTAAAAGCAGAAAGTAACCTCTGCACATGAGGAAAAAGCTGGCTTCATCAAGAGTCTGCCTGGCACATTAGGACGGACACCTGTGCCAGGGCTCAGCCGCTCAGCCCTACCCGTCCTCCTCCACCAGCCTCGGGTGAGCCGTTAGTTCTCCTTACCTTAGCTCCCAGTAACACTACTGTCTAATTCTTTAGAAGGGTTTCCCAAACAATCTTAATAGCAAAACAAATAGTAATGGGTTATATCCCGTAGAAGAAGAGAAATATCAATGAGTCTAAGGGGAAAAAAACTTTTTTTTTACAAAACATCTGCTTCTACAAATCAAAGTTTGAGAGAATGGTGTTTCTATTTGCTATTCTTTTTGATTTTATTTTTTCTTTTTTAAGAGGTTATTCTGTCATCTTTACATAGTACTATACTTGGCCCTCCATACATTCTGGGTGTGATGTCAGTTGGGTTCAGGCACACTACCTGCGGCAGCAGCAAACACCTTCCCATCAAAATTCTCAGTTTCCCACTCTAAAATACCAACATGTCAGTGGTGAAGTTAAATTAGGTTTCTAACCCAATGCAGGGAAAAACAGAATAGATGGCAAGTCCTTGATATTAATTAGTTGAGTAAATGTTGAAAATGACATTTTGAACCAATATAAAAAGATAACATGCCGGTGGGATGTCCAGCAAGTCAAAGAGAAAGGCTTCCCGAAAAATGTAAATTTCAAAGAGAGTTTTGAAAGAAAACAGGGACATGAACTGTCAGAGAGAAGAGAGGAAGATGATTCCAGATGCAGAACACGCATGAGCAAAGGCAGAGGGATAACAAACTGTATGCAGGCTTTCCCGGCTACAGATTATATCAGCAAGTAACAAAATAAGTTGGTGGAGTAAAAGGGGCTAGATGGTAAAGTATCCTGGAAGTCTAAAGCCATCTAAGCCACTGTAAGCTTTATGAAAATAACATAAGAACATTACTAAGAGAATTTCACTCTGGTAACTCTATTTTGAATGGACTGAGGTGAGGAGAGAATAGATGTAAGGAGACTAACTGACTAGTCTCCTTACAGTACCATATAGTTTTAGTTATCTATGGATGCGCTCAGCCTAGAATGGTAACTATAAAACCTGAGAGCCAAGAGATTGTTAATAGTCTAAATCCAAGGCAGTGTACTTGGCACAGAATATACCCTTATTATACGTCATGGGCACTGAAAGTACCCATGAAAATGGCTATCTAGACTACATTATTGAATTATTATTCCACCATAATAATATCTGATAATATCTCAGTATCTTATTCTGTCCTGGCTTCAGATAAGCTAATGTAAAGAAAAATAAGCACTAGGGACAGGCTCAAGTTTTACTAATTAGGTCACTGTTTATAAACCAGAATAATCAGGCATAATAAAAGGCTGAAATAGGCCGGGCAAAGTGGCTCACGCCTGTAATCCCAGCACTTTGGGAGGCTGAGGCTGATGGATCACCTGAAGTTAGGAGTTCAAGACCAGCCTGGCCAACATGGTGAAACCCTGTCTCTACTAAAAATACAAAAAGTAGCTGGACGTGGTGGCACATGCCTGCAATCTCAGCTACTTAGGAAGCTGAGGCAGGAGAATTACTTGAAACCAGGAGGCAGAGGTTGCAGTGAGGCGAGATCACTGCCATTGCACTCCAGTTTGGGCAACAAGAGCGAAACTCCGTTTCAAAAAAAAAAAAAAGCCAGATGCGGTGGCTCACATCTGTAATCCCAACACTTTGGGAGGCTGAGGTGGGCGGATCACCGGAGGTCGGGAATTCGAGACCAGCCTGACAAACATGGAGAAACCCCGTCTCTACTAAAGACACAAAAATTATCCAGGCATGGTGGTGCATGCCTGTAATCCCAGCTACTCGGGAGGCTGAGGCGGGAGAATTGCTTGAACCCAGGAGGCAGAGATTGAGGTGGGCCAAGATCACGCCACTGCACTCGATGTAGCCTGGGCGACAAGAGCAAAACTCTGTCTCAAAAAAAAAATAGGTAGACTCCAAAGGTTGGCATTTCTTCAAGGATGACTTTCTTCAATATATTTTTCTGTAATTTCTAAGTTTCCTATTTTACAGATAACTTTCATAACAGAAAACTATATATATTTTTAATCAGACATAACTTACGTCACGTCATGAAAAAAAGATGTGGAAGTCAAAGTGAAACCTAAATGAGTTTTAATACACTATCATGACATTCATCCAACAGTGACTATAGTGTGAGCAAATTTTTAAAAAGTTTTTAAATGTAATTACACAGCCCTATGACAGCCATGCTACAAGGTACGAGACATTCATATGTATTCTACACAAAGCAACATAACTATATATGATACAGTATCGGGCAATGTTCCTTTGCCAAACGTAACCTTCAGTATCAAAGAACGCATATTCAAAATTAAAATTATAAACAAAATCATTACAAATACAGTAAGCTTGCTATTCGTGAAACTTAGTATAAAGCAGACCATAGAATTGTCTATTAAGAAACTCAATGCCTAAATGCCAAAATATCTAATTTCACCATCTCATCTTTTTAAAACATAGTCCACGGCATAGACCCTAAGAATATGCTCACAAACTCCACAGTCTAATTATCTAATGGACAGATTATGAAATACATTCAAAATAAACCTATCACCATTTGCTATCAACATATTTAAGCGTCATGTAAGCATCACTAAGTATCAGAGACTGAAAGCCCCTCTAAGTACAACATGATAATAAATGTTCAGTTTTTTCTCTTGCAAATAGTGTTTGTTCTATTAATTCTGGGGTGTGGATCTTAGCTAATCTGTAAAACTCCAGGAAAAAAATTAAATGAGCTAATGGAATACATATAATATGTTCATTTATCGAGCACCAACTAGATTCAATTTCCTATAGCACACTTTCCCACTTTCATCTGATCACAAGAATCACTTAGAAACTTGATAAAAATGCCCAACCAGGCCCGCCTCTGGAGATTGATTCGTGGGTCTAGAGTGGAACCTGTGAATTTGCATATTTAACAAATGCCCCAGGAGGTTCGGAGAATCAGGCAAGTTTGAAAACTTGCACCACCGTGCGCCACCATGCCTGGCTAAAGACATCTGTCCTAAACACATCTTTGGTCTTTCTCTCAATGTTCACATTTAATCAGTTGTCAAGACCTACTGATTTTCAGTCTCTCTTACCTGGAGGACATAGAGGCACAAAAGCTGGATTTCAGTTGAAAATAATGGTAAGAGGAGAAATGGGAAGTCAGTCACATCATGTCATTCAAGAAGGTCAAAGACTACTGAAATTTCATAGCCGAAGATGGACTTCCATTTAGTCTAGTGCATGTCTTCTGATAGGTTAATAATGTCCCTTTTACAAAATTTACATATTTATTCAAAGTCACACAATTCATCAGTGGTGGAAGAGAGAAATTCGCTTCTAGGGAGTGTGCTTTCCCCAATCCTAGAGAGCTTACCAAACATTCTGAAAATGTTAATAGGCTCCTGAAAAACACAGAACGCAATAGATTTCAAAAGATGAGAAATAATGCACTCTTTTAAACACCTGATGTGTGTGGCTGTGGCTTTTGGAGAGTTGGCCTCACCAAAATGCCAGCCTGCCATAAAGTTACAGATGAAATGCCAGGCATGAAATAGAGAACCAAATGGTGATGCAACAGCCCCTGCAGGACTCTAGTGAAGCGGGGAGGAACCCTGGAAGCAAATGCTCGTCAACTTCACTGGGTCACCATGAAAATACAGTAAGATAAAGTATGTAATAAAATATGTAATAAAGTATGTAATAAATGCTCAGGTAATCCTCCCACCTATTGGGAATTCCAACATTTGCTAAAAAGGGAACAACTCAGTACATGATTAAATGAAGGAGCATTCTGACTAACAGAGTAGCTCTGAACCTTGGTTACACATTAAAATCACCTGGGAGCTCTTAAATATCCATATGTACCTCAGAATGATAAATCAGAATCTCTGAGGAATGGGCCCAGGCATCAGTATCTTTCACACACACAAGCAGAGGTGGATCCTTTACCCTCTCCTAAAGAACTGTCACAAAGGACAGGCCACCTGGAAGGCAGTTTAAGAGCAGAGGAGAAATCTGGTGGCACATGTAACACTGTGATTAATCTATTACTTGAGATGCTTTCTATGTTTAAAGTCTGGAATTCTGAACATTTTATTAGGTAAGAGATCCAGTTCTCCAATGTCACAGCCTCTATAATTTGAATAATAATAAAGGAGCACAACAATTCACTTATGATACCCAACAAAAGACTGCAAGGGTATGCTGCAGCACAGAACCCAATTAGGGTTTAATAAGACAGGGTTTATGGGTGAAGCAATCTAGTTTCCAATCTTTCTTCTTAAAAATCTACAAATTTTTAGATGTAGATGTGTCAAGGAAAGACTGTTAAAGCTTGGGAGGAGATAGAGCTCAGTGTTCACTGGCTTCTGAACGCAAGTTAAACAAATATCTCCACCCAGGAATTTCCCATTACTAACGGCTAATCACCATTACAAGGGCATACAGTCCTTTAGAATTCCTCTCTAATCCAATCCTGTAAAACTTCACTTAAGTCGATGATGGAAACCAAGATTTGGGCCTCCAGCCAAACAATCTATATTACATTAAATAAAAGACGTCACCACCCTTCTCAAGGTTGGGCCAGCAGTTATTTAAAAAAAAAAAAAAAGGGGGCACGGTAGCTCACACCTGTAATCCCAGCACTTTGGGAGGCCAAGGCAGGTGGATCATTTGAGGTCAGGAGTTCAAGACCAGCCTGACCAACCTGGTGAAACCCCATCTCTACTAAAAAACACACAAAAAATTAGCTGGGCATGGTAGCAGAGTCCTAGCTACTCAGGAGGCTGAGGCAGGAGAATCGCTTGAACTCGGGAGGCGGAGGTTGCAGTGAGCCAAGATTGCACCACTGCACTCCAGCCTGGGTGACAGACTGAGACTCTGTATCCAAAAAAAAAAAAAAAAAAAAGAAAAAAGAAAAAAGACAGAAAGACAGAAAATGAAGCCAGGAGTTTAAGACTAGCCTAGGCAACATACTGAGACCCAACTCTACTTTAAAAAAAAAAAAAAAAAAGATAAGCCGGATGTGCTGACAGGGGCCTGTAGTCCCAGCTACTAGTGAGGCTGAGCCTGGAGATGGAGGTTGCTATGAGGCTACTGGGGCTACTGGGGAGCTTGAGCCGGGAGATAGAGGTTACAGTGAGCTATGATTGCCGCTGCACTCCAGCCTGGGCAAGAGAGTGAGACCCTGTCTGAAAATATATAAAAATATAAATAAATAAAATTTTTAAAGATGGTCTTTAACCAGAGTCAGTTTTCATAACATATTAACATACAATACAAAGAACACTAGATTAGAAAATGCTCATTCAGCTATTTTCCTTGTACAGTGGGTCTAACTTGTGCTTCATTCACTTACACAACAGTTTTTGAATATCTATATTGTACAAAGCTTTTTGCTCAAGGAACTTTTGGAGGACAAAACTTAAAGCGATTTCATAAGACATCTGTAAGGCTCAGTGAGATTACGTGGCAAGAGTAGGGGGGACACGATTTCTAGCAGTGACGTCTAGAAGTCAACAGGAGGAGGTGAGGAGGTGGTCAATCTCACCTATATATTTATTCTGGATGCTCTCCTACCCCAACTCCTTAGGGTGCTACACAATCTCTTTGTATTCACAAATAACCTCTGGCCAAGAGGTTTGGAGGGACACCACCAGCCAGCAAACTTCTCCTAATTCTGGAGACAACTTCCCGTCAGCTGGTCCCTGAAGGCTGGCTGCTTCCTGCCAGGAGGTCACTTAGCACATATTCATCTCTCTTCAGGAGGCAGACAGTTGCTGATTCTTTTTATTTTTTATTTTGAGCCAGGGGCTCACTCTGATTGCCCATGCTGGAGTGCAGTGGTGCTGATCATGGCTCGCTGCAGCCTCAACTTCCCAGGCTCCCGTGATCTCCCCAACTCAGCCTCCCGAGTAGCTTGGACTACATGTGCATACCATCACACCTGGCTGATTTCTGTATTTTTAGTAGAGCTGGAGTTTCACCATGTTGCCCAGGCTGGTCTCGAACTCCTGGACTCAAGCAATCCACTCACCTCAGTCTCCCAAAGTCCTGGGATTACAGGCGAGAGCCACTGCGCCTGGCCAGCTGCTGATTCTCATTGTGGCACTGATAAGGGAGAGAGGAAGACAATTCATCTTCCCTTGGACCCCAGGTACACACAGTCCCCCGCCCCACACAAATACAAACATGAAGAGAAGAATAAAAGAGGTACAGGCCTTGACAAGATTACACTGACATTATTTCCACCGAACAGTATTCTCCCACAAAGCGTTAAGGAGGAAAAATAAGAAACTCTTATTAAAATTAGTCCATCTTATTGGAAGGCCCAGTAAGGTAGGTAAATGGCATAAATTCTCATGAGTTGGTCACTATGATAGTTGCAGTTGGAATGAGCTGTCTGTCTAGCCCCATGGTCCTCAAGCTTTTCAGCTGACAGCCCACTTCAGAGTGACAAACTACCAGGTCTATGTCTTCTGTCTACTATTTCTCTGTCTACATGTGTTCCACCACAAACCCTAGAAAGAAATAACAGTGAAAAAAAATTATGTAAAGTAAGATAAAACACCCAGATTAAAATGTAAATACAAGAGCACTGAAAATGTACGCACATGTAACAAACCTGCACATATACCCCCGAATCTAAAATAATAAATTATTTAAGAAAAAAGAAAATATACCCACAAAAACTTGTATAAGAATGTTCACAGCAGATTTATAAATAGCCAAAACATTCTATCAACTGATGAATGGATAAACAAAATGAAGTATAGCCCTACTATGGAATATTATTTAGCCATAAAAAGGAATTAATACTGATACCAGCTACAATATGGGGGAACCCTGAAAATGTTACGCTAAGGGAAAGAAACTAGATACAAAAACACCACATATTAATCCATTTACATGAAATACCCAGAAAGGCCAGGTGTGGTGGCTCATGCCTGTAATCCCAGCACTTTCGGAGGCCGAGGTAGGCGGATCACCTGAGGTTGGGAGTTCTTGACTAGCCTGACCATTGGAGGAACCCCATCTCCACTAAAAATACAAAATTACAAAATACAAAATACAAAATACAAAATACAAAAATACAAAATACAAAATTACCCGGGCATGGTGGCACATACCTATAATCCCAGTTACTTGGGAGGCTGAGGCAGGAGAATCACTTGAACCTGGAGGCGGAGGCAGAGGCGGAGGCGGAGGCTGTGGTGAGCCGAGATCACGCCATTGCACTCCAGCCTGGGCAACAAGAGCGAAACTCCATCTCAAAAAAAAGAAAAAAAAAAAAAAAAAGAAAGAAAGAAATATCCAGAAAGGGCACAAATGCATAGGGACAGGAAGCAAATCAGTGGTTGCCAGGGGCTGGGAGTGGGAAATGGGTTATGACTACTAATGTGTATAGAGTTTGTTTTGGGGGTGATGAAAACGTCTTGGAATTAGATAGTGGTGATTATTACACAACTGTGAATATACTAAAAATTACGGCATTGCACACTTTCAAAGACGAATTTTACAACTGAAACTATATCTCAACTCTTTTTAAATGGTAAATTTTGTGGTATATGAATTGTATCTCAATAAACTGTCATTTTTAAAAAGGGCAGGCAGGCCAAGGCACTACTCCAGATGTAAAGAAACTGAAGACACATGACAAGTAAATGTAGAACATGATCCTCAACTGGACCCTGTATGCAACACCAATTATTTGTGTCCCCACTAAATTCTTAAATTGAAACCCTAAGTCCACTGTGATGGTATCTGAAGGCACAGACTTTAAAGGGTAACTAGGTCATGAGGTGGAACTCTCATGAATGGGATTAATGCTATATAAAAAAGACCCCAGAGAGCAAGCTTTCTTGGGTATATGATGAGAAACTGGTACTCTGCAACCCAGAAGAGGGCCCTCACCAGAACCAGACCATGCTGGCACTCTGATCTCAGATTTTTAGCCTTCAGAACTGTAAGACGACAATTTGTTATTTATAAGCCACCCAGTCTAAGGTTACTTGTTATAGCAACCCAAACTAAGACTGTACTAGACAGTACAATGCTATGAAGAATGTTGTGTCAACTTACAGGGCTGAATGAAATACACGTGTGGGCTGGTTAGAAGTATTAAATCAATGTCAGATTTACTGGGGTTGACAACTGTACTGTGGGTAGAAAACTGTCCTTGTTCTTTGGAGACCTGCTGATGTGCTTGGGGATAGTGGGCCATGATGTGTGCAACTTATGGTTTGGAAAAATATATCATATATAAATATGGAGAGAGAGCAAGTAATAAAACAAAGGGAGCAAACTGGTAATAGTATATGCTGTTCTTTTATTTTTTCTGTAAATTTAAAATTATTTTCAAACAAAAAGATAAAAAAGTAAATAAAGGCCAGGCGCGGTGGCTCAAGTCTGTAATCCCAGCACTTTGGGAGGCCAAGACGGGCGGATCATGAGGTCAGGAGATCGAGACCATCCTGGCTAACACGGTGAAACCCCATCTCTACGAAAAAAAATATAAAAAACTAGCCAGGCGAGGTGGCGGGCGCCTGTAGTCCCAACTACTTGGGAGGCTGAGGCAGGAGAATGGCGTAAACCCAGGAGGCGGAGCTTGCAGTGAGCTGAGATCCGGCCACTGCACTCCAGCCTGGGCGACAGAGAGAGACTCTGTCTCAAAAAAAAAAAAGTTAGTAAAACACACATAATCTGAGATCCAAAAATTCTACTTCCAATAATTTGTCTTACATAAATACCTGCCCAAAAGTATATTATGTGAAATATTTTCCCCTGTAACATGTTTATAACTATAAAAAGAAACAACTTCAAAGTTAATGAGTGATAAATTGGCTAAATATATTACATCAATGTAGTATATACCATACGGACATGTAAAAAGAGAGATGTCTGATACAGAACGACTTCCAAAAATATATTCTTTTGTGAACAGAAAAAAAGAATTGGTTTATCCCTAGAAAAAAAAAGCAATGAAAAACTCAAGAAGCCTAGGAATGTTTGGATTTGGTTAAGAAAGAATCTAAGTCTATTCTATTTGTTTATGGGGCCAGTTATTTGTAACATAAATAATTTTCTCCCTTACAGCACTGATAATACAAACTTTACTAATGAAAAAGGAAACTAATACAATCTTGTATGCCATTTACTCCTATGGTTAACTCGAAGCATTTAAAAATAAATTTTGTAAAAACTCAAGTATAACATATATGCCAATAAGCATACACAAATCATGAAATGTACAGCTCAAAGAATTTTTATAAGGTTAACATACTCATGTAACCACCATCCTGATCAAGAAATAGAAACCCACCTGCACTCCAGAATTTGGCTTCATATGTCTTCCTATTACTAATCTCTCTCCCCAAAGGTAACCACAATCCTGACTTCTTATACCATGGCTGAGGTTTTGCCTGTTTTTGAGTTCTTTTGTGTCTGAAATGTTCTGTACAAAATTATGTTCATATCCATGTTGTTGTAAGTAGCAAGAGGTTTTTCATGTTCACTTCTACATAGTATCTCACTGAATATACAACAATGTATATCTAATCTTCCACTGATGGACATGTAGGTTGTTTCCAGCTTGGAGTTATTATGAATTGTGCTGCTATGAACATTCTTGGGCATGTCTTTTGGGGAGCATAAGTACACATTTCTGCTGGGTATATACCTACGAGTGGGTTGGCTAGGTTAGAGGCATGATGAGTATGTAACACTTTCGTATAATAGATACAACCAGTATTCCATAGTTATTCCAATTTACCATTCCAGAATCCATACATGAGGGTTCTAGTTGCTCTACATCCATGCTGATACCGGTATTTTCAAGTTTTTGTTTGTTTCTCAATTTTAGCTACTCTGGTCAGTGTGTAGTGGTAATTCACTGTAGTTTCATTCAGCATTTTTTGATGACTAATGGGGCTGAACACCACTAGAAGCTTTTCTTTTTTAACCTTGTGCATTGAGAGCTACAATTAACCTATAATTTATTTTTGTAAATGAAGGGAAGCAAGGACCAAAATTAGTTTTCTTTTTTTTTTTTCATACGGATAGGCAAATGACGTAGGATCATTTATTGAAAGATCTTTCTTTCCACATTGCTGTAAAGTACCATTTTAATCATAAATTAGTATCTACATATATGTGGGTGTGATTCAGGACTCTATTCTGTTCCATTGATCTATTTATTTATTCCACACTGTATATTCAATAGTGTGAATCCTACAACTTTGGTCTTCCTTAGTATTACCTTGACTATTCTTGCCATTTGTACTGCCATATGAATTTTAGAATCCACTTATATAAACTTCTATAAAAGTTTCAGGTCTCTTTCTTAGAATTATTACCAGCATTTGATATTTTTGATGCTATTATAAATAGCATCTAAAAATTTCATTTTCTGATTATTACTGTTACATAGAAATACAGGTTTTGTACAACAACCTCGCATCCAATAATCTTACTAAATTGATTTTTACTTTATTTTATTTTGAGACAGAATTTGAGACAGATTCTCACTGCACGCCACGCTGGAGTGCAGTGGCGTGATCTCAGCTCACTGAAAACCTCCGCCTCCCAGGTTCAAGCGATTCTCAGCTTGATGCCTCAGTGTCCTGAGTAGCTGAGGCTACAGGCACGCACCACCACGCCCTGCTAATTTTCGTATTTTTTTTTTTTCAGTAGAGACAAGGTTTCACCATGTTTGCCAGGTTAGTCTCAAACTCCTGACCTCAGGTGATCTGCCTGCCTTGGCCTCCCAAAGTGCTGGGATTACAGGCGTGAATCACCATACCTGGCCACTACATTTATTCTTAAAGTATTATTTTTTAACTTACATAAAGTAAAATTAATGTTTTTTGGCGTACGGTTCTATGAGTTTTGACCAAATGTACATGGTAATGTAACCATCACCACAATCCCAGATGCAGAACATTTCCATCACTCCAAAAAATTCAAAAACAAATCACGGTCAAATCTTAAGTTACCCTGTAACAGATAAGAGAGTACATGGATAAATAAAGTCTAATGATATCCTATAAACTACGATCTAGCCAAAACTATATGACAGCTTCAGTCTCATTTCCTGGCAAATCTTTCCCCACCAAATTCAAAGCAGGTAAGAGAAATGGTAACCAAATCACAGTTCCAGAGCCATAATGTACCAATCTAATATTTAACATGCGGATTCTGAAGTATCTGAATGGAAAAAGACTTGTTATAAGTGATATTGATGTAATAACAGTAACATCATGTACTTTTAGAAACCCAAATGAAATTACACTATAAAAATAAGTTGTATTTCCCATGCAAAATAAATGGATAATGAAAACATCTGAGAGTTCTTTATACGATGTTATAAATTTGTGAAATGCTATCATTTGGGGGGGGGAATTCTACACCCTCTGGATAATGATTATGTTAATGAATTCTGGTCTACTAATGATCACCCATAAGTCTGTTTTATCTTTTTTACTTTACCTGTGTTTGGTGGTTGTTTTTTCACAATTAAATGACCAGCCTATGCTCAGAGGGAGGGATGGTGATAAGTAGCCCCAAAGGGCCTAGATAGTATTTTGCAATGAAACTGTCATAGTACTACCAAATATATTTCAATCCTTGAGTTATTGTATAACAGAGGTTAAGAATGAATGAACAAGGGTGGCTCTGACCATTATGGCAACTTTCCACAATGTAGTTCTTTGAAGCTGCCTCAGTCCCTCCATTACCTCTGCTATTTACACACTCAGGTGTTTTTAGTATCTTGTAAGAAGGGACTGGCAATGTTCCATCATCAAGACCTGGCAATAGGCCAGAAAGCAATAGAGATGTCACAAGATGGTCAAGCACAAAGACAACAATACATAGATACGCTGTGTTCTAGTGTAAGCACTACCAACATCTCATGCATTCTGAGTCACCCTACATATTGCTCACCCATTCCTATTTGGTTTACTGGATTTTGCTTGTTTACTTTATTCCTCCTATAGTACTGTCAGCATGAGAACATTTTAAGTCATGGCACCATATGGCAATAATATATAACTCCATAACTAAAATAAGCTCCTAAAGACTGGCTATCTGTCAGATACTATCTATAAGACATGAAAAATTAAAAACATCAGGGCTTGAAACCTAAAAATAATTATATCTTAACAGTACCCTTAAACCTCAACCACAATCACATTATTTCTTACCTTTAATTACTATTATGATATCATTGTCTATATGACAGCCATGGACAAGGAATAAATAAATCGGTTGAGAAATATTTCTTTAAACCTGGCATGAAAATATAGCTTGTTCTTAACAGAAATAAAAATTCGGTGAATTTGGACTGGTGCTTTTGTTTGCTCTACGTATTTAAAACAATTAACAGGCCAGCGTGGTGGCTCGTGCCTGTAATCCCAGCACTTTCAGAGGCCAAGGTGGGTGGATCACCTAAGGTCAGGAGTTCGAGACTAGCCTGGCCAACATGGCAAAACCCCATCTCTACCAAAAATGCAAAAATTAGCTAGGCGTGGTGGCGCCCACCTGTAATCCCAGCTACTCAGGAGACTGAGGCAGGAGAATCGCGTGAACCCAGGCAGAGGTTGCAGTGAGCTGAGATAGCACCACTGCACTCCAGCCTGGGCGACAGAGCGAGACTCGGTCTCAAACAAAACAAACAAAAAAAAAAGCAAAAAACAAAAATACACCGTCCAATGAACTTTTCACCTTCTACTTCCCTATCACCGTGAGTAGGCTTAAAAAAAATCGCAAAACATACTACCATGTATCTCCAGGGCCTCCCAAGTACAAGCTCTACCACTCTAGGACATACCCACCACAGGACTTGTGTACAGCAGCAGTTAAAAAACAAACATTTAAGCCCAGGATTCTGAGGTGATACCATGCTATAAGCAGGAAAGTAAGATCAAAAGTTAGAAAACCAAAGATCCACCAAAGCTTTGGTGGAGTGCTACCTTCTAGCTATTTGCTGGCAGCAAAGATTTCTCAGTGTAAGAGTTAGATACTACTGAGATTCCAAGGAAATCTTAGACACAAGAAGTTAGTTGGTAAAAGGCAATGGTTGCAAAATTTAGAATTTTAGAGCTGGAAGAAACCTTAGATATCACCTAGTCCATCCCTCTGGTTTACGGATAATGAGAAGAGGGAAGAAGAAGAGAATCAACCCGAGCCCTCCAAATCCTCTTGGGAGTATGAAACCCTGACTAAGCAGTACTGGTAAGAGCAGGAGAAGCAGAGATGAGTTACTCTACTCCACTCACTCCATTTTTGCATCCCTGAACTATATCACATCTAATCTGTGAGTTTTAAGTAGCTGATTCACAGTTTTAAAAAAGGCATCCTACAACTCAACAAAAATCTAAAATAATCCAATTTTAAAATGGGCAAAGGACTTGATAAACATTTCTCCCAAGATGATATATAAATGGCCAACTATTTGAAAAGATGCTGAACATCACCAATCACCAGAGAGATGCAAATTAAAACCACAATGAGGTATCACATCACACCCATTAGTACAGCTAAAAACAAGTGTTGACCAGGCACAGTGGCTCACGCCTGTAGTAATCACAGCACTTTGAGACGCCGAGGCAGGCGGATCACCTGACGTAAGGAGTTCAAAACAAGCCTGGCCAGCATAGTGAAACCCCATCTCTATTAAATATACAAAAATTAGCCGGGCCTGGCTACTCGCATGCGCCTGTAATCCCAGCTACTCGGGAAGCTGAGGAAAGAGAATCGCTTGAACCTGGGAGGCAGAGGTTGCAGTGAGCCAAGATCTGCCACTGCACTCCAACCTGGCGACACAGTGAGACTCTGTTTCAAAAAGAAAAAGAAAAAAAAGAAAGATTTTGCAATAAATCTCTTACTTTTTTTTGCTGTGTTCCTCCCAACCTTTTATAATCTAAAGGTGTCAAGAACTGCTCCAGGATACTATCTTCCTTCTCCCAAGCCATCCCACAGAAGCAGCCAGCTAACACACTGCTCTTAGAGTAAGCAGGGCAGGTCTGCAATCATGGAGAAAAGGGGAAATCATCAGCAGGGGATTTCAAGCGGCTTGTCCTCCACTTCTAATCATGACTTTATCTCTTGGCCTAGAAAAAGCAGAGACTAGGGTGATGGACCCCAAGTTGAAAAACCCCTAGGGCATAAAAATGAGTCTTTTATCGTGTTTTGTTTAAACTGTGAATAGTAATCCATAAAGAAATGCTAAAAACAAGCATAAGCTCCTGATGACCAAGGCCATATGCATCTTCACTGCACCCCTTCTAAAGCCTTACTCACAGAAGTCACTAACTACTTATTCATGCTGGTAACAAGGACGCTATGGGCTAAATATATTTTTTGCCCAGAAAAATGCCTATTAGATTTAAAAGCCAATGCACTTATTTTAATGAGTGAATTAGGGTCATTTCCATATAAAAATCTCCACTGATTTCACAATAACTTAAAACTTCAATAAAACTACTTTTTCCAAGCAAGTGAATACCATACTCCCTAACACTTGGTACTTGGAAACCCCCACCCCACCCCCATTGTAACTGTGTCTCTTTGAACTAACATCACATTAGCTACATATAATGAGACAGTCACTGGCAGCATCTAAAACCACACAAGCCATTCATTTACCACAAAATTCACTTGAGTTTGTTTTTTGGTTGGGATTGCTGGAGGTATTTTAATGAAATACCTGGGCATTTCCTTAGAGCATTGTACTGAGAGTACTTTAATTACAGACAATATGCACATATGTATATCTTTCCCTATTAAAATAAAAATACAATTAGTCTTTCATTTTCAATGAAATATAACTGCCCAAAAGCCAAAACCTAATTTTAGCTTTAGCCTTCTTTACCATCAACATCATCATTAGAGATACAACCCAGTCATCAAGATGACTGAAAAAGTGGCACTGCTGCTTTCCCCTGTATAACTGAAGACACAATTTCTACTAACAGAAATGGAATACTGGTAAGTTATTAAAAGGCAGACTATTATAGTTATTTTAACCGTGTTTTGATAGAAATCCTTCAATTACATGTGCATCTCCTTGACTCCTGTTGCACCTAGCCCTGCACTTCCTCAGCTCCATTCTTCCAGGTCCAGCACACAGGGGAGCCCAGCTGACCCTGCAGTCTTCCTCTGTGCCCTCCATGCTTAGCTCCACTCTCTGTCCACAGCCTCATTGTGCCTACAGCTATTTCCATAATCACTGATGCCTACTCCATGCACTCTTCTCTTACCATTTCTTCTTTCATTTATCTTCTGCCATCCCTTAGCTTTCCCAAAAGAAAAAAAGAAAAAAACAGTGAACAGTCTCCCCAGTTGGATGAAACAAACGACTGACAAGAGAAGTCCATTCTCCTCTCAAGTATGTTACCACCTCTCCCATTCCGTCATCCAAGAAAAAAAATGACTCAGTACCCCAGATTTTGAATACAAATATAAGTAAGTATGAATAGGTATGTGTGCATATATGGCCACAGTGCTTTTTTATTTAAAAAAAAAAAAGAGCAAATTTTCACTTTTTTATGTTATAAAGTGCTCTCACTGACTCTTCCCTTCTGTCTACCCTTCATCCAACACGCTCTGATGTTATATGATCTTCCACTCATAATGGTCTCCAGGCCACATAGCTCATCCTACACACTAGTATAGTCCCTTCTCCCTGACAAATTCATCAACTAAGTTGGACATGTTACTTTATTGATTTACATGCGTGTATCAGACCAGGCGCAGCTGGCACTTCAGGAGGCTGAGGCAGGTGGATCACCTGAGGTTAAGAGTTGAAGGCCAGCCTGGCCAACATGGTGAAACCCTGTCTCCACTAAAAATATAAAAATGAGCTAGGCATGATGGAGGGTGCCTGTAATCCCAGCTACTTGGGAGGCTGAGGTGAGAGAATCGCTTGAACCTGGGAGGTGGAAGCTGCAGTGAGCCAAGATCATGCCATTGCAGTCCAGCCTGGGTGACAGTGTGAGATTCCGTCTTAAAAAAAAAAAAAAAAGTGTGTATCAGCCTGCTCTAAAAAGATGTCAGCACATGTTACTAGTTTACACCAGCAGTTTTCAAAGTGTGATCCAGAGATGAGAAAGGAACCCCTTCAAGGGATCTATAAAACTATTTTTGATAATATGAAGATGCTATCTGTCTTCTTCACTTTCATTCCCTCATGAGTGTACAACAGTGAATCAAGGATGCATGGTATGTGGTGATGATGTATCTATCACTCTGACAGCTAATAAAACATGTACTTGTATATTCTTCACTGCCTATCATTTTTTAAAAACCCAGTTTCACCCATCATTCTCAGCAAAGTAACACAGGAACAGAAAACCATATACCGCATGTTCTCACTCATAAGTGGAAGTTGAACAATGAGAACACACGGACACCGGAAGGGGAACATCACACACTGGGGTCTGTTGGGGGTTGGGGGACTAGGGGAGGGATAGCATTAGGAGAAATTCCTAATGTAGATGACGGGTTGATGGGTGCAGCAAACCACCATGGCATATGTATACCTATGGAACAAACCTGCACATTCTGCACATGTACCCCAGAACTTAAAGTATAATGAAAAAAAAAAAAAGCCAGTTTTACTTAACAACATCCTTGATAAAATAATAAAAAGTATTAATTTTTAAAATGTCAACTTTTGAGAATTCGGCCTTTTTAATATTCTGTATGATGAAATAGGAAGCACACATAAAGCACTTCTGCTGCATACCTAAGTACAATGACTACCTTGGGGAAAAGCATTTATGCAATCGTCTGACTTACAAGTTTTTTTCATAGGACACCATTTTTGCTTTTTTGACTAGCAGACAATTTATGGTTATTCAGACTTTGGTATCTGGCAGACATTTTCTCTAAAATGACTAAAGTGAACCTGTCACTTTAAAAAAAAAAACGACAATATTGGGCTGGTCACCATGGCTCACACCTGTAACCCCAGCACTTCGAGAAGCCTTGGCAGGCAGATCACTTGAGGCCAGGAGTTCAAGACCAGCCTGGTCAACATGGCGAAACCCCATCTCTACTGAAAATACAGAAAAAAAAAAAAAAAAAAATCAGCCAGGCATGGTGCTGCATGCCTGTAATCTGAGCTAGGCAGAGGTTGCAGTGAGCCAAGATCACACCACTGTACTCTAGCCTGGGCTACAGAGCGAGACTGTCTCTCAAAAAAAAAAAAAAAAAAAAAAAAAAAAAAAAAAAAAGGGCCATATCTGTTGCCAATGATGTAACTTGAGCTTTCAAGAGAAAACCAGAATTTTGGAAATTTTGAATTCACCACCAAGATCTTCACCACTTCCCAATTCTTAAAGATTTTTTGGATGAGACTGATGGTCATATTAATGAATGTGATTTGCTTAATATTGTGTAACCAAATGTGCCAACATTTCAAAGATGTACATAACTTAGTAAACCATTATTATTATTATTATTATTATTTTGAGATGGAGTCTGGCTCTGTCACCCATGCTGGAGTGCAGTGGCACGATCTCGGCTCACTGCAACCTCCACCTCCCAAGTTCAAGCAATTTTCCTGTCTCAGCCTCCCGAATAGCCAGGACTACAGGTGCATGCTGCCACACCCGACTAATTTTTGTACTTTTACTAGAGACGGGGTTTCACCATGTTGGCCAGGCCGGTCTTGATTTCCTGACCTCGTGATCCACCTGCCTCGGACCCCCAAAGTGCTGGGATTACAGGTGTAAGCCACCATGCTCAGTCAACTTAGTAAACCATTATTTTTTGAATGACCAACATATGCAGTTACAAAATCACACACAGGTCAAAGATCCATTCAAAGTGCAAGACGGACCAGTAGATTTTAATGTTACAGAGTACACAAAATTCACTGACATGGTTTCAGGTTCAACAGCGCAACTAATATTTAAGAATCTGGCTGGGAGTGGCGGCTAATCCCAGAAATTTGGGAGGCCAAGGCAGGCGGATCACTTGGGGTCAGCAGTTTGAGACCAGCCTGGCCAACATGGTGAAACCCTGTCTCTACTAAAAAAATACAAAAATTAGCTGGGCATGGTGGTACGCGCCTGTAATCCCAGCTACTCGCAACGCTGAGGCAGGAGAATCACTTAAACCCGGGAGGCGGAGGTTGCAGTGAGCTGAGATTACACCACTGCACTCCAGCCTGGGCGACAGAGCAAGACTCTGTCTCCAAAAAAAAAAAGAATTTACCAATCGTTGAGTTTTGATGTAACACAAATATTCACAATTACATGAAAAGACTATGAAAATACCCCACCCTTCTTCAACTATGTATCTGTGGGCAGCCAAGTTTTCTTCACATATCAACCAACGTATCACAACAGATTGAATACAGGAGCAATTATGCAAACCCAGCTATCTTCTATAAAGAAATATACTAAAGAGAATGGCAAAACATAAAACAATGCCATGTTTCTCACCAGATTTTTTTGTGTGTTGGAATATCTTTTTCATAAAAGTATCTTATTTTTATCAACCCTCTAATGTTTGTTTTTTCTTTTCTTTTCTTTTTTTTTTTTTTTTTGAGATGGAGTCTCACTCTGTCGCCCAGGCTGGAGTGCATGGTGCAATCTCAGCTCACTGCAACCTCTGCCTCCTGGGTTCAAGCGATTCTCGTGCCTCAGCCTCCTGAGTAGCTGGGATTACAGGCGCCCGCCACCACACCCAGCTAATTTTTATATTTTTAGTAGAGATGGGGTTTTACCATGTTGGTCAAGCTGGTCTCGAACTCCTGACCTCATGAGATCCACCCACCTCAGTCTCCCAAAGTGCTGGGATTACAGGCGTGAGCCACTGTGCCCGGCATAATGTTTGTTATTTTTTAAATAAATATTTTAAACATTTTTCAGTTTTAATTTCTAATGTTAAGTATTGATAGATATAGTCTATATAAACAAAAGATTTTTGGAGTCCTCAAAAATTTTTAGGAGTATAAATGTGTCCTGAGACCAAAATGTTTGAAAACCATTGGTTTATAGTACAACAAAAGAGCACTTTTACATATATGTATATAAGAGTGGAGACCTGAATATGAATCAGAAGATCTTGGCTCTAATTCTAGCACCACTTCTTACTTGCTCTAGGATTTCAATAAATTACTTTATCTCTCTAAAGCCTTAGCTTCCTCATCTGTAAAATGAATAACTCATGTCTTCTAAGGATAAAAGAGACAAAACATGTAAAAGTGACTTATAAACGACAAGGTACATTATTATTACAAGATTTCAAAGTTAAGCATTTTAAACACTTCTTATGATGTTTTGTTTTCTTGTTTTCAAAACAGGGTCTCACTCTGTTGCCCAGGCTGGAGTGCACTGGCGCTAACAGAGCTCACTGCAGCCTTGACCTGCCAGGCTCAGGTGATCCTCCCACTTCAGCCCCATGAGTGGCTGGGACTACAGGTGTGCATCACCACACCCAGTCAATTTTTTGTATTTTTTGTGGAGACAAGGTTTCACCATGTTGCCCAGGCTGGTCTACTCCTGCCCTCAAGTGATCCGCCCACCTCAGCCTCCCCAAGTGCTGGGATTACAGGCATGAGCCACCATGCCTGCCTGTGTCTTATGATATGTCACGAAATTTTCCTTATTCTTAAAATTTTATTACTAGAAACAGAACTTACAGAAAATGCCAAGTGCAGGCCAGGAGCAGTGGATCACGCCTGTAATCCTAGCACTTTGAGAGGCAAGATAGGTGGATCACTTGAAGTCAGAAGTTCGAGAACAGCCTGGCCACCATGGTGAAACCACATCTCTACTAAAAATACAAAAATTAGCTGGCATAGTGGCGCACGCCTGTAATCCCAGCTACTTGGGAGGCTGAGGCAGGAGAGAATCTTTTGAACCCAGGAGGCAGAGGTTGCAGTGAGCTGAGATTACGCCACTGCACTCCAAACTGGGTGACAGAGTAAGACTGGGTCTCAAAAGAAAAAAACGCCAAGTGTAGATTTTTGAGTAGCCAATTAGCTTAAATGTCCAAGCATATAATTTTATTTTATTTTATTTTATTTTGCAGAGATGGAGTCTCACCATGCTACCTAGGCTGGTCTCAAACTCCTGGCCTCAAGCAATCTTCCCACCTCAGCCTCCCAAAGTGCTGGATCACAAGAATGAACCATCACACCCAACCCAACAACATAATTTTATTGCATTTAATTTCTTACCCTACAGTTATAATTGGTTATATATTTTAACTCATTATTAGGGACATTTCCAAATATACACAAATGTGCAGAAAATAAACCCCAACTTACCCATTACTCAGCTTCGACAATTTTCAAAAATTTACCAATACTCTTTTATTCATTTCCTACTTCTGTGTGTTTGTGCCCATCCTGAAGTTTTTTTTGTTTTGTTTTGTTTTGTTTTGTTTTGAGACGGAGTCTCGCTCTGTCCCCAGGCTGGAGTGCAGTGGCCGGATCTCAGCTCACTGCAAGTTCCATCTCCTGGGTTTACACCATTCTCCTGCCTCAGCCTCCCGAGTAGCTGGGACTACAGGCGCCCGCCACCTTGCTCGGCTAGTTTTTTGTATTTTTTAGTAGAGACGGGGTTTCAACGGGTTCGCCAGGATGGTCTCGATCTCCTGACCTCGTGATCCGCCCGTCTCGGCCTCCCAAAGTGCTAGGATTACAGGCTTGAGCCACCGTGCCCGGCCCATCCTGAAGTTTTTTAAAATGAGTATTAGGCATCATTTTATTTTGCCTATAAGTACCTCTATATGTATTTTTAACACATGAAAATATTTTAATATAACCACAATACCACTATTATAGCTAAAAATATTACGGTTGTAATTACTAAATATCACCTAATATATATTCCATTTTCAAGTTTCCCGACTGTCTCAAAAAAAGTCTTTGTTAGTTTTTGGTTGGTGGGTATTATCAAAATATCACTTACCAGTTCTTTTTCAAGTGAACCCAAGATGTTTAACTAAAGCTAGGAAGGAAGAGGAAATAATACTATGCTTCATATACCATGTACAATTTACAAACAAGTCAAGAACTATCTTCCCAAGGAATTTTCTTCTCCACCAACCAAACAACAACAACAACAAAAAACAAGCAACAACAAATAAACTCACTACAAAATAAGCCAGCATGGCGATACATATACCTTAGTATTCTGAGAAGTGATCCAAAGAGGACACAGCTCAGCTGCTCGGGGAGGGAAGGAGCTGTTACACTATGAGCTGAAAAAGGTGACTGGAAACCACCACCCATCATTTTGGAAAGGAAGAAGTCAGGATAGCCACAGAGTCAAAGCTGGAGGTGAGGTCAGAGACCCTGTTCTAGAGTAAGCCTATTGCTCAAACAAGAGTCCACACCCAAGACTGTAAGTCAACCCCTGGCAAACTGCAACTCAAAGCTCAAAACACAGTGCTCTAAGCTAGAGATATAACAGAACTGCTATAAAAAGCAACAGTAGCCGGGCGCGGTGGCTCAAGCCTGTAATCCCAGCACTTTGGGAGGCCGAGGCGGGCGGATCACGAGGTCAGGAGATCGAGGCCATCCTGGCTAACACGGTGAAACCCCGTCTCTACTAAAAAATACAAAAAACTAGCCGGGCGAGGCGGCGGGCGCCTGTAGTCCCAGCTACTCGGGAGGCTGAGGCAGGAGAATGGCGTAAACCCGGGAGGCGGAGCTTGCAGTGAGCTGAGATCCGGCCACCGCACTCCAGCCTGGGCGACAGAGCCAGACTCCGTCTCAAAAAAATTAAAAAATTAAAAAAAAAAAAAAAGCAACAGTAGTAAGAACTGATTCAAATTATTCGGCAAACATTTATCAAAAGCCTACTTTACTATCCTAGGATATAAATTGTATATTTAAAAAACTAGTATACAATGTATACAGTAAGTAGCATATACTTCTCTACACATCTTTCCCCATTTAAGAGAAATTATGGATATATTAAATATTAATTATCTTGCCATACCATTACAATTTATCTTTTTTCTATAAACGCAATTTGCCCCACCACCCCAACATACAGACATTAAAACAAACTTGAATTCTTCTGTCTTTCCCAAACCAAATATTTTTGAAGAGTACAAGTGAGACTAACTTTTATTACACATACCACAGACCCAGTGCATTTATAGCTGTAATTCTTTTCTAAATTAAGGCCAAGCACGGTGGCTCACATATGTAATCCCAGTGGTTTGGGAGGCCGAGGTAGGAGGATTGCTTGAGCCCAGGAGTTTTAAGACCAGCTGGGCAACATAGCAAGACCCTGTCTCTACAAAAAATAAAAAATTAACTAGGTATGGTTGCACAGGCCTATAGTCCTAGCTATCTGGGAGGCTGAGGTGGGAGGATCCCTTGAACCGAGGAGGTCAGAGCTGTAGTGAGCTGTGATTACACCACTGCACTCCAGCTTGGGTGACAGAGCAAGACCATGTCTCAAAAAAATAAAAATTGAAAAAAATTAAATAAATCAAGCATTTAGTTTAGGAGGAAATCAAGAGAGCACTAAAGAATTTCCTACCTTGTATTGAAATTGTTTCCCGTAGGTTTATCTCAAGTATTTTATAGATGAAAATTGGTTAGGTGCACACAGAATAATTCTTGAGGGATTTGGTTCTATAGACACACTTAATATCAACCCTTTTTAAAATCCTTCACCTCAATTTCACCTATAAAAAAGTTTTGCTGGTCACAGTGGCTTGTGCCTGTAATCCTATCACTTTCAGAGACTAAGGCAGGAGGACGGCTTAAAGCCAGGAGTTTGAGACCAGCCTGGGCAACAAAGAGAGACCCCATCTCTATAAAAATAATAAAAATAAAAAATAATAATTAGGCAGGCGTGGTGGCATGCACCTGTGGTCTCAGCTACTTGGGAGGCTGAGACGGGAAGATTGCTTGAGCCCAGGAGTTTGAGACTACAGTGAGCTATGATTGCTCTATTGCACTTCGGCCTGGGTGACAGAGACAGACCCCATCTCTTAAAAAAAAAAAAAAAAAAATTAAATTTAAAACTGCAAAAAGAGTGAAGGGCACATATTTCTTAAAGAATGCTTAAGAAGAACAAAATGTGCCCCAAAACATGAAATAGCTCCTGATAATATCAGTTTTTAGTTGATCACTATGAAGGACATCTTCTAAACAATAACAAAACAAATCTGGTAGTCAAATAACCACAGGAAAGATCAAAACTTCCCCATTTTGGAACATTTTTGCTTCAGGTTTTTACTATTTGGGGTAATACAGAAAAAAAATATGCCATCGGGACAAAAGCTGAACAGATGTCATCCCTTACCCTAGTTTACCTACTGGTAATTAAGCCCAACAGTTGATTGTCTGTACATCTTTTCTTTTGTATGTTCCCATACAAAACAATCTCTGGAATTTAGCTTCACTTTATGACACTATTGTGATTATTGTTCCTAACAGAAAGAGTCTAACCTAAGAATATAGCCCAATACATGAAAAACCTAACTGAACAGTAAACAATGATATTAATCTCTTTGTAAAAAACATGAGATTCTTAGCAAATGGCAGCAAAAGAATTATGAATAAATTAATGAGGCATTAAAAAAAAAAAATCTAAAGTTTCTGGCCAGGCGTGGTGGCTCACACCTGTAATCCCAGCACTCTGGGAGGCCGAGGCAGGTGGATCACGAGGTCAGGAGATCGAGACCATCCTGGCCAACATGGTGAAACCCCATCTCTACTAAAATACAAAAAAAAATTAGCCAGGTGCAGTGGCACACGCCTGTAGTCCCAGCTACTCGGGAGGCTGAGGCAGGGGAATCGATTGAAACCAGGAGGCGGAGGTTGCAGTGAGCCGAGATGGCGCTTGCACTCCAACCTGATGACAGAGCAAGACACACTCCATCTCAAAAAAAAAAAAAAAAAAAAAAAAAACACTAAGTTTCCATGCCTTGACCGAAAAAAGTCACACAGGTTTCTTTTTCTTTAATTCACGTTTCTTTTTTTAAAAGCTGGTTAATGTGTAGATTTTATTCAAATTCATTGGGACTGTACATGAATATTAAAAAGTTGTAACATGAAGACTATTCATTAGACTATGATAGGCAAAGCAAGTGATTCACAGAATAAGTACGATTTATTGACCCTGATCATTACCTTTACTACTTACCACTATTTAACATTACTTTTTTAATGTACTGTTTACTTGCTTATTGTCTTTGTTTATTGTCCTGTCTTCTCCCACTAGAATGTAAGTTATGTAAGGGCAAAAACCTTCTCTTATTTTTCACTGTATGGCCAGGATCTAGCACTTCGTAGAAGCTCAGCATAAATTTGCTGAATGAGATGGGTGAATGAATACCTTCTGCCTTTGACCTCCGCCACTTCCCTTTCTCCATACACATGTTAACCAATCTTTAACGCCAGGGTCAAACTCTATTATCTCTATGAAGATTACCTCCCTGAGCCCTCTTTCTCTTTTGTACCTGAATTTGGCACTTGCCAGCTGTCTGGTAATTGTTTATCTTTGCATGTGTATCTCCCTTAAAATTTTTATAATCTTGTTCTCCGTAAGAACATGGACCAGCGTCCCCGACTTTTGGCATCCATCTCGGCACACGTAAACAGCACGCTGTTAACAAATGTTTTGCTTGATTCATATCAGTAATTAATCCAGAAATTCAGTTAATAATTTCAGTTTTTTATAATGTATCCCTCCCTTTAAAATTAACTCAAAATAGGCCATGATATTACAGTGAATCCCTCTTTAATTTCTGACAATTTTAAATTTTACATTCTCATAATTATAATTAATGCTCATAATTTACTCCATCACTCTCCCTCAAGATTTTTTTTTTTTTGATACAGTGTCTTGCTCTGTTGCCCAAGCTGAAGCGCAGCAGTACGATCATAGCTCACTGCAGCCTTGACCTCCCAGGCTCAAGAAATCCTCCCACTTCAGCCTCCCAAGTAGCTGGCACCACAGCCGCCTACCATACCTGGCTAATTTTTTGATTTTCTTTGGAAACAAGGTCTATGTTGCCTAGGCTGGTCTCAACACCTGAGCTCAAGTGATCCTCCTGCCTTAGCCTCTTAAAGTGCTGGGATTATAGGAATGAGCCACCACACCTGGCCTACATTTTTTAATGTAATAAAAAATCTTGTCAGTTTGTAGCAATACCTATAATGATGTTTCTAACCCCAATCAAGAAGGGCGTGAAGTTTCATTACTCTCTCTTGTTGCTGAGGTATCAGAGGGCATTTTTCCATTTATTCCTCTTTCCTTTCATGACAAGATGTATTCCATTCCCTTCCTTTCTGATCATACTTCTGGCAAGCTTTTATTATTTCTTTGTACCTGTCCAAGACCAAGGTAATCTGTCTTACATCCTTCTTTTGAGCCACTGTTTCCTCCAGTTATGTATTTGATTAAAATTCTAACTCCCCGTCTCAATCCATCTGTGTAGGAGAACTGCCTCTTCGTAAAGCCTGAGCCTGCTTCTTTAAATTCAGTCAACCTTTATGAACCTCTCTTCACACAGCCAACCCTTGATCATCAAGGATAATGAAATGCATACAAATAACAGATTGTCTACAACACAAGAAAATCAGAAAAAAAAATTGACATCTGGTTTTGGAATTTATCATATGTCGCTTTGGGCAAGACTTATTTTCCTAATTATGTTTTTTGTTTAAGCCAACATTCGGATTTTCTTTTACAATGGTGAATATCTCAGTTTTAAATGATCAGGAAATTTCTTTTAAAGCCAATCAAGCATCAACTATGGTTTTTCCTGTGAAATCTTTTTAACTAGCCCCTTTCATCTGTTGAAATCTGTCATAAAATCTGTTTTGTTTCCTCTAAATTATCTCCTTATTTTCTTGGGATTCTGATCCAAATGAGTTCACCCTATATTAATTTACTTCTTCAAACTAAAGTACCTTTTGCTTGAGAACTCAACGCATTCTAAAAACACTGAACGTCCAGTGAAATTTTTAGTTCAGGTAACACGAAGTAGAAAACTATTTTTGTCTAGGAAAACTTAGAGTTCTAGGATAAATTATTACACTGGTAATTCTAGCAAATTATGTTTAGCAGGATTTTAGGAGTAGCAGAAAATTGAAAAAAGTTAATACTGGACAGCTATATACGTCTGCTTCACCAATATATTAATCCCATATGCTAAAAACTGTATGAAATTAAATTCCCAGTACAGGAATTTACAGAAAATAGCATCAAAACACACTTACACATAAATCCTGCCTCTTCTCCTGATCCCTACCTAAACTCTGCAACCTTCTCACACCTACTCTTCCCCCCCTCCCATCTCAGCCTCACTGCCACTCTCAAGTGTCCCACAAATAATTTTTAAATGTGTAGGAAAAAGGAAAAGAACTGGGATAACAGGATCTCCTCTTTTGCTGCCTTCTCAGTCACTGCCATTAAGTTTTTGGCCCAAGAGACTCCAACGCCCAATTTTACATGTCTATTTTTATTTTATAGGTACACACAACCACCAAACTGAACAAAAGGACAGGGCATTCTCAATTGAAAAACGAGCAAAACTGGCTAATTCTGCAGTTCTGTTCCTAGCCCCCTCCATAATCATGCACTATGATCATTTGGCACCATAATCAAGCCAAATGAGATATTTTACTTTGAGTTGCTGATATAGCAGAGGTTAATACTAAAAAAAAAAAAAAATTACCACAGTTTACACATTTTTTTATCTGAATGTACATTTATAGTACTTGAACCGAGTTATTTTCAATACACTATTCACATTAACAAAATTCAAAATAAGTTCATTTCTAATTTTTCCCCCCATGTAGAATTTTGATAAATGCAAAACTTATTTTGCCTAAAATCCAACTCTTGGGCTGCTGTTATTCAGCCTAAATTTTTATATAAGACTGCAAATGTTAGCCAAATTTAAAAAAAATTTTAATGCAACTTTCCACATTGTCTTCAAACTCAGTAAATTCCACAATTTTAAAACACAAAAACCTTTCACCGTGCCTACTCACATTTTTACTAAAATCCCTACACAAAGCCATACATTCTGCTTTTCATTTTACTTCTCCAAGCTGCTGCCTTCACCAAATAGACTCCACGAGCCTCCCAAGTGGTATCCACCAATATATGTGATTCTCAAGGAAAAGTGTTAAAGAGTAATTAATTCAATTGGTACGAAATCTCTTCTTTTACAATTTTACCTTAACTTTAAAAAGCCTTTTCTTGATGGAGATGAAAATCCTTTGAGGAAACGGTTGTCCTTTACATGGACTCTCCATCAGCCCCATAAGGTGAGTGGCATAAAGAGGCATTTTCTCTGACAGTCTCAGTTCCCCAAACACTAGTCCTAAGCTTTTGCATGGATGATAAATTTCACACACAAACACCCGGAAAAGAAAGAAGAGAAAGAAACATACCTGGTTTATTTTCTAAACAGGTTTGATAGGTTTGGTTCACTTGGAAGAGCAGATTATTTACTTATAATCTTTTAAAACAGAAGTGGCAGCCAGAGCACTGGGTAAATAAAAACTTCACAGTTTTAAAACCCTGCATCTTAACTCACTTCCCTTTGGTTCAAGGGGACGGCACAGCAAACCCCACGGCAAATGAGATTATGCAACAGGCTTTTTCGTCCCCACCTTATTCATCACAGGCTGGTTAGAGGTGTGCTTTCTCCAATCTGAGACACCCACGACTTCAAAACGCCAAGAACCCTTGCAGCTGATGTTTTCTAAACTTCTTTAGGATTTTGCAGTATCCATTCATTTTCAGATCTACTTGCATTTTCTCTGGTTCATTACTGGTATTCTTTAGGAAATAAACCCAGCATCTGAAGATATTTCCCTCTGTGGTGTTCCATTACATGAAACTACACGTGATACACAGACCCTGGGCTTTTTTATTTCTCACGTTTTGCAGCTAGTGTAAATAAAGAAGTCACTAGGTATCGGGCCCCCCAACGCCAAGACCCGAGCCCCTGTCCGAAAATTGAGGGCTTTTTTGGTTGGTTGGTTGAAGAAAGCAGCACCGTCACCACCCAGGTGGCCTCGCTGATTACACCAAAGGCGAATTGGGGATAATGGGAACAGTCAGGCCGGGGCCCCACTTGGCAGGCGTGTTGTGTAACACTCGCGCCTGGAAGTGAGCAGCTTCGCCCGCGAAGGTGCCGCGTCCCGCGGCGGCCGCTCCTCTCGGCGGGGCCCGGTCCAAGCCCGCTCGCAGCGCAGCGGCCGGGAGCGCACCCACTGCGACCCCGCGTCCAGCCGCACGCCCCCTTCCCGCTCCGGCCAGCCTCCAGCCAGGCCTACACCCGCGCTTCAAACGCTCCTGCGGCCCCCGGCCGCGGTCGCCCCCACGCCGCCTCCCGAAAGGGTGGCCGGTACGCCCGGGAAGGCAGAGCCGGCGGGGCCAGAGCGCGGCTCCCCGCACCGGGAGTCGGGGCGCGCTGCGGAGCGTCCATGCGGCCGGGCGGCAAGGCGCCCCGGGCCCCGGACCCTCCCGCCCGCACACCCAGCGCGGCCCGCCAAGGCCACTTACTTTTGGGGCCGCCGACCTCCCAATTCCCTCAGAGGGAAACGAAAGTTGTCACGGCGTCTCCCCTCGGGCCCCCCTCGCCTCCCGGGCTTGCGAGGCGCCGCCGCGGAGCCGAGAGGGCGGCTGCGCTCCCGCTCGCGTCCCGTCCCGTCGCTCTCCTCCTCCTCTTCTTTTCACTATATTATCTTCTCCTTCTCTGAGGGGTGGGTGGGGGCGGGAGGCTTAGGAAGAGAGGAGACGCTCGCAACTTTTCTTCACTCTTTCTCTTCCACCCTCCCCCCCAATCAGCCTTCAAAAAAAATGTCGAAGGAGATGAAGAACTTAGGGAGGTAAAGGTGGGGGGTCGCGTTGTGAAAGCGGGGGCTGAGGGGAGGGAGAGGTGGTAATAATCGTTCAAAAACTGATTAAAGCCCCCCGAACACTGATACATAGAAAGAGGGGCAAAGGCGGGGGGGGGGGGTGGGGTGGGGGGTTGGGGGAAAGAGAAAGAGTCGCTGGTCAGGAAACTTCAAGCGCGGATGAGGTCATTGGTTTAAAAATAAAGAGATGGCGTCACTTGAAACCAATCCCAGTGAATGAACTCAGCGGAGCCCCGGGGAAAGGAGGAGACAGGCGAGGGCAGGGCGGTGGGCGCCGGGCGGGGCCGCGCGCCCGCCCATCCCGCGGCCGCCCGAGGCCGGAGCGCGGCTCCGCGCCTCGTTCCGGCCGCTCGGGGAGGGGTCAGGTCATGTTCTCTTCCCGAGTCCGGCGACTCTGAGGCAGGTTCCGCGGGCGCCGCTGGGAGGAGCCGGAGCAGCCGGAGGAGGCGGCCCCGCGGCCTCCTACCCCTCCTCCTCCTCCTCCTCCTCCTCCTCCTTCCGCGCCCGCGCGCCCGCCGCCCCCCGGGCTCGCGGCCCCGACCCCCTCCAGTGCTGCGCCCCAACAGGTATCGGAGGGTTTTCTCCTCACCCAGACCCAGAACCTTTCCCTCCTCCTTGAGTTGTTTCCAGCTGCCTCACCAACATCAAAAAACGCAAACACTGATTTGAGAGAATTACAATCGCTCGGTAAAAAGCCTGACGAATGCAAAAGGCAAGGCTCTGCCATCTCTCAGAAATTACAGGTACTTCAAGAAAAATCACACTACTGTTGTCAGGCATTCAGCTACCTATATGTTTATGGTGAAAACCCCCTCATAAATGTTCCTACATTACTTTACTTATATTTACAAATACAAGGATAGCAGCCTACATTTTCTTTAAAAATGTTTTCTACAGGACGCAGCGCTGAAACATCTTTAAATCAGACCGGGGTTCACCGCCTCTTGAGAGGTACAAAACCCTTTATTGATTTAACTCCACGTACCTCGTGTATTTTATTATTTGAATTCATTAAAGTCTCTTTGTTTTGAGATGATATTACACACTTTGGAAAACGAGAGACCTGAGGTGGTGACAAACCAGGACTTGGAATCACTGAATAGGACAATCGGAGCTTTATTCCAATGTTCTTTGAGCATTTGAGCATGAAGCTGCTTCTACTGAGAAGTACTCACGTGGATATCACATAACAAAGATGTGATTAATGACGGAAAAGCCCCCTGCGAGTGGACTGCTCCATGAGCCAGAATTTATGTGTAGGGATAATCTAACTCTTAAAATATTCCGTTTGCAATGTGCCGGATTGGGACACTGGACCCTAAAGGCACTGTTTGTTGTGGCATATCCATGTGCACCCTGCCTAAAGCACTTTTTTCCACTAGCAAAAGAACTGAGAAGCAGGTTTGGGTGGGTTAGAAAGATAATACACCCCTGTTACTACTTTTCTGCCTTTAAGTCCTGCAACTAAAGGGCATTCCTTATGATTGGTAATCATTGAAGGTTAGTGTTGCGGGGTAAGGTTCTGGGAACTTCTGGCCCATCTTTTATAGGAGGGAAAAAAGCCCATTTGAAGATGGGAGGCGCCCTAGCACCTCTGGCAGTAGTAGGTAAAGCCTGAAGGCCACAGATGGAGAAGCAACTTGGAGCCTATGCCTCTGGCCTCTGGAAGACTTCTGCTAGGCGAAGCAAATCTCTCCCACTGCTGCCTGTCCTCTGCTGGCCAGGAGGTGTTACTGCAGCTTCCCTGGGATTATTTCTGCTCTACCAGGAAACCCCTAAAAATCTACTAACTGTAGACCTTTGTTGGAGGTGTTGGGATTTTTAGGAATGAAAGAGAAGATAGTCATTTTACTAGTGGTACAGAGCATGGATCTTGCCTGAAGGAAAGATTCGTGAGAATTAATGGTATCCCCTTTGCATGCCAAAGTTCCCGTAACCTTGCTTTAACTGACATGGCTTGAAACGTTTCTCCCCTTTCCTCAGTTACACAATTAAGTGTGTGTAATGTATGATGTGGTGCCATCATAGCTATCATGGAAGCCTCTCAGGGTATTTCATCTATTTCTGGAAACAAGACGTAGATTAAAGCTCATTAAAAACGAAATCAATGATTGAGTGATGTACAATATTGGTTAAAAGAGTCAGGGGGCCGGGCCCGGTGGCTTAAGCCTATAATTACACCACTTTGGGAGGCCGAGGCTGGTGGATCACGAGGTCAAGAGATCGAGACCATCCTGGCCAACATGGTGAAACCCCATCTCTACTAAAAATACAAAAATTAGCCGGGCATGGTGGTGGGCGCCTGTAGTCCCAGCTACTCAGGAGGCTGAGGCAGGAGAATCACTTGTACCTGGGAGACAGAGGTTGCGGTGAACCGAGATCATACCACTGCACTCCAGACTCCAGCCTGGCAACAGAGTGAGACTCCATCTCAAAAAAGAGAAAAGGAGCAATGTAGGCTGGGATTATAAGGGAAGGCACCTTATAAAGAGTTTTGACCTTATCCTTGAAGGATAATTCAGATTTAGTTTGCAGTGAAGAAGCCAGTGGAGGGACAATTCCAGAGGGCAAATGGCAATGAACCAAGACAAGGAGGTGGAATGAATGATGAGTAAGGTGTATTCAGGTGAGAGAAGAGTAAACCCTTCCAGTAGCAGTAGAAATCGGTATGTAGCAATTAGGTATGAGGTTAAGTTTAAGAGATACAGAGGCACATTGTGGAGGTACTTGAATGTTAAAATAAATAGATTGTTACCTGCCCAGCAGGTGAAGGAGAAACCACTAAACAAGTTTATTTCACCGAAGAGTACATTTCTCTTTCTTTTACTGAGAAAGGTTTTCTACATACTAACAATAAATATGTGGAAACAAAAACAGAACCGTTTACAATTGCTCCAAAGAACGTGAAATATTTACATGTAAATCTAACAAAACATGTACAAGATCTGTGTGCTGAAAATTATAAAATGCTGATGAAAGAAATTAAAGAAGACTAATTGGAATGGCATACTATATTCATGGATTGGAAGAATCAATAAAGATGTTATTTCTTCCCAAATTGATCTATAGATTTAACATAATTTTCATCAATATCCCAGTAAGATTGTTTGTAGTCATAGGCAATTTTAAACTAAAACAGTGTCCAACACATCTAGAGGGCTGAGTGCTAGATTCCCCCAGGATGGAGGAAGAGCACATAAACTTAGGGCACTAGCAAGGCAGGGAGTCCAAGATTTACAATCAGATAATCTAGAAAGAAGCTATTTTTGCTTCAGTACGTGTAAGTGTGTGGTTTAGTACTGTTTTTAGTTAGAGTTAAATATGGGGAAGGAGCACCAAAATTGCTAGTTAGAATTAAATATGGGGGAGGAGCACCATAATCCTTAGTGTTTAGACCCTCTTAAGGTCTTACTTAATCTCTCCCTGGCTGAAATTTATTCATTGACAAACAGCGATTGAGTGCCTACTACCCGTATGTGCCAGGCACTGCACCTAGCTCTGGGAATATGGTTATAAATAAGATAGGTAAGGCTCCCTATCTCATGAAACTAACATTCGAGCAGAGAGAGAAGACGGTAAGTCAATAAACAAAAACCACGGCCTGGACTGTGACAAGATGGACTACACGGGGAGAAAACTGGGTGAGGTGATAGTGAATGACTTAGGGTAGGGGTGAAGGTGGTGGGGGAAGTTCAAATGAAGAGGGGCATTTGAACTGAGACCTTAAGGATGGCAACAGGGGAAGTGGTCAGGGTAGAGAAAACAGGTCACTCTAAGACCCTTCAGCAGAAACAGAGTGACTTATAGAGAGTAGGTGTGTTCCCAGAGCCAAAGGAAGCCAGTGGGGCACAAAAGTATAAAACAAGGTTGGGCAGGAGCCAGATTATTTAGTACCTTATGGTGTATGGCGTTGCCATTCTATTCTAAAAGATTTAAGCAGTTAGTACATGATCTGATTTATGAAGAGGATATTTGGAAGTAAGTAAGCATTAAAGGTTGGGTTTTAGAGAGCTGGGTTTTTTTCAAGCAGATAAAAGCCTGTTTTATTTGAATGATTGGTCTATGTAATTACTGAGGCCACTATGTATAGACAAGAAAGGAGGAGCTTTATTTCTTGGTCTCTTCCTCCTTGGACAACATCTTGATGATCTCCTCCTTGGCCTGGAGGCACTCATGGAGCTTGCACGCTTCCTTAGTCTTAGGCCAGTGGGCCTCAGCCTGGTCCACCAGGAGCTTCTTACAGGATTTGTCTACCTTCAGCTTGCAGATGATTCCATGAGAATATGCTTGTTTTTGAACACAGTCCCTTTCACCTTCTGGTACAGAGTGTAATACATGTGGCAATCAATCTTCTTAGATTCACAGTATCTTCTAGGCAGCTGGCACAGAATCCTCATTCTCCTCATCCAGGTTACCTTCCCTGGCATTCAGGCATTGGCTGCACCCTCTTGCTTACCTATGCCCAGGTGCCTGCCCTTCCGCTGGGCCAAGGTTTTTCTGGCATCAAGGAGCCTGGGAATGGACAGGCATGGGCTTGCGGATGATCAGCCCATGTTTGATCAGCTTCTGGATTTGCTGATGGGAGTTAACATTGGTCTCTGTGAGCCAACCAGACCTTCTCTTTGCCATAGCAAAAGACACTAGAGGCAAACTTCCTCTGAAGCCTGAGCACACGCATGGCTTCAGCTGCAGCAGCAAAAAGGTTTTAATATTCTTAATGTAATTTAGCAGCTCCCTTTTCCAATACAAATTGAGTATTTTTGACAATTTTGTTAATCTCCAAGGATCCTTTGAATGTTCCGAAGTCAAATGTTCTTAGCCTAGGATTTGTGGATTCCTAGAGAGTATATAGATGGGCTCCAGAGGGTCTAAGAGCCCCCTAAAATTATGTGTATATATGCTTATATATGTTTTTCTGTGAGTGGGTCTCTAGCTTTCAACAGATTTTCTTTTCTTTTCATTTTTAATGAGATGGGGTCTCCCACTGCCCAGGCTGAAGTACATAATCATGGCTCACTGCAGTCTCAACCTCCAGGGCTCAAGTAATCCTCCTGCCTCAGCATCCCAAGTAGCTAGGACTACAGGTGCAAACCACTATGCCTGGCTATTTTTAAAAACATTTTCTTTTTGTAGAGATGGGGTCTTGCTTTGTTGCCCAGCCTGGTTTTGAACTCCTGGGATCAAGCACAGTCCTCCTGCTTCAGCCTCCCAAAGTGCTGGGGTTACAGGCATGAAACACCATGCACAGCTGCAACAAATTTTCAAAGGATTTTATCACACACACAAAAAAAGTGAGTAAGACCTACTTCACATTGAAGTCTTGGCTATACTTTTGGGATAGTAGTGCTACTGTTATCTTAGGGTTCACGACACTGAACAAATTACAGTTCTAGAAAGAAGCAAGTTCTGCCTCAAAGAGATGACACTATGTTGGAGGAGGGCAATATTTACAACAGAGTAGGAAAGAACTTCTTGGAAGAAAAATGTTTACTTGTGTGATGTGAGAACTAGAAGATACCTAGGAATTTACCTGGTACCATCTCACTTACATTACATGTAAGAAAATGGAGATCCAGAGAGGTTAAACGACTTGCCCAAGGTTGTATAGCTGGTTAGGGACTAAAGAGGAATTCGAAACAGGTCACCAACACTCAGTACAGCACTCTGTGCTCCCCAAGGAAAGGTATACAACGAAACTGGACGATTGAGCTTAAAAGTTTAATAGGAAATATGTGTTAAATTTTATTCAACTCAATTACACAAATGCATGCTCATTCCTAAGGAATTGGAAGGAAAGAGGGAAGTAAAGGAGTTCAAAAATGTGTAAGTTCTCAGTCCTGAAAGAGATGAAAAACATCAATGTTAAGATGTACAATCAAAACAAAGTAAACAGCAACAACTTTTTTTTTTTTTTTTTTGAGATGGAGTCTCACTCTGTCGCCCAGGCTGGAGTGCAGTGGTGCGATCTCGGCTCACTGAAACCTCGGTCTCACAGGTTCAAGCGATTCTCCTGCCTCAGCCTCCTGAGTAGCTGGGATTACAGGCATGCACCGCCACACCTGGGTAATTTTTGTATTTTTAGTAGAGACGGGGCTTCACCGTTTTGGCCAGGCTGACACCTGAGGTCGGGGGTTCAAGACCAGCCCGGCCAACACTATGTTATCCGTCTGTATCTGATCTTTCTGCGGCAGATTTGTGGGTTTTTTGGGGTTTTTTTTTTTTTTTTTTTTTTTTTTTTTTTTTTGAGATGGAGTCTTGCTCTGTCGCCCAGGCTGGAGTGCAGTGGCCGGATCTCAGCTCACTGCAAGCTCCGCCTCCCGGGTTCATGCCATTCTCCTGCCTCAGCCTCCCGAGTAGCTGGGACTACAGGCACCTGCCACCTCGCCCGGCTAGTTTTTTGTATATTTTAGTAGAGACAGGGTTTCACCATGTTAGCCAGGATGGTCTCGATCTCCTGACCTTGTGATCCGCCCGTCTCGGCCTCCCAAAGTGCTGGGATTACAGGCCTGAGCCACCGTGCCCAGCCTTCTGCAGCAGATTTGTTAAACAGACTCAGTAAGTTACAAAAACGAGACGATTTTTCACTTATCAGTTTGGCAGTTATTTTAAAAACTGGCAATCCCACAATTGAGTTAACAGTGTGGAGAAATAGACTTTCTCAATACCACTGGTGAGAATATAAACAGGTATTACTCTTCTGGAGGGCAGTTTGGCAATATGCTTACGAACGTCTTTTAAAATGCATACCCAACAATTTTTTTTTTTTTTTTTTTTTTTTTTTTTGAGACACAGTCTCACGCTGTTGCCCAGGCTGGAGTGCAGTGGCGCGATCTCGGCTCACTGCAAGCTCCGCCTCCCGGGTTCCCGCCATTCTCCTGCCTCAGCCTCCTGAGTAGCTGGGACTACAGGCGCCCGCCACCGCGCCCGGCTAATTTTTTTTTTGTATTTTTAGTAGAGACGGGGTTTCACTGTGGTCTCGATCTCCTGACCTTGTGATCCGCCCGCCTCGGCCTCCCAAAGTGCTGGGATTACAGGCTTGAGCCACCACGCCCGGCCCAACAATTTTACTTTATGAATTTATCTTGGCCAGGTGTGGTGGCTCACGCTTGTAATCCCAGCACTTTGGGAGGCTCGGGCGGGTGGATCACGAGGTCAGGAGTTCGAGACCATCCTGGCCAACACAGTGAAACCCCGTCTCTACTAAAAATACAAAAATTAGCCGGGAGTTGTGGCAGATGCCTGTAATCCCAGCTACCCGAGAGGCTGAGGCAGGAGAATCACTTGAACCTGGGGGGCAGGGGTTGCAGTGAGCTGAGATGGGGCCCCTGCACTCCAGCCTAGGCGACAGAGCTAGACTCCGTCTCAAAAAAAAGAAAAGAATTTATCTTAAGGAAATGATAGTACTATTTTCAAAGTCATGAATGAGGATGTTAATCATAATAATAATAGCTAACATTTATTGAATATTACCTCATTTAATTCTCATAACTATTAATCTTCCCAGTTTACAGTTAACTTGCTCAGGGTTACATAGCCAATGGGACACAGTGGCTCACACCTGTAATCCTAGCACTTTGGGAGGCTAAGGCAGGCAGATCACTTGGGCTCAGGAGTTCGAGAACAGCCTGGGCAACATAGCCAGACCTCATCTCTACAAAAAAACTTAAAAAAAAAAAATTAGCCAGATGTGGCCGGGTGTGGTGGCTCACGCCTGTAATCTCAGCACTTTGGGAGACTGAGGCGGGTGGATCACCTGAGGTCGGGGGTTCGAGACCAGCCTAACCAACATAGAGAAACCCTGCTTCCACTAAAAACTACAAAAAAGTAACTGGGCGTGGTGGCGCATGCCTGTAATCCCAGCTACTCGGGAGGCTGAGATAGGAGAATTGCTTGAACCCGGGAGACAGAAGTTGCAGTGAGCCGAGATCGTGCCATTACACTCCAGCCTGGGCAACAAGAGTGAAACTCCATCTCAAAAAACAAACAAACAAAAATTAGCCAGGTGGGGAGGCACATGCTTGTAGTCCCAGCTACTCAGGAGGCTGAGGCAGGAGGATCACTTGAGCCCAGGAAGTCAAGGCGGCAGTGAGCTGTGATTGTGCCACTGCACTCCAGGCTGGGCAACACAGTGAAACCCCGTCTAAAATATCAAAGGATTTGAACTTTTTTCAAGGCAAGCAATGGAGGAGCCATTGAAAAATTTTTAAACAGGAAAGATCAGATTCACACTTTTCCATATAAAGAATGGTTAGGTGGGGCAGGCATAAAGCAAGACAGGAAACAATTATATGAGTTAGAGAACCAAATGGAAATGAGAAGACAGATACAAGATGTTGAAAAGCTAGAATCAAAAGGACCTTGCAAACAATTAGACATGAGCTGTTAAGGGGAAAAGCAGTGTCAAGGGTAACTCCCAGATTTCTGAGCAAATGAGTGGATGGTGGTGCTGCTTAGTTTGCAGAGAGAAAAGGTAAGAAGTTGAATTTTAAGCATGTCAAGTTCAAGGGGCCTATGGAACCTCAAGAGGAGTAAGCTATTGCATTTATCAATGTCCAAAGGTCAGAGACAGTGTCTGGGCAAGAAACAAGGATTTTGGATTCATTCACCATATTTAATTGTAGTTATGAATGGTCGATGTGACCACAGGAAAGTGAGGCAAAATAATGTTGGCAATCAAGGGAACTGTGAGGTTTAAAGAAATTCATAGGCTGGGCGCGGTGGCTCATCCCTGTAATCCCAGCACTTTGGGAGACCAAAGCGAGTGGATCATCTGAGGTCAGGAGTTCGAGACCAGCCTGGCCAACATGGTAAAACCCTGTCTCTACTAAAAATACAAAAATTAGCTGGGCATGGTGGCGCATGCCTGTAATCCCAGCTACTCAGAAAGCTGAGGCAGGAGAATCACTTGAACCCAGGAGGCGGAGGCTGCAATGAGCCGAGACTGCACCATTGCACTACAGCCTGGGCAAAAAGAGCAAAACTCCGTCTAAAAAAAAGAAAGAAAGGCTCATAGGGAGACTGAGGAGAAACTAGAGAAGTAGAAAGGAAAGCAGTGAAAATGGCTGTTACAGAAAGAGAGCCAAGAAAGAGTTTCAAGCAGGGCAAGAGTGTGTTTCTGGTGGGTTAATACCTCAGGGAAGTCCCGTAAGATAAAGATGAAAATGTATTTCTTTGATTTAGCAATAAATTGACTGGGGAGAGAGTGGTTTTGCTGAAGGCAGTCTTGCAAAGGCGAGATTGCAATGAGCCGAAAAAGGAGTCAGAAGGAATAAAATGGAAACTGTGAAATATAAACCACTCTTTCAAGAAGATTGTTCAGAGAAGGAGAAAAGTCAGATAATCTTGTTAGAGGCAGATGTAGAATATTTAAACCCTACAAAAATCCTAATGACCTGCCAAGCAGTCTAAGGTTTTGTTTTGTTTTAATAAAACAATTCATAACAAATAGGGATTAGACAAATGAGAAATGAGAATTTCTTAGTTGTAATCTCAGGAGAGATTTTTGCTACTTACAGCCCAAACTTTATTTTCAATATTAGATGGAACACACATTTACAGCTCTTCTTAGGGTATTTTGACAAGTCTTTTAATAACTGTGAAGTAAAATATTAATAATAATACAATTGTCATTTCTAACCTCAGGTGTATTTATCTTTTAAAAGGCTGAAAAGGGCCGGGCGCGGTGGCTCAAGCCTGTCATCCCAGCACTTTGGGAGGCCGAGACAGGCGGATCACGAGGTCAGGAGATGGAGACCATCCTGGCTAACACGGTGAAACCCTGTCTCTACTAAAATATACAAAAAACTAGCCGGGCGAGGTGGCGGGCGCCTGTAGTCCCAGCTACTCGGGAGGCTGAGGCAGGAGAATGGCGTAAACCCAGGAGGCGGAGCTTGCAGTGAGCTGAGATTGCGCCACTGCACTCTAGCCTGGGCGACAGAGCGAGACTCCGTCTCAAAAAAAAAAAAAAAAAAAAAAAAAAAGGCTGAAAAGTACTTTCATAATTTAAAAAAAATGGTGGTAGTAGGGAAAAAGTAAATAAAAGGCTAAAAATATTTATTGGCAGTTGCTTATAATTTTTCTCAATTGTTGATTCACAACTCACCAAAAATTTAAATTTAAGTGACAAATACCTTTTTTTATTCTTGAGTCTCACTCTGTCACCCAGCCTAGAGTGCAATGGGGCCATCTTGGCTTACTGCAACGTCCACCTGCCAGGCCCAAGCAATCTTGCCGCCTCAGCCTCCCAAGTAGTTAGAACTACAGGCATGCGCCACCACACCTGGCTACTTTTTGTATTTTTAGTAGAGACTGGGTTTCGCCATGTTGCCCAGGCTGGTCTCGAACTCCTGGGCTCAAGTGATCCGCCCACCTCCGCCTCCCAAAGTGCTGGGATGGCAGGTTTGAGCCACCATGCCTGTTCCCGTCTAATATTTTATTCTGCCTCAACAATTATCCTAAGGATTATGTCCAACTCTCACAAACTACAGAATGAAATTAAATCTAATTCAATTTAGCAAGTAAAAGTCTTACAGCACCTTTACTAGAAAGTCTATGCAGAAAGGCCAGATGTGATGGCACATGTGTGTAGGCCTACCTACTCAGAAGGCTGAGGCAGGAGGACCACTTGAGGCCTGGAGTTCAAGACCAGGCTGGGCAACATAGTGAGACCGTCTCTCTACCAAAAAAAATTGTTTTTTTAATTAGCTAGGCATGGTGGCATGCACCTATAGACCCGGCTACTGAGGAGGCTGAAACAAGAGGATTGCTTGAGCCCAGTGGTTCCAGATTACAGTGAGCTAAGATTGTGCCATAGATTGTGCACTGTAGCCTGGGTGACAGAGAGACCCCATCTTTAAATAAATAAATAAATAAATCTGTGCAGGAATGGAAAAATTGAAGTATAGTAATAAAGATGCTGTAAAAGTCAAACAATTATGAACAATTTCTTTCTTTCTTCCTTTTTTTTTTTTTTTGAGATGGAGTCTCACTCTGTTGCCCAGGCTGGAGTGCAATGGTGTGATCTCAGCTCACTGCAACCTCTGCCTCCCAGGTTCAAGTGATTCTCCTCCCGAGTAGCTGGGATTACAGGCATGTGCCACCACACCCGGCTAATTTTTGTATTTTTAGTAGAGACAGGGTTTCACCATGTTGGCCAAGCTGGTCTCGAACTCCTGACCTCAGGCAATCTACCCGGCTCAGCCTCCCAAAGTGCTGGGATTACAGGCATGAGCCCCTGCACCTGGCCGTATGAACTATTTCTTTAGGTGAGTTTTGCTTCTTTTTATCTGACCCTGAAGAAAATAATTGGAATGAATACAGTAATTCCCTTCCCCTTCCCCTTTCCCTTTCTTTTCGACAGAGTCTCACTCTGTCACCCAGGTGGGAACGCAGTGGCACATTCATGGCTCACTGCAGCCTCAACCTTCTGGACTCAAGTGGTCCTCCTGCCTCAGCCTCCTGAGTAGCTGGGACTACAGGCATGTGCCACCACGCCCAGCTAAATTTTTTCTTTTTTTTTTTTGTAGAGGCAGAGTGTTGCTTTGTTGCCCAGGCTGGTCTCGAACTCCTGGACTCAAGCAATCCTCCTGCCTCGGCCTCCCAAAGTATTGAGACTACAGGCATGAGCCACTGTGCTTGGCCTCCTTTTTTTCTGATATAAATAATCTGTTTTTAAAAATTGCTGTTTTTGCAGGCCAGAGATTTTTTTTATGTTTTTTTTTTTCATTTTCTGAGTAAACATATGTCTCAGTGTACTAAGTTTTTAAATTCACAGTGGCTTTCTGGACTAACAGTAACAACATTCAGTCACAATATTCATGTTTATAAATATAAACATTTACCTTCGGAACAGTCTTTAACCAGTAACTGAACCTCTTGTTCAATGTTGGTTAAACAGCAAGATGGGATATTCTGACCAAAAAGCAAAAAAACAATTTTAATTAAAAATACTTTTAAAGTGTATGTAGTCAATTTTCTATTGTCTTGACACAAAAGATCTATTCCTCTAGTTTAGGTAACTGAGTTTTAAGAATATTGCAGCTGGGCACAGTGACTCACGCCTGTAATCCCAGCACTCTGGGAGGCCGAGGCGGGCAGATCACGAGGTCAGGAGTTTGAGACTAGCCTGGCCAACATGGTGAAACACCATCTCTACTAAAAATACAAAAATTAACCGGGCGTAGTGGCAGATGCCTGTAATCCCAGCTACTCAAGAGGCTGAGGCAGGATAACTGCTTGAACCCAGGAAGCGGAGGTTGCAGATAGCCAAGATCGCATCACTGTACTCCGGCCTGGGTGACAGAGCAAGGCTCTGTCTCGGAAAAAAAAAAAAAAAAATCTCAAACCACTATAGTGGTTAACTATATTTCTAGTTACTATAAAGAAACTAGAAATGTAATGGATTTGAAATCCGATAAACTATCACCACATCAAATCAAATACACAACAGGCAGCTCTTTTGTACAAGGAATATTCTGGGCTTTTAACTCTCACAACCCCCAAGAGTTAGGTATTATTATTTTGTATTTTATAGTGGAGGAAACTGAGGCTGAGAAAAGTTAAAGAGTTTGCTCAAAGACAAATAACTACTAGCAAGTTAGGACTCGAACCCAAGTTTTCCCAAAAGGAGCTTTTGTTGAGAAGATAAACAAAAATACGAATATAAGTTACCACAAATAAAAATTACCACAAACTTAGTTAAAAATAATATTATAAGAAATGCCACTATCTTAGAATGCACTTCTGTGATTACTGGTAAAACTTATCATTCAGATATGAGCTACAAAAGTTAGAAAAAAGGAGAACTTGCTGACCTGGGGCAGAAGATTCAGCCGGTGACAAATTCCAGCTCCACCATGGCTGTGTGGCTTGAGGGAAACATAGTCTCCTCATCTGCAAAATGAAGATAACATCAACCTTCCAGCATTACTGTGAGGGTTAGATGAAGTACCAAGTAAAGCTCCAAGTAGAGGGCCTAGCACACATAGTAAATACTGCATACTGACTCCTTCTTTCTTAGGAAAGGCTTTCCATGGGTCTAAGACCTTGAACAATAGATTGAGTTGGGATATTAAATTGGGAAGCTCATTTCAGGAAGAAAAAAGAAGCACAAGACAGAAATACAGCAGGAAAAATTGTGTTTAAAATAGTTTACCTGATGCAGAACATTTAAATTTAATAGTATATAATAAGCCTGGAAAGCAGTTTGGGCCAAATTACATCAGGCCTCAGTCAAAGAATTTAGACTTTATGTTATAAGTAGCAGGGAATGATGGAGAGCTTGGTTCCAGTTTGGGCCAAATTACATCAGGCCTCAGTCAAAGAATTTAGACTTTATGTTATAAGTAGCAGGGAATGATGGAGAGCTTGGTTCCTTTGTTTACATTATGCTTTATTGACCTAATGTTTTATTATAAAGCAATACATGTTCCTTGTAGAAAGTCTGTAAATTGGCCAGGCGCAGTGGCTCATGCCTATAATCCCAGCACTTTGGGAGGCTGAGGTGGGCGGATCACGAGGTCAGGAGATCAAGACCATCCTGGCTAACATAGTGGAAACCCGTGTCTACTAAAAATACAAAAAATAAGCCAGGCGTGGTGGCGGGCGCCTGTAGTCCCAGCTACTCTGGAGGCTGAGGCAGGAGAATGGGAGGCGGAGCTTGCAGTGAGCCGAGATGGCGCCACTGCACTCCAGCCTGGGCGACAGAGCAAGACTCCGTGTCAAAAAAAGTAAATAAACAAAAATAAAAATAAATAAATAAATAAATAAATAAAAATTTAGCTGGGAGTGGTGGCGCAGGCCAAGATTGTGCCACTGCACTCCAGCCTGGGCAACAGAGCAAGAGACTCTGTTTCAAAAAAAAAAAACAAAAACAAAGGAAAAGTCTGTAAATTACAGAGAAGTAGAGATGTGTAAAGAAAAATATACAAAACACCTTATTCAACAGTTACCTTGAGAGATAAATATTTTTATTGTTTTATCCTTTGGTGGAATTTTTTTTCTTTTTTCAGTAGCTTTACTGAGGCATAATTGATAGATAGAAGGTATACGATACGAATTCTAATTCAAGGTATACTATACGAACATTTGATATACATATACATTGTGAAATGATTACCACAATCAAATTAATTAACACATCCTTCCCCACCCATAGCTACTATTTTCCTTTGGTACTATTTTGATTGAGTTGTTTTTTTTTCCACATACACTTGTTATTTTAATACTAATAATAAAATGTATAAGTACATGGAAAACATTAAACACATTTACATAACTATTCTTTTTATGAGAAGATTTGCCTCTTAAAAAAGGATTTGCATATTTCAGATGGTCAGATGGCCAGTGAGAGTTCCCCAAGGCTAGAACCACACATTTTATAAGGTACAATGGTTGCTAATCTTTATATGCATCTTGTCCTATCATTTCAACATATAGTTGTAACACATTTTTCTTTTGCTTTTAATATAGCTAAGTTATTTAATTTCTTTAAAAAATATTGCTACCATAACACTCTCCAGAGATTACCTCTGGGGACATTTGGGTGTATCTTTTCCAGTTTAAAGGTTTGAACTTGAAGATAGATGGAATAAAAGTGGGACTTTAGGTGGCTTACTCTGAGCAAAGCAAATTAGAAAGATGCAAGGAAGATTATAGAACAAGGAAGACCATATTGGGCTGTGGTAGCAATTCAGGCGTGGGTCAAAAACGAGCAAGACTGGTACAGTCACAATGGACATGGAAAGAAAGCAACAAACACAAGAAACAATACAGAGGGAGAACTGACAGGACTTGGCGACTCACGAGCTATGGAAGGTGAAGGAGATGAGTAATGAAAGATGATGCTATGGTGTCACCTTTGGCAATTTACATAAACTTCAATTTCCTCATCTATAAAATGGGGTTAATAATTGTACCTTCCTCATAGGGTTGTTGGGAGGATTAAATGGATGACATCTAAAATGCTTAGCACAAGAACAGGAATGCATTCTTAACCAATAGTAGCTGTCATAGTTTTTATAGATGTTGAATCTACCGTGGCTGGGTTTAAGAATAATGAAATTCTTAAAAGAAACAGGAAAGTCAGGAGAAAGGTCTGATTGAGGTAGAGAGGTAGAGTGGAGCTATATTTTAGACATGTCAAAGTTAGGCTTATGGTGGACAGTCGATTGAAAATGTTCAGCAAGAAGCCACCACTGGCAGTGATGTTTGACAGTGGATACATTTTAGGAAGACTTCATGTTCATGAGAAGCAGACACCTGGAGAGTGGATACCACTGCACCATGTCCACATGTCTGCCCGTAACCTCCACTTAACGAGCAGAAATTACCTGATCTAACAAGCAATCTCTACATATGGTTGACTTCCTGGCTGAGTGGCTCTGTCCAGGTAGGACAGACACCCAAGTAATGAAGCACTTACGTTTTGGAACCAGACAGATCTGTTTGAATCCCAACTCTCCCACTTACTGTTGTCTAATTGCAGGAAAAATAATTTTCTTAACTTCACATTTTCTTGTTTACAAAACGGAGTAATAAAAATTTCTGCCTCATAGCATTAATGGGAGAATTAAATGAGACTATGTAAAATAAGGCCGGGCGTGGTGGCTCATGCCTGTAATCCCAGCAGTTTGGGAGGCCAAGGCGGGTGGATCCCTTCAGGTCAAGAGTTCACGACCAGCCTGGCCAACATAGTGAAACCCTGTCTCTACTAAAACTACAAAAAAAATTAGCCAAGTGTAGTGGCGGTCACCTGTAACCCCAGCTACTTGGGAGGCTGAAGCAGGAGAATCGCTTGAACCCCAAAGACAGAGGTTGCAGTGAGCCAAGATCATGCCATTGCACTCTAGCCTGCGCAACAGAGCAAGACTCACACAGAGTGAGACTCCATCTCAAAAATAAAATAAACCTTTAATAAAACATAAGATGTGGGCCAGGCACAGTGGCTCATACCTGTAATCCCAGCACTTTGGGAGGCTGAGACAGGTGGATCACCTGAGGTCAGGAGTTCAAGACCAGCCTGGCCAACATGGTGAAACCTCGTCTCTACTAAAAATACAAAAAAAAATTGCCAGGTGTGGTAGTGGGTGCCTGTAATCCTTGCTGCTCAGAAGGCTGAGGCAGGAGAATCGCTTGAACCCAAGAGGCGGAGGTTGCAGTAAGCAGAGAATGAACCATTGCACTCCAGCCTGGGCGACAAGAATGAAACTCCATCTCAAAAAAAATAAAATAAAATAAAAATAAAACCTAAGATGTGATATAAATACCAAGTTATTTTGTTTTGTTTGTTTTAAACAGGGTCTCACTCTGTTTCCCAGGCTGGAATGCAGTGGCACTATCACGGTTCACTGCAGCCTCAACCTCTCCCAGGCTCTCCTCCACCTCAGCCTCCTGAAGTAGCTGGGACCACAAGCGCTTACCACTAAAAAATTGTTAATTGTTGTACTTTTTGTAGAGATGGGGTTTTTGTCATATTGCCCAGGCTAGTCTCGAACTCCTGGGCTCAATGAGTCTGCCCGCCTCAGTCTCCCAAAGTGCTCAGCCACTGCACCTGGCCATAAATACCAAGTATTGCTATTAATCATGTCTCTTCTTGAGGCTAATAGTTCATTTCTATTTCCTCTCCATTCTTTATGGTGTCAAACACGAGAGGCACTCTCTGCTAACTGCTGGTCACTGTGCCTCCACAACTCTGGTTTTCAGCCTCTCCCCATGGCTCAGTCCCTTTTGGAACTTTGTAACCCATGGTTGTGTGAAATTCCAGAAGGCCAAACAGCATCTTTGGAGGAAGATGGTCTGTCAGTCTTTGTTTGGAGAGACCTTCTGTATTAGTTTTCTATCACTGCCTAAACAAATTACCCCAAACTTAGTGACTGAAAACAACACAAATGTATTGTCTCACAGTTCCGTAATTCAGAAGTCAAAAATGGTCTCCCTAATAAAATCAAGGTGTCAGCAGGGCTGCATTCTTTTCTGGAGGCTCTAGGGGATAATCCGTTCCCTCGTCCTTTTAAGTTTCTAGAGGCCATTTGCATTCCTTGGCTCATGGCCTTCTTCCTCCATCTTCAAAACCTGCAACCGCAGCTTGAGTTCTTTTCACCTCATCAACCATCTCTCTGGTTGACTTCTGCCTCCTGCACCTTCTATTAAGGACCCTTGTGATTACACTGGGTCCACCTGGATAACCCAGAATGCTCTCCCTGTGTTAAGATCTGCAAACTAGCAACCTTAATTCCCTTTGCAACTTTATCTCACTTGCCATGTAACATAACAGAGGACAGGTTTTGAGGATTATGATGTGAACATTTTGGGGGACCATCATTTTGCCTACCATACCCTCCACAAAGAAAACTCCAGGGAGCTTTGCCCCTGCTTTGTCTCTCTGTCTTGCAGGACCTAACTGATCCTCTAAATCATGAACCGTCTATCACAATATGATAATTGTAATAATCACAATTGGGAGGCCTTTCATGATAATATTTTTCTTCTGGTCTAAATCTGATTCTGTTCCATGCTTAAAGATTTATTTGTAGCTAAATACAATGACTGTTAACTAAAAATTCTTAAAGAAATAATGATCTTGGCCGGGTATGCTGGCTCACGCCTATAATCCTAGTACTTTGGGAGGCCGAGGTGGGTGGATCATGAGTTCAGGAGTTTAAGACCAGCCTGGCCAACATGGTGAAACTCTCTCTCTACTAAAAATACAAAAATTAGCCGGGTGTGGTGGCAGTCACCTGTAATCCCAGCTACTTGGGAGGCTGAGGCAGAGAAAAAAAGAAATAATGATCCCAGGAAATCCTTTCCAGTATGGGGAAAAAGAAGGTTTATCATCAACCATTCACTTTTATAAATGATATGAATGTCCATTTCTTTTTTTCTTCAAGTCAGAGTCTCACTCTTCTGTCGCCCAGGCTAGAGTGCAGTGGCCCAAGCACAGCTCACAGTAGCCTCAATGTCCCATGCTCTAGCAATCCTCCTACTTTAGCCTCCCCAGTAGCTGGGACTACAGGCATATACCACCATGTCCAGCTAATTTTCTTATTTATTTATTTTTTTTTTTTTAAGAGAGGGTCTTACTATGTTGCCCAGGCTAGTCTCAAACTTCTGGGCTCAAGTGATCCTCCTGCCTCAGCCTCCCAAAGTGCCAGGATTACAGGCATGAGCCACCACACCTGACTGAATGTGTATTTTATTTCTGAAACGAAACCACACCACATGATTGTTACCAATATGTTTCTGTGTTTTTTAGCTGGGTATACCTGTAATACCTGTAGTCCCAGCTATTCAGGAGGCTGAGATGGGAGGATCACTTGAGCCCAGGAGTTTGAGGCTGCAACGAGCGATGATTGTGCCACTGACTGCATGACAGAGTGAGACCCTGTCTAAAAGAAAAAAAAAAAAGTTTCTATTTTTTTTAACAGAACCCCAACAGTGGTGTTTTCATTTTAGATCCGATTGATGATTAATGGACAGCAGAGCATGTCTTAAGAAAGACAGGTGAAAAATATCAGGTTGCAAAGCAAAGCATGTAAATATACCAAAGCCAGAATTTTTTTATTTTTTTAAGGGGTAAAAGGCCATGAGTACTATTTTAGGAGTACCAAAAGTTCAAACATTGTAGTTGGAAATGGATAAAACCTCAATGCCTTTGAATTTTACACTGAAATTTAGTATTTCTATCTTTTAAGTTCTTTTATCTCAAGGTATATAAATGTGCTGAAAATAAATATGTCAAAATCTTGAGTTGTGGTTTTTTTTTTTTTTTTTTTTTTTTTTTGAGACAGAGTTTCACTCTTGTTGCCCAGGCTGGAGTGCAATGGCATGATCTCGGCTCACCACAACCTCCACCCTCCGGGTTCAAGCAATTCTCCTGCCTCAGCCTCCTAAATAGCTGGGATTACAGGTGCCCGCCACCACGCCCGGCTAATTTTGTATTTTTAGTAGAGACAGGGTTTCTCCGTGTTGGTCAGGCTAGTCTCCAACTGCCAACCTCAAGTGATCTGCCCACCTTGGCCTCCCAAAGTGCTAGGATTACAGGCATGAGCCACCGTGTCCGGCAAGCATTAAAAATTTTGTTAAAAATTTCAGCATTAAAAAATTTGTTAATGGTTGAGCCTAATTTTCTAGTGGGTAGGTGGCTAGCTTTAGTACCTGATTGAAAAACAGGAGAGGCTAGCACTATATTGTTTTATGACTTTGGGCAGGAGACTCAAGAGAAGGAAAGTAGAGAGCTGAACAGGTATTGAGCATCTATTATTGCCAAGCACTGTGTTTGCATACATTATTTCACTGAGTTTTTACAACATTTCCTGTGGATCGCCATTGTTACACTTTAAAGATGAGGAAATTGAAGCTCTGAGATGTTAACAGACTCTCCCACAATCGCACAGCTAAAGGGTAACGGCACTGGGATTAGAGTCCAGTACTGCCTAACTGCAAAACCCATGCATAGGCCCTCCACCCCCCTCAGCTGCTCTTGCCTTGAGGGAGTTCAGTCAGATAATCTCTGATGCCCTTCAAGTTCTACCTGCATGGCCTTTGTGGTTGGGAGGAGAAAGGGGAATCAGGGCAGGGTCTCCGGCACTGTGCTAGGCGGTCTTCTCCTGAGTGGGAAAGCACTGAAACCATGTGTCCTGTCGGAGCTGTACTGACTCCCCGTCCCCTGAAAGGAGGCTGCTGCTACTGGCAACACCGCAACAGACGATGGGACTCTCAGGCCCACAGCCCTCAAAAGGAAGTGAGTCTTCTCATTCTCCTTTGCAGGGCCACTTTTTATACATTTGATTTCCAAAATCAAATCCATCAACATTTACTGTTAAGAATTTTATTGTGCCCAACACTGAGTTAAATGGTATTGTGAGGCTCTATACACGACAGCAAGGAAGTATAAGATATGGTCTGTATTCTCAGCAACTTACAACTAGCTGGGAGACCACAACACACAAAGCAATTTTTAAAGGACACTATAATGCAGGACTGAATTGTGTAGTCCAGATAATATGTACTACCGGAGTGCAGAGAAATGGGAGTTCAGTGGAGGCTACAGTACCCGTGAGAACTGGAGCAGGGACAGTGTTATTCACCTTGCATTCTTGACTAGTCTTTCTTGGCCTTCTCTGTAATTGTGAAATCCTGGTATGACTCTTTCGCATAGTTCAAACATTCTCTGCTTTGCAGGCTGCAGTGATGTCCTTCATATCACGTCATCTGAATGCCACTTCATCTTTATTGGCATGTATTGCATGGGAGGAATAAAACCCCAATGGTATGCAAACACCGTCATGGAGACTTGCTTCAAGCCATGGGAAGTTTCATGCAAAACCAGTTTCTCTGTAGGGCAAATGTTGTGTAAAAGTGCAAGAAGTTTGAGAAACCAGTTAAAGACAAAGCCTGTCACAGCAAGAATGAGATTTGAATGGGGACACTTTCCTGTCTGTGTCAGGGATGGTCTGATGGCCTACTTCCAGCCCCTCACCTCTGCGGCCCCTGTGCTTAAGCACTTCTCTGACAACATGGCCCAGAGACCAAAGGATCTCGTCCAAGGTAGCAGGAACTTCTTATTCCCAAACCCTCTGCCCACTCTCATAGGCCACTCTTTTAATAAGAGGCTGCAGACCCAAAAAATTATTGTAGAATGTTGGATCTAATAGATTTAATAGTCACTACATATTTACTGCATGTTCTGAAACAAGGCTGGATTGAGGAATGTTTTCATTTTAGTTGAAGACACAAAATGAATATACAGGAAACAGCAGCTAAGTGTACCTGACAGATTAATGGCATCAAGTGCTAAGCCAAGGGTAATTGGTTCAGAAAAATGAGACATTGATAAGTACAGAAGTAATGAGGGAAAGTGTCACCAAGCCAAGGTTTAGGAGATACCTTAAAGAATGGAAAGAATCTGGATTGGCAGGAAAGAGAAATTATGACATTCTAGAAATTATATAGCACCTAATATTTCCTGTGATGAATTATAAATTATAGTAGGAAACCATTATCAAAGGCAGGAAAAGTGAAAGATATATTCATGGAAAACCAAAGCAGTCAGCCTGTCTGGAGGAAGGGTGGCATAAGAATGTACATAGCAAAAATTAGTGGGAAGTAAGATCATCTGAATAAGATGAATTCATCAACATACTTAGGCTGGGCGCGGTGGCTCACACCTATAATCCCAGCCCTTTGGGAGGCTGAGGTGGGCGGATCGCTTGAGCCCAAAAATTCAAGACCAGCCTGAGAAACATGGTGAGACCCTTTCTCTACAAAAAAAGACAAAAAAAAAAATGGCCGGGCGCGGTGGTTCAAGCCTGTAATCCCAGCACTTTGGGAGGCCAAGACGGGTAGATCACGAGGTCAGGAGATCGAGACCAGCCTGGCTAACACTGGGCAACCCCATCTGTACTAAAAATACAAAAAATTAGCCGGGGCGTGTTGACCGGCACCTGTCGTCCCAGCTGCTAGAGAGGCTGAGACAGGCAGGAGAATGGCGTGAACCCAGGAGGCGGAGCTTGCAGTGAGCCGAGATGGCACCACTGCACTCCAGCCTGGGCAACAGAGCCAGACTCTGTCTCAAAAAAAGAAAAAAAGAAACAAACAAAAACATTTAGCAGGGTGTGGAGATGTGTGCCTGTAGTCCCAGCTACTTGGGAGGCTGAGGTGGAAGGATAGCTTGAGCCTGGGAGGTCGAGGCTGCAGTGAGCTATGATCCCTGCACACTGGTGTTGGTGTCAGAGTGAGACGCTGTCTCACAGAAACAAACTTACCAAACATATATCAAGTGCTGATTATACTCGGTCTCTTGCTGCGTAATTATAATAGTTTAAACCTATTAAAGCTTACAATGTGCCTTGCACTGTGTTAAAGTGCTTTACATATATTATCTCATTTAATTGTCACTACAGACTTATGAGGTATATGCTACCTCATAGGTAGTGTATCCATTTTACAGATGAAAGTGATGAAACCCAGAGAGACTAAGGAACTTGCTTCAGGTCACATAGTTACTGGGTGAGAAAGCCTGGTATTGAACCAAGTAAGTCAGCCCAAACATGGGTTCTCAGCACAATGCTAAACTGCCTCCACACATATTACTACAATCTCATAAACTTCCCTATGACATAGGTATTACGACCCCAGTTTTGCAAGCCGGGATTCAAGGTTTCAAGAGTCAGTGAATTGCCCAAGGTCATTCTGCTGAGTACAGGGCTAGGATTTGAAAGCAGATCCACTAACTCCAAGTCCATTAAACTTCCCATTACAATATAGCCACCTGGCAGAAATATTTCCTCTAATATGGGATCAGATTAGAGGAAATTTTGACAACAAAGAAGAACAAGAAGTCTGTATGAATAGAGAAGAACTTCAGGGTTTTGAATAGACATGATTTGATTAATGAAGGTACTCTAGGTCTGGCCTCAGTCTTTCACAGGGAATTGAATCAGGGAAAGGCTAGACATGAACACTAGATGATATTAGAGGAAGTAAGGACCTAGAAATGGGCATAGGAGAGAGGGAAGGACAGAAACAAGATCAATATTTGAAGGAAAGCCTGATTGTTCTAGGGGCTGAACAGCTGAGAGTGATGAAAGAGGAGATCAAATCAAAGAGGAATTTGCTTCTCTCTATCTAAATAATTTCATGGACTATTGACAGGGACTGACAGTTTATATGAGTTGCGGGTTTGTGGCAAAAAAAAAAAAAAAGAAGGTTGTTTTTGGACATGTTGCAATCTGCTTGGCAGAACAATGACCTGCACATTCCAGAGCAAATGGCCAGTAGGCAGTCAGGGACATGGGATTGGAGCTCAGGTAGAGAGCAGAAGCTGTCAATCATATCTGACAAATAAGTTCTGCAAGGACCACTGAAGGGGCAGACAAGTCACATCCCAAGAAAATAGGGTTTTTTTAATAGTCACAATGAGCCAGGAGTCAGCAGAGAACCAAAATACACTATAATGAAAGAGATCAGGCCCAAGGGCAAGCCACAGGTCAAGATGAGTAGTTAGGGACAACGCAGAGATAAAAATTAAAGGAACACAGCAGCAAATCTGATCTCATCAATATCAAGGATAAATGACCACAGAATAATCTTCTGTCCTGTATTTTGGGGTATTCCCCTATTGCAGGAGCTAAATCCACTTAACTGGATGAAGCCCTCAGAATGACCCTGCAGAACAACCAGGAATCTTCCTAGCAGGGAGTACACAGTCTACATTAGCACAGGGAGAGAACAGAAGTTATCAAAAAGGGCCTCTCCACTGAATTGTACATGTAAAAATGGCTAAAATGGTAAATGACATTTATGTAGATTTTACCAAAATTTAAAAGGGAGTGTATCTCTTGAAAAGATAAACATCTATGGATTCCCCCAAAATCTCCAAAAGTTTACCTAATGACCATCTCCTGGACTTCCCCTGTTTGTCAAAGATATTGATTTCCTTGCTCAAGTTGGTGGCTATGGTGCTAAATGGATGAAGGTACTTATGAAACCATGGAGGCTGCAGCTACCTGGTGCCCTTGTCCCTTCCAGTCTAGGAAGAGAATGGGATAGTCAGTTGTGGTCAGTTTGCTGTGGAAACCCCTCTTCTGGCCTTTCTGCTCCCTCTATCCTTTTTTCAGAACTTTGAGAACATGATACATTGGCCAAAGCCCCACCCTCTATGACCTCTTCTGCTTGACACAATTAAGAAAATGAGCCATAGAACAACTCAGCCAACACCTGGAAGGGACTTACCTGAGACAGGAACCTGGAAGTCCTGTAACTTCAGTCCTTGCTCACTGCCATGTGCATATGCCCTTAGAATCCTAGGATCCTCCTTCTGACTTTACAGAGATCACCTCCAAACCTATACCCAATTCCTTTCCTGATCAATACATAACATGTTCTTAGTTCAGGGGGCCCTCACAAACCAGGGCAACCCAAAGGTGCTCAGCTCCTACACTCTTGGAAGTAGCAAGGTGGGGCTCCTCTTCATCTTGTAAGTGAGGAAACGGGGGCCCAGGATTGGTTCAATGGCTTGCTCATGGGCATATACCTGGCTAAATGCAGAAGGGGAAGGAGATGCAGGCCTTCTGATCCAGTCTCCAAACCTCTGTTAGCTAGACAAAGAGATCCCAGCTGAAATATTTGAAATGCTATTTTTACTGAAGCTTTGCTTTTCCCCAGATTTAGTCTCTTTTACTGCCTTTTTCTCAAAACATGTTTAAAATGCTTGGAAATACCAATTAGGGGTCTAAAATAGAATGATAACTGCACTGATCAATTGGGGAAGCTCACTGGTTACCCACAAAACCATCACAGACCGCCTATTATGCTGTGGCTAAAACTTGGACCCACGCCTTCCCGCAGCGTCGTACAGCAGAGCACTCTAGTCCCTCCTATCATTGCCCCATGTTGGCCTTGATGTCTGCCTCTGAAATCCTTGATTACCAATGTCAACAGGCAGTTGGCCAACTTAGGAGGGGCCCTCCAAGGCTATACCAAGATAGAAGAATGACAGTACAGCTCATCATAAACATATTTATCAGGCAAACTTCGGGAAAAACTGGTTTCTCAGGCTTGCCACCTGAAGCAAAATAGTTCTGTGTGAAGCTTGACATGGTGTATATCTGTGGGTCAGGTCAACACATACACAGAAAAAGAATCTTTTTTGTTTTCTCTTTGGAGATTATCCAAGCTATAAAGTTAACCAGAGAAATGAATTACCTGTTTTCATCAAGCCTATGTTTCTTTCCCATGGTCATTTTCTGGAAATGCAAGAATTCAAGTTTAGAACTTCTAAGTCACAGACTCATATACTCATAAAATATTAGCACTGTATGGGACCTGGAAATTATCTAATCTAGAGTTTAATTTTGCAGATAAGAAAGCTGAAGTTTCCCGTTACTAAATGAATATTGTACTTCAATGCAGGCAGAGATTGCACTCATTTCTTTACAAGCTAAAATTACACTGTTGGCTCCCATGGCACTGGCAGTTAGCCTAAATAAAACCCATAATATTTTTCATATAAACTGCTCAGCTAGATTTTCCACATTCCAGGTTTATACAATCAACTTCTTAAAATTTTGTTCAGGAGTTTACATTTTCCCTTTCTAATTTTACTAGTTTAAACTCTATATGCCAGTCTATGATTTGAATGCTGGCCCTGTCTTAAGCTTTATAAGTATTTGAGAAAGGGAAAGATCATTTGCTAGTGTGCACTTTACAGTGTACCTGTCATCTCTTATTTATTTATTTATTTATTATGTTTTCAGACAAGGTCTCACTCTGTCACCCAGGCTGGAGTGCAGTGGCACCATCACAGCTCGCCGTAGCTTCAACCTCCTGGGCTCAAACCATTCTCTTGTCTCACCCTCCCGAGCAGCTGGGACCACAGGCACATGCCACCATGCATGTAGAAAAATTTTAAACATTTCTAAAATGTTGCCCAGGCTGGTCTGAAACTCCTGGGCTCAGGTGATCCTCCCACCTCAGCCTCCCAAAGTGCTGGCATAACAGGCATGAGCCACAGGCTCCCCTGCAACTTCACTTCTTGCTCACTGCCCTGTGCATATGGCCTTAGAGTCCCAGGATCCTCCTTCTGACTTTATAGAGATCACTTCCAAGTCTATATCTAGTTCCTTACCTGATCAATATATAACATGTTCTTAGGTCAGGGGGCTTCCACAACGCAGGACAACCCAAAGGTGCTCCTGCACTTAGCTATTAGGACAATAGCTAAGTTGTCCTAAATAAAATGCTATTTATGAAAAGCATTAACTTAGGATTCCCCCACCTAGTTTTGTCCTGATTTAATTCCTCAAGGAGGTTTGGTAACTTTTCCTCCCTTCTTACATGAAAGAGCTCTAAAGGGGCCTTTCCTCTCTAAGGGAGAAGAAACTTCTCATAGCTTGTCTCCTACCAGAAGTAGGAGTGACTGGGGTAATGTGGTAAAAGGCTACTATCTAAACTCCAGAGTCAGAAGAATCCTTTCTTTTTTGCTTTTCTTTTTTCTTTTTTTCTTTTTCTTTTTTTTTTTTTTTTTTTTTGAGACAGTCTTGCTGTGAGACCCAGGCTGGAATGCAAATGATGCTATCTCGGCACTCACTGCAACCTCTGCCTCCCAGGTTCAAGCAATTCTCCTGCCCCAAGCTCCTGAGTAGCTGGGACTACAGGCACACACCACCACGCCCAGCTAATTTTTGTGTATTTTTAGTAGAGACGGGGTTTCACCATATTGGCCAGGCTGGTCTCGAACTCACGACCTCAAGTGATGTGCCTGCCTCGACTTTCCAAAGTGCTGGGATTACAGGCGTGATCCACCATGCCCCGCCAAGAATCCTTTCTTATGTCCATGTTGATGAATAGGTTAGTAGTTTATCTTTCATCAGCTATGAAAATTGCAGGAGTCAAGAAATTTAGGAGTAGGGAGGAAAGAAAAGAAAGATTTCCTAATCTCTTCGTACTCAAAAGGATATCTGCTATATGAAAAAGGAGAGTTGAGTGAAATATCTGTGATTACTTTATATATTGTAAGTAGCCTAGAAACCTAAGAATTATCCCTGACTTCTTCCTTCCCTTCACCCCCCATATCTAATAATAAGAATAACTAACACTTATCAAGTACTTACTGTATGCCAGGTACTGTGCTGAGCATTTTATAAGCCTGATTAATAGAATCCGAAAAACAATTATGATTTTAAGATGAGAAGATTGGCACTTTTAAGAGATTACATTACTTGCTTGATTTCATATATCAAGGATGGATGGAGTCAGATTACCACCTAAATTATTGTGACTCCAGAGCCCAAAAGCTTACTCACAATAAATATTAGTCCAGGTCCTCTAGAAGAGCCATCAGACCGTGATATAGCTGTGTCCCTTATGAGACACAGAAGGAAGAATGAAAGGAAAAACAAAAGGGAGAAAGATGTTGGGTAGAAGGAAGGACAAAAGAAGGTTGGTGGGTTGTGTGGAAGATTGGTGGGTTGTGTGGAAGGAAGGTTAGGTGGAGGGTTGGTGGGTTGTGTGGAAGGTTGGTGGGTTGTGTGGAAGGAAGGTTAGGAGGAAGATTGGTGGGTTGTGTGGAAGGAAGGTTAGGTGGAGGGTTGGTGGGTTGTGTGGAAGATTGGTGGGTTGTGTGGAAGGAAGGTTAGGTGGAGGGTTGGTGGGTTGTGTGGAAGGTTGGTGGGTTGTGTGGAAGGAAGGTTAGGTGGAGGGTTGAAGGGTAGGTGGAGGGTTGGTGGGTTGTGTGGAAGGTTGGTGGGTTGTGTGGAAGGAAGGTTAGGTGGAGGGTTGGTGGGTTGTGTGGAAGGTTGGTGGGTTGTGTGGAAGGAAGGTTAGGTGGTGGGTTGGTGGGTTGTGTGGAAGGTTGGTGGGTTGTGTGGAAGGAAGGTTAGGTGGAGGGTTGGTGGGTTGTGTGGAAGGTTGGTGGGTTGTGTGGAAGGAAGGTTAGGTGGAGGGTTGGTGGGTTGTGTGGAAGGTTGGTGGGTTTTGTGGAAGGAAGGTTAGGTGGAAGGTTGGTGGGTTGTGTGGAAGGAAAGTTAAATGCAAGATTGGTGGGTTAGGTGGAAGGTTGGTGGGTTGTGTGAAAGGAAGGTTAGGTGGAAGTTTGGTGGGTTGTGTGGAAGGAAGGTTAGGTGGAAGTTTGGTGGGTTGTGTGGAAGGAAGGTTGGGAGGAAGTTTAGTGGGTTGTGTGGAAGATTGGTAGGTTGTGTGGAAGATTGGTGGGTTGTGTGGAAGGTTGGTGGGTTGTGTGGAAGGAAGGTTGGGAGGAAGTTTAGTGGGTTGTGTGGAAGGAAAGTTAAGTGGAAGGTTGGTGGGTTGTGTGGAAGATTGGTAGGTTGTGTGGAAGGTTGGTGGGTTGTGTGGAAGGTTGGTGGGTTGTGTGGAAGGAAGTTTGGGTGGAGGAATCTTAGACTGCAGTGCAGTATTAAGAAAGTTCAGCAAGGACAATGTAACATCTTGGAACTAAAGTTGCCCATCAGAGGGGTCCCACATTCCCCAGAAATGGGCCTGCCTGAATATTCCTGTTGCACTCAGTCATGAAGTAGCCTTCAAGAAGCATGATCTGAGCAAGAAGCCTTGATGGATTTCAGAATGCAGAATTTGGGGCTATAAGTCAATTATGACTCTCTGTGAGGTGCACTTTCTTTGGTACCATCTTACATCAAACTGTCTCTTCAAGCAAATCTGCTAGCTTTGTCTTCAGCAAATGTCTCCATCTACTGCCCTAGTTCAAGCCTCTGTCACCATTCACCTAGACAATTCCAAAAAATGTTTTGTTTCCCTACTTCCAGTCCTAATACCCTTAAAATGATTTCCCACAATGCTACAAGGATGAACTTTATGATACATAAATGCAACTTTGTCATAACTCAGCTTAAGAATCTAGGTGGAGGCCAGGCAGGGTGGCTCATGCCTGTAATCCCAGCACTTTGGGAGGCTGAGGTGGGCGGACTGCCTGAGATCAGGAGTTCGAGACAGCCTGGCTAACCCCATGGTGAAACCCTGTCTCTAGTAAAAATACAAAAATTAGCCGGGCATGGTGGCACACGCCTGTAGTCCCAGCTACTCAGGAGGCTGAGGCAGGAGAATCGCTTCAATCTGGGAGGCGGAGTTTGCAGTGCGCCAAGATTGCGCCACTGCACTCCAGCCTGGGTGACAGAGTGAAACTCCATCTCGAAAAAAAAGAAGAAGCTAGGTGGAGATGTCTTTTTGTCAATCTGATAACGGGTACGATGATCCTTTAGCATATGTATGACAAGAATCTTACCAGCTTTCATTAACAAAGCTAATTTCAAAATTGCCTCATATTCTTATTGGTAAGGTCATCATTATGATATTTATATAAGCAGCTATCCCAGTTACCATGTGTCATTTATCTGCTTAAAAGCCTACAAATATTTACTAGGATAACATCTAAGCTTTTGATCACAATAAACTAGGACTCCCAGCACCCAGCCACTTTCTACTTCTCCAGTATTATCCCTACTACTCCTTTCCTGGCATTTAGTACTCCAAAAACACAGTACCGAACTGTCTGTAGCTTCTGCTATGTTGTACACATCGTCTTCACGTCTTTGTTTATACTCTTCCCTCTACTGGGAATGCCGTTGTCTATTTTCCTCCTCCCCTCCTTTCTGTGCCTATTTGAATCTCGTTTTAGATTCAGCTCAGCTACCAGCAGCCTTCCAAGACTCCAATATACCAATTCAAAGATCATTTAGTCCAAGCTCTGTCCCAATTCAGGAATCCTATGTAAAGCATTCAGGCAGAAGGTAATCCAAGGAAGAGCTCACAGTATCACAAGGCAACCAGCTATATCTTTGGACTGTGCTCATGGTCACATAAACCAATGACAGCCACTTCCCATTGTGTTTTATCAGGGAGTCTATCAGTTCCTGTTTCTCCATCTTTTCTGGGTGCAGTGGTTAGAATAATACTCACCTGCAGCTTTAAGATGACTGGAGAGTTAGAAGTTGGGAGGCTGACTGAGAAATTCTTTTAGCAAATCCTATAGAGGTGGACCAAGTGTGGTGGCTCATACCTGTAATCCCAGCACTTTGGGAGGCTGAGGCCGGTAGATCGCATGAGGTCAGGAGTTCAACACCAGCCTGGCCAAAAATGGTGAAACCTCGTCTCTACTAAAAAAAAAAAATACAAAAATTAGCTGGGTATGGTGGTGCATGCCTGTAATCCCAGCTACTTGGGAGGCTGAGGCACAAGAATCACTTGAAACTGGGAGATGGAGGTTGCAGTGAGTGGAGATTGCACCACTGCACTCCAGCCTAGGCAACAGAGCAAGACTCTGTCTCAAAAACAAACAAACAAAAAAATCCTATAGAGATGATCTCCTGCTTTGAACCTTCAGATCTTGGGTGGGAACAGAAGTGGGGAAGGTGAGGATGAGGAAGGATAGAGCTTGTCAACAAGCCATTGGTCAGGTCCTTCTGGTTGTAATGTCTGAACGTTCTAGCTTTTCATTTCTAAATTCCCTGCCTATGACTCACAGATGTTTCAAGGGGCCTTCAGAATGCCTGTGGACTTTAATATGTGAGAGGCATGGTCAGAGGGAAGGTGTAGTAGATGATAAATCATGAAAGGGTGAAAGAGATAAATCACGAAAGAAACGGAATCTCGCCCTGTCGCCCAGGCTGGAGTGCAGTGGCGTGACCTCGGCTCACTGCAAGCTCCGCCTCCCGGGTACACACCATTCTCTTGCCTCAGCCTCCCGAGTAGCTGGGACTACAGGTGCCCGCCACCATGCCCGGCTAAGTTTTTGTATTTTTAGTAGAGACGGGGTTTCACCGTGTTAGCCAAGATGGTCTTAATCTCCTGACCTCATGATCCGCCCACCTCGGCCTCCCAAAGTGCTGGGATTATAGGCGTGAGCCACTGCGCCCAGCCAGAGAAGGCTTTTTCTAAGTATGAAAACTTGGCAATATTTGTCTATAAAATCCAGAAGTTGTCATAAAGATTAATAAATATGACTATTTAAAAATGAGAACTTCTGAATTAAAAAATACAACTAACAAAGTCAAAGACAATTGACAATCTGGGAGAAAAGTGGGCAACACATACTATCTATATATGTTCTCATTCCTTTAGTATAGATGAAGCCTTCAGAAATCTGTAAGGTAGGCTGAGTGCAGTGGGTCATGCCTGTAATTCCAGCACTTAGGGAGGCCAAGGCGGGCGAATCAACTTGAGGGAGGCCGAGGCGGGTGAATCAACTTGAGGTCCGGAATTCAAGACCAGCCTGGCAAACATGGTGAAACCTGGTCTCTATTAAAAATACAAAAAGTAGTCAGGCGTGGTGATGGCGCACACCTGTAATCCCAGCTACCCTGGTGGCCAAGGCAGGAAAATCACTTGAGCCTGGGAGGCAGAGGTTGCAGTGAGCCAAGATCATGCCACTGCACTCCTGCCTGGGCCACAGAGCTAGACTCTGTCTGAAAAAAAAAGAAAGAAATATGTAAGGTAAAGCCAACTACCCATAAAAGAATAAGCAAAGGAGACCGGAAGCGGTGGCTCACACCTCTAATCCCAGCACTTTGGGAGGCCAAGGCAGGTGGATCATCTGAGTCAAGAGTTCAAGACCAGTCTGGTCAACATGGAGAAATCTTGTCTCTAGTAAAAACACAAAATTAGCCAGGCGTGGTGGTGCATACCTGTAATCCCAGCTACTCAGGAGACTGAGGCAGAAGAATCACCTGAACCCGGGAGGCAGAGGTCACGGTGAGCTGAGGTTGTGCCATTGCACTCCAGCTTGGGCCACAAGAGCTGGACACTCCGTTTCAAAAAAAAAAAAAGAATGAGCAGAGGACATGAACTGGTACTTCTCAAAAAAAGAAATATGAATGCACCCAATGCACACATAAAAAGAAAACTCAATTTCACTGCTAATTCAAATAATGCAAATTAAGATAGCAATAAGATGCAATTTTTAACCAAATTGGCAAAGCTTTAAAAGTTTAATAACGGCCGGGCGCGGTGGCTCAAGCCTGTAATCCCAGCACTTTGGGAGGCCGAGGCGGGTGGATCACGAGGTCAGGAGATCGAGACTATCCTGGCTAACATGGTGAAACCCCGTCTCTACTAAAAATACAAAAAACTAGCCGGGCGTGGTGGCGGGCGCCTGTAGTCTCAGCTACTTGGGAGGCTGAGGCGGGAGAATGGCGTGAACCCGGGAGGCGGAGCTTGCAGTGAGCCGAGATCACGCCACTGCACTCCAGCCTGGGAGACACAGCGAGACTACGTCTCAAAAAAAAAAAAAAAAAAAAAAAAGTTTAATAACAAAACATGTTGATTGGCAAGCAGGGAAACACATTACCGGTGGAGGTATACATATTTATAATACTTTTGGAGGAAAATTTGGCAATATTTCTTTTAAAAAAATCCTTTTGGCCGGGCGCGGTGGCTCAAGCCTGTAATCCCAGCACTTTGGGAGGCCGAGACGGGCGGATCACGAGGTCAGGAGATCGAGACCATCCCGGCCTACACGGTGAAACCCCGTCTCTACTAAAAAATACACAAAAAAAAACTAGCCGGGCGAGGTGGCAGGCACCTGTAGTCCCAGCTACTCGGGAGGCTGAGGCAGGAGAATGGCGTAAACCCAGGAGGCGGAGCTTGCAGTGAGCTGAGATCCGGTCACTGCACTCCAGCCTGGGCAACAGAGCGAGACTCCATCTCAAAAAAAAAAAAAAAAAAAAAAAGTCCTTTTAATTCTCAAAAAGGCAAGGTACTTCTATATAGAAGGGTACGCCCTTACAGATGGAAAAATGGTGAGCCCACATTTGGACAAGGGAGGGGAGGGGTTCTTATCCCTAAGGCACTTGGCCCCTGCTGCTGTATCATTCCCCTATCGGCTAGGGTTAGACCGCACAGGCTAAACTAATTCTGATTGGCTAATTTAAACAGCATGACAGGGTGAGTGCTTTGGCGGGAGTCAGCGCAGAGCAGGTAGCAGGTAATCGGCATGAGTTAGGGTGGAGCAGGTGATCGGAATGAGTTAGGGTGGAGCAGGTGATCGGAATGAGTTAGGGTAGCGCAGGAGATTAGAAGGATTTAGGGTGGAGTAGGTAATCGAAAAAGGTTGCTTTACAAGGAAGTTTAGTTTAAAATAGAAGGCAAAGAACTAAACAGCGCCTTTTTGTCTCTGTCTCTTCCTCTCTCTGCCTCTCTTTGATTCCCTCTTTTTCTGTCTCTTCCTTTCCCTCTTTGCCTCTCTGCCTCTCCTCTCTCTCCTCTAGGGTAGGGACCTGTGGGAGTGGAGCTACTCTCTCTTCCACTGAGAAGAAAGGAAAGGGGTTGTTTGTGTCAGGTTCAACCCTTGAAATTAGTGGAAGGCCCAACCCCTCAACACTAGGGATGTCTCACCTTGAAATTTGGTAATATTTCTAAAAAATGCAAGTGCAATATATACACTATGGAATGTTATGCAGCCATAAAAAAGGATGAGTTCATGTCCTTTGTAGGGACATGGATGAAGCTGGAAACCATCATTCTGAGCAAACTGTCGCAAGGACAGAAAACCAAACACAGCATGTTCTCACTCATAGGTGGGAACTGAACAATGAGAACACTTGGACACAGGGTGGGGAGCATCACACACCGGGGCCTGTCGTGGGGTGGGGGGAAGGGGGAGGGATAGGATTAACAGATATACCTAATGTAAATGACGAGTTAATGGGTGCAGCACACCAACATGGCACATGTATACATATGTAACAAATCTGCATGTTATGTACATGTACCCTAGAACTTAAAGTATAATAATAATAAAAAAAAATTCAAGTGTAAATACTTTTAATCTAGAGGTTCCTCCTCTAGGAATCTGTTCTACAGATAAATTCACACAAGAACAGAAAGATGTATAATAAAGGTTGTATATTTCTGCATTAACTAGTAAAAATAAAAAGCAAAACAAAGTAAATTATGAAAGAAAGGAAAGAAAAGCAACAATGAAGGATGAAAATAGTGCTCTATACTGTGATATGGAATAATATCCAACATATAGTTAATTGAAAAAGTGTAGAACAGTATGCATGATATAATACTATTTATATAAAAATGAAAGGGAGATACCTATACTCCTTGTAGTGCATAGAAAATTTTTAGACGGATATACAGTGGTTAACTCTGGAGAATGCATCAGAGAGATGGGGAAAATGTTTTTATTTTTTACCTTATGGCCTTTTTTTATTGTTTGGATGTTTTACTGCGGCCATGTATTACTTTTGAAACAAGCTACATTTTTAAAGCTACATTTTTAACTTTCACAAATGAAAAGATAATTCCATCTGGTTCAGGAAAGTGTCTATAGAGAACGTGGAAGGTGTTTTTCTCATTTTGCCACTTTTTTTCTTTTTTTTTTTTTTTTTTGAGAGCCTCTTACTCTGTCACCCAGGCTGGAGTGCAGTGGTGCTGTCATAGCTCACTGCAGCCTTGAACCCCTAAGCTCAAGTGATTCTCCCACCTCAGCCTCCCGAGTAGCTAGGACTACAGGCATACTCTACCACAGATGGCTAATTTTTAAGTTATTTTTTAAGAGACAGGGTTGCTATGTTGCCCAGACTGGTCTCGAAATCCTAGGCTCAAGCAACCCTCTTGTTTTGGCCTCTCAAAGTGTAGGGATTACAGGCTTGAACCACTGTGGCCAGCCCACCTTTCTTTACTTTACTTTTCTTTTTTTTTTTTGAGACAGAGTCTCACTCGGTTGCCCAGGCTGGAGTACAGTGGCACAATCTCAACTCACTGTAATCTCTGCTTCCCAGGTTCAAGCCATTCTCCTGGCTCAGCCTCCCAAGTAGCTGGGATTACAGGCATGCACTAGCACGCTGGCCTATATATATATATATATATTTTTTTTTTTTTTTTTGCGACAGAGTCTCACTCTGTTACCCAGCCTGGAGTGCAGTGGCACGATCTCGGCTCACTGCAAGCTCCACCTCCCGGGTTCACACCATTCTCCTGTCAGTCTCCCAAGTAGCTGGCACTACAGGCACACGCTGCCGTGCCCAGCTAATTTTTTGTATGTTTTTTAGTGATCCGCCCACCTCAGCCTCCCAAAGGCCTGGCTAATTTTTAAATTTTTTTTTTTTAATATTTAGTAGAGACAGGGTTTCACCATGTTGGCCAGGCTGGTCTCGAACTCCTGACCTCAAGTGATCCACGCTGCTCAGCCTCCCAAAGGGATGGGATTACAGGCACGAGCCACCACGCCCAAAGCCCACCTTACTCAAATAATATTTATTCAACTCTTCAAATAAGTGATAGGAGTCTAAATTCAATCTCACTATCATTCTATTTGCCCACCCATCAGTTCTTGGTAATATGTGTTAATAGGCATGGCCTGGGAAAACAAAGTGCACTGATAATTTTTAGTCTAACTGCTGTGTATCCATTACAGGTATCGCTCATCTTGCAAAATGGATATCGTTCGGCAAGATTGAAAATAAAAGACTTCTGACTGGGAGCGGTGGCTCACGCCTGTAATCCCAGCACTTTGGGAGCCGAGGCGGGCGATCACGAGGTCAGAAGATCTAGACCATCCTGGCTAACACGGTGAAACCCCGTCTCTACTAAAATACAAAAAAATTAGCCAGGCGTGGTGGCAGGAGCCGGTAGTCCCAGCTACTCGGGAGGCTGAGGCAGGAGAATGGCATGAACCCGGGAGGCGGAGCTTGCAGTGAGCCAAGATCGCGCCACTGCACTCCAGTCTGGGCAACAGAGCAAGACTGCATCTCAAAAAAAAAAAAAAAAAAAAAAGACTTCTCTAGAGTAAAATCTATGTCCTACTAACATTTCAGAAGTTAATGTTCTTTCCCAGATACAATAGATTGGATTAAAATTTTGATTGAAGAAGGGATTAAGATAATTTCTGGAACATATATTGGGCATTGCCATGTAGCTGCACTACGTATTTATGGGGACTTACCAACAGTTCTTTTGTCACTTGTTGCATGTATGTGACAGAAAGAACCTGGAGGGCAATGAAGTCAGGACACTTGACCTGTGGTCCTCCAGTCCCACCTCCATCTGACCAAGGGTGAGACACTTCTAAAGAGTTTTTGTTCAGTCATCAGATATCGGGAAGGGTTACTATATGGCAGGCCCTTACACTCAGTTATATTCAGTTCTGTATACCATACCACCATATAGCATATATTATGAGTGTGGTATAATCTAGTGTAATAAAATGTTAAAAAATAAAATAAACAAAATAATAAAATAAGAGGTATACAGAGCTGCCAACTGCATGTGAACAAGCCAGGTTCTCTCAGATTTGTCACTCTCCTGCTTAAACCTTCAGTAGCTCCCCAGTACCTTCAAATTAAGTCCACATCCTAAGCTTGGCTCATCATCTATCACCTGTCCACTTCTTTGGCTTCAGCTCTTGACACTGCTCTCATCTCTTGAGATGCCTACATTACTCTCAAATCTAATTATTTGCAGTTCCCCCCACCCCCCACCCCACCCTGCGTTGTTTCACTGAACTATGACTTTGCAAATGTTTCTTTTGCTGCCTGCTTAGAAAAACGTGTAGTCAGTGTTTGAGACCTGGCTCAGAAATCAGCCTTTCCGTAAAGGCTTGCCCTGGTTCCTCTCTATATTTTCTGAATACCTTTATTATCACACTTAATACACTATATTGAAGTTACTCGTTTACATTCTTAAGGAAGTATGGAAATGCAACGTAAAATAAATCCCCATTAGTGTGTAAGCTCCTTGAGGGCAGAGGCCCTATCTAGTTAATCTTTGCATTTCTAGTATATAGCACAGTGCCTGCTCAACACATTTTGTAAATGATAAAAGAATGAATTTGTTATACTATAGCTTGTATATAGTAGTATAACTACTATGTCTTTGTAGTTTGACATTTCTTAATATAGTGACAAATCCAGTAAAACCTGCATCTCTCCTAGATTCTATGTTATCTGTACCTCTGTCCTACAGGCACTACTCATAGCATTATAGTGAAGTTCCTGTAACAATTCGTTGATTTTAAAACATACTAAATCACCAAGCATATATCATTTATATCTTGACAGTGTACTTTAAAGCAGATGTTTCAGTTTTATTTCCTTCACATAGCTAGCATCTCTCCAGACAAGCTTAGATAGCAACCTGTTTTCTTTGGCAAATTGATTAATGGGGACATTACTCATATGCCTGGTTGTATGACATTTCCAATAACATTGTCATTTTGTTTATGGAGTGGTAGGTAAAAATATCCAGGAATTTACTACCAGTGGAGGAACCACCTGTTTGCTGGAAACATTAAAGAGGAAAAACTGGAGAGGCAGCTCTCTTGGAGAATGCTGAAAAGATCTAATTCCATCACAAGCCTGCCTCACAGCAAACCAGCTCCCGGTGGCACCTGTGGAAACAGGAGAACAGCCTTGCCGTGCACCTTAGCACTTTGGCTGGGGACTGAGCTGCCCGGCGGGGACCTGCGAAACTGCAGAGGTAGCTCTTCTCATGCCTAAAGGGTAGCAGAGTAAAGGGGGTTGGGAAGAGCTGCCTAGCACCGTGTCAGTGGCAACGAGTGGATTTAGGAGTAGGAACAAGGGAGAAAAGCATGAATGAGTGGAGGGCTGGGAAGGGGCAGGACGTGGTGGAGGCACACTGGGGAGTGGGCAGGGACCCAACTGTATGGCAGCAAATTGGGCAGGTGTAATCAGCCTACACCTTCCACCTCACCTCAGAGACCTTACAGCATAGGGGGAGGAGGCGGTGACCATGAAGAGAAGGTATGATCTTGTCCTCTGGAAGCCATGGGCAGGAAGGTTACAAGCACGTATTTGGGCCTCACCTGCAGCAGCAAGAACAGAGCAGGTGAACGGGCACGTTCCATGCTGAGTGGGAGAGGAGGCTATCTAAGGGAAACACACTAAAGGCTTGAAGTTTTCCAAGACAAAACAAAGCCAACCGCGGAAACCTTTAAGGATTAGGGAAAAGGATGCTCCCCCCATCCAAGAATTTTCTGTCTTAAAAAACAAAACAACAGAAATAACAGAACACAACACAAGAACCACGTGCTAAAAGGGGAAGGGGGAAGCTGTGGCGGAGGAGCTAAGTCCAGGCTGATGACCCGGGTGCTGAACACCGCGGGAAAAGATCAAGGTTTCTTGTGCAATCCTTCCCTGCATTTGCGTCAGCCAGCACAAGGCCATCTTGAACTGGCAGCAGTCAATTCAAGAAGCTTATGTGAAAGGCAGCATTACTTAAGGCAAAATGACTTTCTCTCCTACTTCCAGAGAAATATCTAGAGGCCAGGGCTTCCATGTAAAGCAAATCTATAAAATTCACAATGATATGTATGTTCTTCTGGTAAAATGTGGAAGGAGGGTGTCGCTACTTTCGTGTTTTAAATCTCATTATTGCGAGGGCAGTGGGAGTGTCAGGAGAGGCCATAGCTCTAAACTCTCAGGACTTTAAAATTCCTATGCTATACTATAAAATAATCCCAGTAACAGAATAGTTGTATAAACTCCCAGTTCTAATAATACTATTTTATTGGGGAAACAAGGTGTTTGTCTAAAGAGCTAATTTTTGAAAATTAAAGGAACGAAGAGCTTAGTCATTTGTGTGAAAAATATGTACATGCCTTCACCAAGTTCCTATATATCAGTGTGGTTATGTGTCCAAAAGCTTCCAGCAGAAGGCCCCAGAAAATATTGGGCGGCACCAAGTCCAAAACAGGAATGAAAACAGAATATTTATTTTGCTCAGATTAAAAACAAGCCCTACACAGGCTGGGCACAGTGGCTCATGCCTATAATCCTAGCACTTTGGTAGGTTGAGGTGGGTGGATCATCAGGTGAGGAGTTCGAGACCAGCCTGGCCAATATGGTGAAACTCCATCTCCAAAAATACAAAAATTAGCCAGGCAGGGTGGTGTGTGCCTGCAATCCCAGCTACTTGGAAGGCTGAGGCAGGAGAATCGCTTGAACTCAGAAGGCAGAGGTTACAGTGAATTGAGATCGCGCCATTGCACTCCAGCCTGCGTGACAGAGCGACACTCCATCTCCAAAACAACAACAACAACAACAAAAAAACAAGCAAACAAATAAGCAAAAAACTATCATTCACACACAAACGGAAGAGCTTGCTGAGGCAGCTTTGGTGACTGTCTCTTGAAAGGGGCGATGATGTCAGGAACTGTTCAGAAAAGGCCAGTTGGAACACTTTATGGGGGCTAGGTGTGGGGAAACATCTTTTTGAAACAGTGCCTTTCACCTCGAATAGGTAAAAGTTGAGAAATAGCATGATGTGAGTCTAGAAAAACCATAAACAGTAGATATAGAATCAACATGGGCTTGCTTATGAAATAAGGATGAAAGAATACTCTGAAACTTTTTCGAAATAAGCTTAGAATACATTTTTAAAGGACTATTTCATGGAGCAAGCAAAAAAAAAATCTTTTCTTTTTTTGATAATTTTATTCTTTCTATTTTTAAAAACCTTATAGCCTTCAGTTTCATCTCCAAAAAAATTTTTTTTTTTTTTTTTTTTTGAGACAGAGTCTTACTCTGTCACCCAGGCTGGAGTGCAGTGGCATAATCTCGACTTACTAAAACCTCTGCCTTTCAGGCTCAAGCGATCCTCCCACCTCAGCCTCCAGAGTAGCTGGGACTATAGGAACATGCCACCAGGACTGGTTAATTTTTCCTATTAAAAAAAAATCTTGTTCAGATGCAGTGGCTCACACCTGTAATCCCAGCACTTTGGGAGGTCGAGGCTGGTGGATCATGAGGTCAAGAGTTTGAGACCAGCCTGGCCAAGATGGTGAAACCCTGTCTCTACTAAAAATACAAAAAAAATTAGCCAAGTGTAGTGGTGGGCACCTGTAATCCCAGCTACTTGGGAGGCTGAGGCAGGAGAATTGCTTGAACCCCGGATGCGGAGGTTGCAGTGAGCGGACACCACGCCACTTGAACTCCAGCCTGGGCGACAGAGCGAGACTCCACCTCAAAAAAAAAAAAAAAAAAAAAAAAGAGTCTTTACTGGGAGCCTGAGGTGAGAGGATCACTTGAGGCCAGGAGGTGGAGACCAGCCTGGGCAACATAGTGAGATTCCATTACCCAACCCCCACCTCCTCTACAACTTTTTTTCTTTTTTTTTTAAATGCTAGGCATATTAGCCCAGCTACTTGTGAGACTGAGGCAGGAGGATCACTGAGGATCACTGAAGCCCAAGAGTTTGAGGTTACAGTAAACTATGATTGTGCCACTGCACTCCAGCCTAAACACATCTAGACACATCACAGAGCCAAAAGTGGCTACTAAGCAAAATTACGCTATCAAACTTTTAGGGATGGCTGAGCGCAGTGGCTCATGCCTGTAATCCTAGCACTTTGGGAGGCCAAGGCGGGTGGATCACCTGCGGTCGGGAGTTCAAGACCAGCCTGACCAACATGGAGAAATCCCCGTCTCTACTAAAAATACAAAATTAGCCGGACATGGTGACGCATGCCTGTAATCCTAGCTACTTGGGAGGCTGAGGCAGGAGAATTGCTTGAACCTGGGAGGTGGAGGTTGCATTGAGCCGAGATGCCCCATTGCACTCCAGCCTGGGCAACAAAAGCAAAACTCTGGCCGAGCGAGGTGGCCACGCCTGTAATCCCAGCACTTTGGGAGGCCGAGGCGGGCGGATCACGAGGTCAGGAGATTGAGACCATCCTGGTTAACACGGTGAAACCCCGTCTCTACTAAAAATACAAAAAATTAGCCAGGCGTGGCGGTGGGCGCCTGTAGTCCCAGCTACTCGGGAGGCTGAGGCAGGAGAATGGCGTGAACCTGGAAGGCGGAGCTTGCGTGAGCCGGGATCACATCACTGCACTCCAGCCTGGGCCACAAAACAAGACTCCGTCTCAAAAAAAAAAAAAAAAAAGCGAAACTCCGTCTCAAAAAAAATGTGTATATATATATATACACACAAAACATTAGCTACCACAACTATGCCCTCTAACAAAGAACTGTTGTTGGTGACAGAAATAGCATGTTAGACAGGTTAGATTCCAAGTGACAATACCTTCATTCCTACAAGAGATAATATTCACACAAACATTTTTGGAAACCATTAAGTGGTACTATTACTAAAAATTTTATAATTTATCGCAAAGTATTAGGTGTTATGTTGTTCATGTAACATTGAATTAACCAAAGAATGACATTAACTACCTTCAGATTTAAACAAATGTTTTGAAGAACAATTCTTTGTACAAGCAGAAAGATTTAAAGATGCAGCCTATGATGGAAATCTTTTTATACAGATGAAGGAAGCCTTTGAAAGTTAAAGGAGGCTGGGCGTGGTGGCTCATGCCTGTAATCCCAACATTTTGGGAGGCCGAGGGGGGCAGATCACCTAAGGTCAAGAGTTCGAGACCAGTCTGGCCAACATGGCGAAACCCTGTTTCTATTAAAGATACAAAAATTAGCTGGGCATGGTGGTGGGCACCTGTAATCCCTGCTACTCGGGAGGCTGAGGCAGGAGAATCGTTTGAACCCAGGAGGTGGGGGGTTGCAGTGAGCTGAGATCACACCACTGTACTCCAGCCTGGGCAACAGAGTGAGACTCTGTCTCAAAAAAAAAAAAAAAAAAAAAAGTTAAAGGAATTGAAAATATGCCTTAAAATATGTAGATTATATAAATTAATCAAAAAATGAATAAAGATATGTGCCTACTATATGATCCCAAACAGAAAAATCAGAATATCCATAGTATTATAAAGCAAGCCAAAAGAAAAAGATATTTACGTCTAGCAATAGACAGTATGTAACTTAGAGTCAAGAAATATTGGGCCGGGTGCGGTGGCTCACACCTGTAATCCCAGCACTTTGGGAGGCCGAGGTGGGTGAATCACCTGAGGTCAGGAGTTCAAGACCAACCTGGTTGGCCAACATGGCGAAACCCCATCTCTACTAAAAATACAAAAATTCGCCAGGTGTGGTGGCACACACCGGTAATCCCAGCTACTCAGGAGGCTGAGGCAGGAGAATTGCTTGAACCTGGGTGGCAGAGGTTGCAGTGAGCTGAGACCGTGCCACTGCACTCTAGCCTGGGGGACAGAGCAAGACTCTGTACCAAAAAAAAAAAAAAAAGAAAGAAAGAAAGAAAAAAAGAAAAAAGAAAATAAAAGAAATGTTGTTAGCACTTAAATCCCCATAAATATTTGTGGCTTTTTGAAAATATCTTTATGGTCATAAGTAGGTTTGATAGCATTTCAATAGTAAATTTGCTTGTATTTTTTTCTTAGAAATGGGGAAGATTGAAGCAAAAAATGGAACAGTTAAGGCTACTTATGAGGTAAGAAATGGTTCCCCTGCTACTCTTGTGAAGTTTCCAGGTACCAAAAGCATACCTCCTCCTAATGACCCAGGGTTCCAATCTTTTCTCCCTTAAAAATACAAGATTCAGAAAAGGAGCCATGTCGGATTTCCATTCAACAAAAACGCTGGGTTTACCAACTTTACACTGGAAACAACAAGCTCAAAAGTGGACTCTGAAACCTGCTTTTTTAAAAAAGGGTTTCAAGCGATAAGTGTTAACATGTGCCACAGCAAGTTTAGACATCTGCAAGTCTGATGCAGACATCTCCTGAGGGTTTACCCAACAGACACACACAGGGCCAGGCACCTTTTCTTCTTCAGCAGCAGAAGAAAAATGTGCTCTTTATTGCCAAAAATAAACACTTTTTAAAAGACTACTTCTGTTTATCAATAAATATCCCTTCCTTTCTGTAGTGGATCTCTGGTTTTCTCCAGGCTGCCTGATTAACTGCTGTGGGCATGTTCCTAACTGGAGACAGTGCCGAGGGGTCAGGGCCAGAGCCTTCATTAAGGAGTAATGAAATACTCCTCCTGTGTACGTGGGAGGTGCCCTTGTTCCTGCCGGCCGCTGCCACCACAACCGCCACCGCCACCACCACCGCCACCACCACCACCACCAAACTAAAGATCAGGCTCTTGGTGGTGAAGGGGTTCATAACTGCTGGGTAGAGAAAGGAATATTGTCTTAATTGGCGAGGAGGGGACAGCCAGAGTCTAATGCTATTCCCAGGTTACTTCTCAAATTAGGGACACCTGGGAATTTGAAGTGCTAGTGACCCTGGGGAAAGGACTGGAAGGATTTATAAGCCCCTTGAATGAATGCTGTGTCACTCAATCCTAACACCAGAAATCTAAGGTACAACTGAAAACTCCTCCTTTTGGACAGAAAGGAACAGAAGAGAGAATTTGTTTTGTTTTTTCAGGTTTTTTTGTTTCTTTGTTTGTTTTTTTGTTTTTTTGAGATGGAGGCTCGCTCTGTCACCCAGGCTGGAGTGCAGTGGTGCAGTCTCGGCTCACTGCAAGCTCCGCCTCCCAGGTTCATGCCATTCTCCTGCCTCAGCCTCCTGAGTAGCTGGGACTACAGGCACCCGCCACCTCGCCCAGCTAATTTTTGTATTTTTGGTAGAGACAGGGTTTCACCGTGTTAGCCAGGATGCTCTTGATCTCCTGACCTCATGATCTGCCCACCTCGGCCTCCCAAAGTGCTGGGATTACAGGCGTGAACCACCGTGCCCGACCAAGAATTGTTAAAGAAGGTACCTGACTGTACTTTCTTCAGCTCTCTGCTACCTCCCCGACCCTAACCCCCACAGGTATCCAGTGTCTACTTGCTGCTCTTCAAATATTGAAAGCCCAACCACAGCAATCAGATCTACCCAGATCTTCCCTGTCTTATAATGTCTATCCTCCAAAACCATATATTCCTCTTTTCTCCCCCTCGTAAACCCTGTGTTAAATTAATATTTAGGGAGCAGGTAAGAGAAAAAAAAGCATATCCATACTAAAGTGTCAAAGACTAATAGGGATGCTTGGAAAGCCCTCTCTTACAAAGGGTTGCTCAGTTTTAAACAGTTGCTTATTGGCCAAATAAATACATTTTCTATTATTTCTTCAAATAAGGGCACATTTTATTCTTTCTCACTGGGTAAGGGATGTATATGGCTTAGAAACAGCAACAGTAGGCCAGGCACGGTGGCCTATAATTTCAGCGCTTTCAGAGGCCAAGGTGGGTGGATCACCTGAGGTTGGGAGTTCGCGACTAGGCTGGCCAACGTGGTGAAAGCCCATCTCTACTAAAAATACAAAAATTAGCTGGGTGTGGTGATGCACATCTGTAATCCCAGCTACTCAGGAGGCTAAGGCAGGAGAATCGCTTGAACCTCGGAGGCGGAGGTTGCAGTGAGTCGAGATCACGCCACTGCACTCCGGCCTGGGCTGCAGAGTGAAGACTCTGTCTCAAAAAAAAAAAAAGCAACAATATTTTAAGTAAAAAAGAGTGGATAGTACAGTATCAAGAACTACTGTTGTTGCGTTTGAAGGGAAGCTTTTAGTATGCTGGTGAAGGGGAAGAGGTGAAGGAAAGTTTGAGCTTAGAAGGTTTTAGTTCCTTGAGCTTCATTTTCTCTTCCTTATTTTTATGCTGATTGGGTCTTTTTTTCCTTCTCTGTCAACAGACTGCTTCAGTACTTCTTGGCTTTATTTATTTATTTTGCTCCCGCTAACAAGCTGGAGGCTGAGTTATGTGCTCAGTCTGAAAATGTTCCTTTTGACTGTTGCCTCTGAACTTTCTAACCAATACAGAGAGTAAATAGGTACTGTGCTGTATGCAAATGTAGGCATATTTGTCCGTGTAGGCCAAAGGAGGGGAGGCATGTTGCAAAATGCCTTTAGAACAAAAACAAACTTTTCCAATAGAATATTTTATAGCCTTTTGAAAATAAGCTAAACTTTTAGAAAATGAAAAGTACAGAGGAATACTTATCTATAAAATAAATTGGAAAAAAAACACACACAAAACAAAACATGACTAATACTTCAACAGTGAGTTCACCTCAAGCATTTCATGAATTTCACATGACCCACCCACTTTTTCTCTGTACCTCTGAGGATTACCATATTAGCAGCAATAATACTCTGTTGTTCAAGTGCCAGATTTACATATCAACGTAGCCATGGCATTCCTGAATGTAGAATATTGTACTGCTCGCCTCGTTTGTGGTTTCTATAATAAGGTTAATTTTTGTTCCCTTACCCTCCTCACTTAATCTCATGCCACCCCCTACCTTTCTTCAATTAGTGGTTTGTTTTTCACTTTGAATAGTTTTTCTCCTTTCCTTTCTCAGTCTCTCTGTCAGGACTTGAACTATCCTCAAATTCACTGTAAAACCATGCTGCATTTAAAACTTCTTATCACTCAGCCACGGATGATCAATTCTTTGAAAAGACAAGCCAAAGACAGAGAAGTTAGGAATGGGCATTTCTAGGATGGCTCTAGGATAACTTCTTCCCCAAGTTTAGGATGTGTGGTAAGATGGTTAGAAGTTATCATGGTAGATTTCATGGCCATCTTTGTCTTTTTTTTTTTTTTGAGACGGAGTCTCCCTCTGTCGCCCAGGCTGGAGTGCAGTGGTGCAATCTCGGCTCACTGCAAGTTCTGCCTCCCAGGTTCACGCCATTCTCCTGCCTCAGCCTCCCGAGTAGCTGGGACTACAGGCACCTGCCACCATGCCCGGCTAATTTTTTGTATTTTTAGTAGAGACGGGGTTTCACCGTGTTAGCCAGGATGGTCTTGATCTCCTGACTTCGTGATCCGCCTGCCTCAGCCTCCCAAAGTGCTGGGATTTCAGGCGTGAGCCACCACACCTGGCTCATCTTTGTCTTTTTCTTGGTAGGCTTTTTAAAAAAAAGTATTGCTATTTCTAGATTTTATTGGAGATGGGTCTAGCAAAAATTTCCAGAATTGCATCAGACATTTTTCATTTCCAATGGATGTTTGGAAAGGGTTGGGCAGTTTTAAAGTTTTCAGACTCAAACGTGTCAAACTGGCCAGGTGCAGTGGCTCACGCCTGTAATCCCAACATTTTGGGAGGCTGAGGTGGACAGATCACCTGAGGTCAGGAGATTGAGACCATCCTGGCCAACATGGTAAAACCCTGTCTCTACTAAAAATATAAAAATTACCTGGGCATGGTGGCACATGCCTGTAATCCCAGCTACTTGGGAGGCTGAGGTAGGAGGATTGCTTGAACCCGGGAGCTGGAGGTTGCAGTGAGCCAAGATCGTGCCACTGCACTCCAGCCTGGCAACAGAGCTAGATTCCATCTGAAAAAAAAAAAAAAAAAAAAAAAGTGTCAAACAAAATGGAAAGTCAGCTGGAGCCTAACAAGCTATTTTAATGAGCATTCTTTCTCTGCGATGTTCCCCAGGGGATATGAGCCCAAGCAGACCCATGTGGCCCAGGGAGTAACACGATCATCTTGGCTCTGTTTAGACACCTGTGCCCAGCGGTAAGGGGACCAGGAGGGAGACAGATTGATGAAAGCATAGAGGCATGCAGACCCATTAGGAGTGGGTGTGCGCCATGCTACTTAGAAAGTTACTACAAGAAACTCCATAGCAGTGACAGAGGCTTGATGCAACATGGGCCAACAGTGCCTCTATGTGGGGTGTCTGAGAGTTTATGAAATGTGTTTGTGAGTGTTGGGGAGGGAGTGAAGAGAAGAGAAATACATGTGTTTTTTAAAGGAATTGCATGCCTTGGAGGTTCCTTTTGAGAAGATGGTATAGGAAAAAAAGATTGAGAACCACGCATATAGAACACACCCAGGACGCTGAGAGCACATTCTTCCCCTAACCACTTAAAAAACACTTTGCTGTGTTTGCTCTTCTAATCAGTCTGATGCACAGCTTTCCCTGCCCACCATAAGTTTTGTACCCTCTTACCTTCGACTTATCAGCATATAGATATTAAACTTGATCTGTATTATTTTTCACCAGATGCTTTGTGTAGTAAATGATCTAAGTTTTCTGTATATCACCTCCTGGATTATAAAGTCCTTGAGGATTTACACTGCACTTTTAGAAGTTAATACACCTTCCGGGCGCAGTGGCTCACACCTGTAATCCCAGCACTTTGGGAGGCCAAGGCAGGCGGATCACGAGGTCAGGAGATAGAGACCATCCTGGCTAACACGGTGAAACCCAGTCTCTACTAAAAATACAAAAATTAGCTGGGTGTGGTGGCAGGCGCCTGTAGTCCCAGCTACTCGGGAGGCTGAGGCACGAGAATGGCATGAACCCAGGAGGCAGAGGCTATAGTGAGCCGAGATTGCACCACTGCACTCCAGCCTGGGTGACAGCGAGACTTTGTCTCAAAAAAAAAAAAAAAAAAAAAACCAGTTACATGGGACATACTTTCCTAAAAGGGTATTTGCGGTTTATCTGAAATTCGAATGTCATTGGGTATTCTGTGTCTATATTGCTAAATCTGGGAACTCTACCTCAGTTGGATTTTGCAAGAGTTAACAAAGCACTTTATGAGTCTTTGAAAAGGTGTGAGCCAAAGGGCTCTTCAGGAGCAGCACTGACAAATATGCAATCTTTGTCAAGTTCTCAAAGGCCCTAGGTAAGCCAAAACAAAAACAACAGTAAAAACAAGCTCACTGCCGGGCACGGTGGCTCACGCCTGTAATCCCAGCACTTTGGGAGGCCGAGGCAGGCGGATCACAAGGTCAGGAGATCGAGACCACGGTGAAACCCCGTCTCTACTAAAACTATAAAAAATTAGCCAGGCGCGGTGGCAGACGCCTGTAGTCCCAGCTACTCAAGAGGCTGAGGGAGGAGAATGGCGTGAACCCGGGAGGCGGAGCTTGCAGTGAGCCGAGATCACACCACTGCATTCCAGCCTGGGGGACAGAGTGAGACTCTGTCTCAAAAAAAAAAAAATACAAGCTCACTAACTTTATCAAATGAGGACACAGCCAGTTATTTTAAAAATAATTTTAATGAGATATAATCCACTCATTTAAAGTGGTTTAACTACAGTTAAACTACAATTTAGTGGTTTTTTAATAATTCACAGGGTGTGCAACCATCACCAAAATCGATTTTAGATCATTTTTCTCTCTTTTTTTTTTTTTTTTTTGAGTCGGAGTTTCACTCTTGTTGCTCAGGCTGGAGTGCAATGGCATGGTCACAGCTCACTGCAACCTCCACCTCCCAGGTTCAAGTGATTTGCCTTCCTCAGCGTCCAGAGTAGCTGGGATTACAGGTATGCACCACCAGGCTGGCCAGCTTTGTATTTTTAGTAGAGATGGGTTTCTCCTTGTTGGTCAGGCTGGTCTTGAACTCCTGACCTCAGGTGATCCGCCCACCTCGGCCTCCCAAAGTGCTGGAATTACAGGCATGAGCCACTGTGCCACGCTGAATTTTACATCATTTTCAGCACCTCAAAAAGAAACCCAGTACTCCTTAACTATCACTCTCCTTTCCAGGATCCCTCCATCCCTGCCATTCTTCAACCCTAGCCCTTGGCAACCACTAATGGATGTTTTGGTCTATTTAGATGTGCCTGTTCCAGACACTTCATTATAAATAGAATCATAACAATATGTGGCCTTTTGTGTCTGGCTTCTTTCACTTCACATAATGTTTTCAAGGTTCAGACACATTGTAGTGTGTATATGCTTTCATTCTTTTTCATTGCTGAATAATATTTCTTTCCTTTTTTTGAGACAGAGTCCTGCTCTGTTGCCCAGGCTGGAGTGCAATGATCACAGCTCACTTCAGCCTCCAACTCCAGGGCTCAAACCGTCCTCCCACCTGGGCCTCCTGAGTGGCTGGGACTACAAGCACCACCACCACACCCAACTAATTTAAAAAATTTTTTGTAACACACCCAACTAATTTTTAAATTTTTTTTGTTGAGACGAATCTTACTACATGGGTCTTCTTCTTCCTTCTTCTTTCTTCTTCCTCTTCCTTCCTTCTTTCTTTTTCTTCCTTCTTTCTTGTTCTTTCTTCTTCCTTGTTCTTCTCCTTCTCCTTCTTCCTTCTCCTCCTTTGTTCTTCTTCCTTCTTTCTTCATTCTTCTTCCTTCTTTCTTCTTCTTCTTCTTTTTTTTTTTTTTGTCTGTGTCTGGTTGTATCACCCAGGCTGGAGTGCAGTGGCACAATCTCCGCTCATTGCAGCCTCTGCCTCCCAGGCCCAAGTGATCCTCTCATGTCAGTCTTCCCAGTAACTGGGATTACAGGCATGTGCTACCACATCCGACTAATTTTTGTATTTTTTGGTAGAGACAGGTTTTGCTATGTTGCCCAGGCTGGTCTCGAACTCTTGGGTTAAAGCAATCCTCCCGCCTTGGCCTCCCAAAGTGCTGGGATTACAGGCGTGACCCACCGCCCCTGGGCCAGTATTTCTTTATTTGTATAGTCCACACTGGTTTATCCATTCATTCAGTAATAGACATCTGCATTGTTTCCACTTTTTGACTATTATGAATAATGCTGCTAGGAAAGAACATTTATGTAGAAGTTTTTGTGTAGTCATTCGTTTTAATTTCCCTTGGGTATGGGCGTGGCCAATATTCTGAGGAACTGCCAAATTTCTTCCCAAAGTAGCTGCACTATTTTACATTCTTAGTTTTTCTTTTTCGTTTTTTTAAAATAAAGAATCTTTACGGTTTCCTCAGCGTCCCAGAGGAGGGCCTCCTTCCGGCACCCCACCTTCCGGGCTGCCTCCGCAGAGCTCCAAACTCCCCTCCCTGCCATTCCAGGCCCTGGCACTAAGGAGCCAAAACATCAGGTCAGGCGCACTTTGGGCCTCCAGCCCGGCCCCGCCTCCTCAGCGTTAGCTAGTAGGCAAAAGGAAAACAGCTGCCCATGAATGAGGCTATGTGGACATTGTAGTTTTTTTTCCAGTCAGCAGCGCAGAGACTGTGATAAGAAAAACCACAATTCCCAGAATGCCGCGGTGCTACGGCAGCCGAAGGGGCCATTCCGCGTGTGGCGCTCCCGCCCACTCTCCGGTCTCGGCGGCTCTCCAGAGCGTCTGTAAACACCCAGAGACTGTCATGGAGGGGGAGGAGGAGGCGGCGGCGGCGAAGGGAGGCGTTTGGGGCCGCCTCCAGGGTCCGCTCTGCCATTCCTGAACTGGGCCCTAGTCCCCGTGACTGTGGCATCAGGGAAGCGAACTGTTAGGCGAGAGGAGGAGGCAGCCAGAACCATATCCCCTTCTTCCTCGGGGCGGGGGCCGGGCCAGGCCGGCTGAGCCGGGGGAGGGCTCCGGGAGGGAGTGCCCGGTCAGGCCAGCCTGTCTGCCGAGATGGATGACAGTAAGGTAAGTCTTGTGGTTTGCACGCGCCGCCGCCTGCTTGTCGCTCAATGCTAGTCCCGCGGCTGAACCTCTGCTATGTAGTCCACGCCAACACCCAAGAGACACCTGCCTAAAACATACCTGCGCCTCTCCAGTCACTGCCCGATGGTACCCAGCCAGGAAATGAGGGAACACCGGGGCTGCTTTTTTCCAGGAAGGGCCCTCTCTGGAAATTTTTCACTCCCAGGGCAACCCTGTTTGCTAGCTTTCCAGGTAGTGCAACCCCTAGTCCTTAACTTGCCTGTCGAGATAAGTGAAGAAACGACTGTACTTTTTCTTCTTGCACTCTTTTGCTGCCTCCTACCTTCTCTCCAGTTTGGAGACTTTAGTGCACTCTGAACCAGTCTTATTCCCCTTGACGATTCCCCTTTCTTCTCTCAGGCTCCCTTACTCAATGCACCATTCATATAATCAGTTCACTCCCCCTCTGAGCTGTTTTCCTGCGGTTGGTTGGAACACTGCTAAACTCCTGTTGCTATTTGGCCAGTCTGGAGTTTAACCTCGTCTAGAAAGCCTTCTCTAAAAAATAGTGATTTTTCTTTTGTTAACCTTAGTATCCCATCACCATCCAGTTTCCCTGTCCAAATCACTTACTTTATGATTGTAAGATAATAGATAACGTTCATTATTGGTTAATCCAAATAGTTTATGTATAGCCTTTCTGTCTTTATTTATTGAGACGGAGTTTTGCTCTGGTTGCCCAGGCTGGAGTGAAATGGCGCGATCTCGGCCCACCACAACCTCCGCCTCCGGAGCTCAAGCTTTTCTCCTGCCTCCCGGGTTCAAATGATTCTCCTGCCTCAGCCTCCCGAGTAGCTGGGATTACAGGCATGCACCACCACACCCGGCTAATTTTGTATTTTTAGTAGAGACAGAGTTTCTTCATGTTGGTCGGGCTGGTCTCGAACTCCCAACCTCAGGTGATCCGCCCGCCTTGGCCTCCCAAAGTGCTGGGATTACAGGCGTGAGCCACCGCGCCTGGCCGCCTTTCTGTCTTTACCTCTACCCACATTAGTGTTGTTCAGTTTTATTTCCTGAAGATAGGGATGCTCAGGGATTTGCTTATTGATGTTTCAGGTTGCTTTGGAATTGGACTTTCTTATTTTAAGGAATCAGACTTCTAAAATCTGCCAGTTTTTAAAGTAAAAGCCATCCTTTGTGCTTCTCAGCGTCTTCTGTTTCACAGTCTCTGGCATACTCTTTATGATAGCTTGTCCTTTGGGTGTCTTTTTTTGCTGCTGCTGCAGTTTGTGTTTCACATATCCTCAGAGAGATTCAAAAAATTTCCAACTTCTCTGTGTTCCTTGTTTTATTCTTTCTTTCTTGTTTTCTCTTCCTCTTCATGTAGAAGGCTGTGAGGAAGTGACAGATGGAAGGGAAAACCCAGTGCAGTACTCTGGAATTGGGACTCACCTAGAGGAACGGATTGCTTGTGAAGTAGTAAATCCCACTTAATAGGAAGTGGTATTTCCAAGACAGAAGTGGGGCACGTTTCAGGAAGCTATCGGCTCTTACAGTGCTTAGTATGCTCAGTACACACATTAATTCCCTTGACAAGAATCTTGCCCTTGTTCGTTTACAACAGTGCCAACAGAATGCGGGATAACATTGTAGACTCTTCCAGTTTTGCCATAGTAACATTCGTGGGGTATGATATTGGGGAAGTGGTATTTCCAAGACAGAAGGGGAGCGTTCTGAAAGTTTTCCAGAAAAATCAGCAAGTAATTTTTTTTTTTTTTTGCTTTGAGTATTTCTTTGGGGAGGGGACATCACACTTCTTTTTTTTTGAGACGGAGTCTCACTCTGTGGCCCAGGCTGGAGTGCAGTGACACGCTTTCGGCTCACTGCATCCTCCGCCTCCTGAGTTCAAGCAAATCTCCTGCCTCAGCCTCCTGAGTAGCTGGGACTGCAGGCGTGTGCCACCACACCCAGCTAAATTTTTATTTTTAGTAGAGACAGGGTTTCACCATGTTGGTAAGGCTGGTCTCAAACTCCTGAGGGACCTCATGTGATCCACCCACCTTGGCCTCCCGAAGTGCCAGGAATACAGGTATAAGCCACCGCGCCCAGCCAGGACATCACACTTCTACTCAATGAAGAGAAATGTTTTTATACCTTTCGTCTTTTTTACCCCTATTATGCCATGAATTCATAGGGAATAAGTTCCAGTAGCTCAGTCTCTTTTTCACTCTTTTTCACTCTGTGCTTCAATTGAAGCACAGACTGGTGCTTCAATTGAACTCAGGTACCTTTCTTTTTTAGTTTACTTTTTTTTTTTTGAGATAAGGTTTTGCACTGTTGCCCAGGCTGGAGTGCGTTGCTGTGATCACAGCTCACTGCAGCCTTGAACTCCTGGGCTCAAAGCAGTCCTCCACCTCAGCCTCCCAAGTGACTGGGACTACAGGAATTCACATCCACGCCCAGCTAATTTTTTGCAGAGATGAGGGTCTCACTGGCTTCTTTTTCTGATCATTTTCCTTCACATGTTTCTGGAAGCTGTCAGCTCTTAAGAGTACTTAATATGCTCAATACACACATTAATTCTCTTGGCAAGAATCTTTTCTTTTTTTGTTTACAACAGTGCCAACAGAATGCTGGGTAACATTGTAGACTCTTCCAGTTTTGCCATAGTAAGATTTGTAGGGCATTCTTTTTTTTTTTTTTTTTTTTTTTGAGATGGAGTCTCTGTTCCCAGGCTGGAGTGCAGTGGCATGATCTTAGCTCACTGCAATCTCTGCCTCCTGGGTTCAAGCTATTCTCCTGCCCTAGCCTCGCTAGTAGGTGTGACTACAGGCATGGGCCACCATGCCCGGCTAATTTTTTTTTTGAGACAGGGTCTTGCTCTGTTGCCCAGGCTTGATGCAGTAGTGCAATCTTGGCTCACTGTAAACTCTGCCTCCAGGGTTCAAGTGATTCTCCTGCCTCAGCCTCCTGAGTAGCTGGGATTACAGGTGCATGCCACCACAACTGATTAATTTTTGTATTTTTATTAGAGACAGGGTTTTGCCATGTTGGCCAGGCTGGTCTCGAACTTGTGGCCTCAAGTGATCCACCCACCTTGGCCTCCCAAAGTGCTGAGATTACAGGCGTGAGCCATTGCACCTGGCCAACTTTTTGCATGTTTTAGCAGAGACGGGGTTTCATCATGTTGGCCAGGCTGGTCTGGAACTCCTCACTTCAGGTGATCTGTGTAGGCCATTCCTTATTAAACAGTGCCCATTCCATTGATGTCTACAATATCACCCTTCTTTTTTTTTTTTTTTTTTTTCTTTGAGACGCAGTCTCGCTCTGTCACCAGGCTGGAGTGCAGTGGTACAATCTTGGCTCACTGCAACCTCTGACTCCCTGTTTCAAGCAATTCTCCTGCCTCAGCCTGCCGAGTAGCTGGGATTACAGGCATGTGCCACTATGCCCAGCTAATTTTTGTATTTTTAGTAGAGCTGGGACTTCACTATGTTGGCCAGGATGGTCTTGATCTCCTGACCTCGTGATCTACCCGTGTCGGCCTCCCAAAGTACTGGGATTACAGGTGTGAGCCACTGCGCCCGGCTACAATATCACCTTTCTTGTAGGTTTCCATGTATGTGGCCAAAGGAACAACTCCATGTGTTCTAAAAGGCCTGGAGAACATCTGTTGGTGCCTTTTCTCTTTCCCTTTGTGTTCATCATTTTGGTGAATTACTGGAAGATGGCAGTTCCAGCCAAAAGGCAGAAATAATATATCATAAAAGTCTTTGCTAGCTTGATCTTTCAGTGTTAATTTTGAAATTAAATCTTAATGCTGTGTCCATTATCTTGTCCAGAAAATAATACTAATGTTATGGGTGTTTAAGGATGGTAGAAGAATGTATTGTTCTTTATTTTTCCTAACTTGAGATTCAGAATATATTCTTTCTGGTTTTCAGTTTTTTCCTTTTCAGACCTTTGCAACATTTAACAGCTTACTGAAGGTCTTCAATAATTTCAAATAAGTCCAAGAAAAATACATAGGATTCTGGGCTATTTTACTTAGCTGTAAGATCACATAAAGGTTATTTCTAAAACCAGCAATCTGGTGGGGTGAAGGAAGGTTCAAAATGTTATTGTTTAGCCTAAGAGAGTGAAGTTAAAATTTGAGGGTAAGCTATCCGTGAATTACTTCCTAAAGGATACACAGGTAAGCACAATGAATTCGATTCTCACTCTTTATTAATTCATTGTTTTTATAAGTACTTAGAAACTAGCAGCTTTAAAAACCTTAGAGTGTATCAAAAAGAAAATTCATTTTAAATGTCTCTGGATGGAGAGTGCCTCTGGAGTACTCTACTTGCACTTCGAATTCATGTTGTAGTTGTAGATGAGTAATATTTACATGTCATGTACAATACTGGACTCTCCTTCAACAGTCAGGCACTGTGAAACTGTCCTTATGTAAGGCTTTGGCAGCTCCCAGCCCTGCCTTTTCTGTGCCCTAGTTATAATCCCACAAAATTGTACTGTCCTCCTAGTATATACAGACATACACACAAAACATACTTTTCCCTCACATTCTGTATGAGTCACAGTCTCTGGTTCCATTTTCCTCAGTGTAAGGGAAGACGAGGATTGGGGTTTGGAAGTGTGGTGGCTGTGCCAGTGAGAGCATAAAGGATGACAAACTGGCTGACAGCAAGACCAGGGCAACAGGAAGAGGACAGAGTAGGCAGGAACAGCAGTTATAGAGAGGTAGTATTTGACTGAGTAGGTCAGGAAACATGATGATGATGATGATGATGTGAGGACCTCCCTTTATAAAGATTTTGTATTCTGAGTTGTTTTTACCAGTGGTGATAAATGAATTTGCTGAGAGTTCTCCACACTCTGCCATCTAGCCGGCTGGAGTGAGAGCAGGACAAATTTGAATGGGGAACAGCTTTGCCTCCCAAGTTTCTAGCAGTGTGCCTAATACAGCATAAAGTACTCATTAATAGAGATTGAATTGAATTGGATCAGGGTGACATGAAGGAGATTGCCCTGATGTACTCAGGCTTTATTAATCAGTGTGCTCCAGCTGAGCAAACCAGCCAGCACGTACTTACCATGGCAAATGAGAGAAATAAAGCAAGAGATAGATTGGGCATCTCAAAGTGGGGTTTAGGAAAGTGTGAAGTAGCAGAGCTCAATTGCTAACTGAGTAGATCTCCTACTAGGCTTGTTGGGAAGGAAAAAATCTTGGCTAATTTATTTACTTTTTTGAGCTTCCATATCCTTATCTGTTAAATGTGGCCAATAGGTGAGGTTTTGGTGAGGATTAGGGATGATACATTTAAAGCTCTAGTACAGACTCTAAAACATAGTAGGCTCTCAAAACACGTTACCATTATTATATTACCTAACAGTGATTCCTTGGGCCTTTGCACAGTGCAGTAGGTCCCTGAGATGCTCATTTTAGTAATTCCTAAGTATATGCTGTTGTATAAGATTTGTAGCACCTATACTACCCTTTGCTCCAGGCTGTGCCCCAGATGGGACAGGGGCAGTGGGGTGGGACATAAAATGAACTTAAGCTCTGTCATTAACTGTTAGATAGTGTGAGAAAGGCAGTCTCCTGAGGCCACCTCCATGTTTACCACTAGGAAAAAGTACTTGTTTTTATGAAAATCTCTTCTCCTTGGCCAGGTGTGGTGGCTCATGCCTGTAATTCCAGCACTTTGAGAGACTGAGGTGGGTGAATTGAGTTCAGGAGTTCAAGATTAGCATGGGCAACATGGTGAAACCCCATCTCTTCAAAAAATACAAAAATTATCCAGGTGTGGTGGTATGCAGCTGTAATCCCAGCTACTCAGGAGGGAGGCTGAGGCACGAGAATTGCATAAGCCCAGGAGGTGGAGGTTGCTGTGAGCCAAGATTGTGCCACTGCACTCCAGCCTGGGCAATGGAGCTGGACTCTGTCTCAAAAAAAAAAAAAAGAAAGTTTGTTCTCCCTTGACCTGCTACATTCAATTAGAAAATAGAAATGTGTTATTTTCAGAGGCTTTGATCATAGATAGAAAGTTCTCATTTTTATTTTATGTTGGACTTTATGTTTATTGAATGAACACAAGAATAAATTGAAATATCCTAAGGTGTCAAGATCCAGTTGAGGGACTGATGCAGGAGTGGGCTGGCTGATGGCTGCAGCGTGCCAATATGGGTTGCCATTTCCCTCCACACTTCTTTTCTACTTTGTGTTCTACGTGATTATCTGGAAATGAGGTTTCTTGCACTTTCCTTACCCTTTTAACCCCCTTCCTCTGCCAAAGTCTTCTGATTCTTTTCAGTTCTGAGTAGTGCTGGTTCTCAAAAAAATTTTTAATTTGGCAAAAAAATCTCCTCGACATTCTCACATATATTCTTTGGCTCCTTAACCATCCTCCGGTGCAGTTGGAGCTACCTTCCTTGGGCCGTGCCTTATAGCCCAGACATTTTCTGCTTTTCCTGTCCTCTTACTCATATCAACACTTTCTAGAAGACCAAGACAAAAGAGCCATGTCATCTATTAAACAAATCTCTGACAGTAGACATTAATGTGCTTATGTGCTTTCTTTCTTTTCTTTTCTTTTTTTTTTTTTTGAAACGGTCTCACTCTGTCGCCCGGGATGGGCACAGTGGTGCAATCATGGTTCACCGCAGCCTCCACCTCCCTGGCTCAAGTGATCCTCCCACTTCAGCCTCTGGAATAGCTGGGACCACAGGCGCCTGCCACCACTCTTGATTAATTTAAAAAAATTTTTGGTAAAGACAGCCTGTGTTGTCCAGGCTGGTTTCAAACTCCCGAGCTCAAGCAATCTGCCCATCTCGTCCTCCCAAAGTGCTGAGATTACAGACGTGAGCCACCAGGCCCAGCTGCCTTTCTTTGTCTAGGTTACATGCACATTTCAACTTGAGTACCTCTACAGATAATTCAGAAACCAAGGAGTAATTTAAATACCACAGAAACTAGTTGAAATCTAAGTTTAAATAACCTTAATCTAAATTTAATCTAAGTTTAAATAACCTTATTTAGAATGTTTTATCCTCTAAGATTTTCAGGAAAGTTTATTTATTAATTCATCCAACATTTGTTGGACACCTAATATGTATGAGGCATTGTGCTAGGCATTGGAGTTGCAAAGATGATTAAGAGTTTGTAACTGTTCTCAGGGAACATTTTATTGGGTGAGGCAGACAGAAAAGTAATTACGATATGGTGAGGTAGAAAATGAGGGCAACAGAGGCAAAGTTCTTTTGGGGCACTAAGAGTGGATGCTTAACTGTCGAAGTATGTCAGACATGGGTTTACAGAGTAGGAATGAATCTTTAAAGAACTGGAGTCCCCTCCAAAACAGGAAAGATGGAATATCGTGTACTAAAGCATCTTGCACAGTACAGTAAGTATTTTGGTACAGCTAGAGAAGGATCGACAGACTTTCTGTAAAGGGCCGTGCACACCATATGGTCTCTGTTGGAATTATTCCACTCTGCCATTGTATCATGAAAGCAACCATAAGCAGAATATAATGAATGGGCATGGCTGTGTTCCAGTAAAACTTTATTTTCAAAAACTGGGCCGGGCACAGTGGCTCATGTACAGGCGTGAGCCAGCATTTTGGGAGGCCAAGGTGGGCAGATCACCAGAGGTCAGGAGTTCGAGACCAGCCTGACCAACATGGAGAAACCCCGTCTCTACTAAAAATGTAAAATTAGCCGGACGTGGTGGTGCATGCCTGTAATCCCAGCCACTCGGGAGGCTGAGGCAGGAGAATTGCTTGAACCCAGAAGGCGGAGGCTGCAGTGAGTCGAGATCGCACCATTGCACTCTAGCCTGGGCAACAAAAGCAAAACTCTGTCTCAAAAAAAAAAGAAAAAAAAAAACTGGCAGTAGGCTGTATTTGGGTTGCCAGCAGGGTGGTAATTTATTAACCCTGAACTACAGCATAAAGCACAAGTAGAGGTGTGGTCAGAGATGAGGATGAAAGATAAGCAGGGACCAAATTACAATATGCCTGGTAAACAAGGCTGAGAAATTTGGGTCAGTATTTTTCAGAGTTGAAGAGACCTGGTGAATCAGATTCTTTTGGGATAGGGTCTGAGAATTTTGTGAGTGGCTTCCCAGTTGAGTGGCTCTTATGTGTAATGAGGTTTGAAAACCAAGGCCATAGATGTTGGGGAGCCATTGAAGGGTTTTAAAGCAGAAGTGACAAAATCAGATTTGTGTTTTTGAAGAAAAATGCCAATGCCTATATGGAGAACAGATTAGGGTGAAAATGTAGGAACTGGGACAAGACCAGAGGCAGATGGTCCAATTATGAAAGAACATGGGTTTTAGCATATGACTTGAGTTCAAATCTCATTTTCACCCTTTCAAACTGTTGTGATTTTGGACAGATTATTTAATCTCTTCAGATACTACTTTCTTCAGATACAGATTGGGTGTGTTAACAAGGACCTTATTGAGTTATTGTGAGAATTAAATGTAGTATATGTATGATCCCATACCAAAAGAACTTAATACATACTGAGTTCAATAAATCCTGGTCTTTTTTGAATTCTCATCGGTCTGGTTAGATTGTGCAGAAGAAAGGCCTGAAGACCATATTAGAGACTTTACAGTGTAAGTTGCAGTTGATGCGGCGTGCTTAAAATTCCGAAAGGATAAAGAGTGGAGAGAATAGAGAGCTAAAGAGAGCCCTGGAAAACTCTAAAGTGATCAGAAGATTCCTGAAGAATAGGACTCAGCAAAATAAACTGAAAAGAGAGGTCAGTGACGTAAGAGAACCAGAAGACAGGGCTGTTGTGCCATCTAAGAGTGGAGAGACTTTTAAAAAGAGGACTTACCAGTTGCAGGGGATGGGGGAAGGGATGGGGTTGGGAGAGGAGAGGCAGAAGTTAACTCTCAGGCTAGAGATGCCTACTTGATCTTTCTCCTGTCGACTAGAAAAACTGGCAGAAAGGTAACAGCAGGAAGATGTGAGTAGACTTTGCTGCTTTCTGTAGATCTGGCAAATAAAAAAAGAGAAGAAGCCTAACCCACAGCTGTGAAGGAAGTTATGGGAGCCTTAACATCAAATGAAAATGCCACTGCTTGTTTTGTTTTTTCTTTAAAGTGGTAAAGAGCAGTGGCTAGCCACATTCATATTTATCTTATTTTTCTTTAATCCGTGGGAGATAACTTTTCTCTTTATGTTTTTAAGAGAAAGACAAAACAGGCCCTCCTGTTTTCCTTTTTGGCTGAGGCTCCTGGTACTTCTTCATCCAGATACAGTAGTTCTCTTAACTTTAACAACTGGAAACTTTTAGTAGTCGCCTTAATTAGAGCATCAGGATGTAAATAAGTGTAAAAAGGGTGATAAAAGAAGAGTTCTTAATTGGTTTTCAGATTTCACATCCCTGAGAGTGGGAAACTGGCATTTCCTTTTAACAGCTTTAAAGTTGTTGGTGGTAGTTGTATCAATTTGAAGCACTTTCAAAATATCGCTGATTTTTCTTTTTCATTTATTCATTAAATTATCAATCTTTTAATAAATATCTCTTAAATGCCTGGCTCTGTGCTGGACACTGTGGGATTGCAAAAGAGTAGAAAACATAGCTTCTGTGCTTGAGGAGCTCAGACTACTTGGGGAGATAGAAAAATGTGTGAGTCCACTAAAAAAACAATATAACAAAGCATATAAATTCAGTGTGATATTAACTCTGTGTTCCAGGACTTTGAAGAAAAATGACTTATGGATTGAGGGTGGTGGTCAGTGAGAGCTTCAGAGAAAGAGGGCTAGAGCTGATCTTAACAAAACAAGATTTGGCCTTTTGGATGGTGGGAGGATAGAGGGAAAATAGAAATGTAGGTATAGTTAGAAGTGCAGGGGATGGAGTTCAGGCTAGTGGTCTCTAGGGAGACTGGCTTGAGTTGATACAGAGGGTGCCTGCTAGAGAACTGGCTTTGTGCAGGAATCCTGGATGCAGTGGGCTGAATGGTGGCCCCTAAAACAGTATGTCCGTGTCTGAATCCCTGGAACCTGTGGTTATCACCTTATATGGTAAAACAGTGAATATTACCTTGGATGGCAAAAGATGTGATTAAGGATTTTGAGAGGAGGAGCTTATCCTCCATTATCTAGATGGGCCCTAAATCCAGTGACAAGTGTCCTTTTAAGACTGAGGCAGAGGGAGCTTTGATGGACAGATGAGGAAGCAGTGTGACCACTGAGGCAGATTGGAGTGATGTGGCCACAAGTCAAGGAATGCTGGCAGCCACCAGAAGCCGGAGAGGCAAAGAATAGATTCTCCCCCATGGCCTGCAGAGGGAATGCAGCTCCGCCAGACTGCCCCAGTCTGGACTTCCAGAGCCAGAGAATAAATTTCTGGGTTTAAGCCACCACATTTGTGGTAATTTGTTACAGCAGCCCCAAGAAATGAGTATAATGGATATGATGACTTAGTAAGTAGTGCTGACCCAGAGGTCTCTTCTTGAACTTGAGGGTGACATGGCCAGGGCCATTAGAGAAAATTTGTTATTTCTATAATGATCAGGTATTACTTTTTTACAGTGAAGAAAAACACCCTTGAAAAGAAAGGTTAATCTGGCAGCTCTTGCAAAATGGATTGACTAGGGAAGTGGGGTGGAAAAGGGGAGATGGTGGGGAGATGCACTGGGCACCTATTGTAACAACCTGTGAGTAGTGCCCTGACTGGTGTTGGGGTGTCAGTGAAGCAGGATATTTCCTGGACCCTTTCGCAGGACTCACTACAGGAGTGCCTCATATACTCAACCCACCACTCTCAGCTCCTTGCAGTAGGGAGCATGTGAGCAAACGAGTGAGGGAACTGGCGTGAATGAGCACTGGAATCGGCCAGCTGCTTTGGTGCTGGCAGGAGTGAACTTTCTGTGGACCCAAAGACAGCATCCAGGTAGGGGTGCCTGAGACTTCTGAAGCCCCAGAGGGAGTGTTACAGTGCTCTTTGAGCTCTGCCATCCGTGGATGGCTCAACCATTAATAGCTCAGTGGACCCTTTGCCTTTTCTTGTGAGGCAACTGCCCTCCACCAGCAAGGGCAAAGGGCCAGTGTGACAGCCTTTTGTTTCTACACTTGTGGCTCCCAAGCTCTTATCCATCGTCCAGGTAAATGAGGTCACACAAATGAATTGAAGGATGGTGAATGCGGGGGATTTTATTGCTGATGAAAGTGGTTCTCAGCAGGAGGGGGAACTGAAAAGGGGATGGGACTGGTAAGTAATCTTCCCTTGAAGTCCAGCTGTCTCCAGCCAGACTCTTCTCTGAAGTTACGCCATCAAGCCATTCCTCTGAAGTCAGGCTGCTGCTCTCTGACATCTAGTTGTAGTCTCGTCTACCGGCTGAGTTTGGGGGTTTTATAGGCACAGGATGGGGTGTGGCAGGGCCATGGGTGGCTTAGGAAAAGGCAACATTTGAGTGGGAAAACAGGAATGTAAGTTCTCATTTTGGGCCGTCATTTCAGGCTTTTCGGCTTGAGGATGGGTTTTGTCGGGGACCCACCCTTTTCTGTCTAGAATTTTCTGTCTCCTGTCCCTATCAGTAGGAATGGTGAAGAAGAGAGAAATCAGAGGTTTATAAAGGAATACAATGGCATCACTTTAGTGGGTGGGCATGGAGAATCACAGTAGTAGAGGGAAACTTCAATGAGGTGTAACATGAAAAAGTTTGTTAGTTAACCTCCTCAGCACACCCCTTAACTGAGTGCCTAATATCAAAGTGAGTTGCATTAAATGAATAACCATATATCATAAATACAACAGTGTATTTAATGCACCTGTCAGTGTTAGAGCTTTTTCAAGGAATTATATGATCAGGTTAATGCGTCCTGTCTGGGATGTGGATGGGAATAGGCATGTGTGATTACCTTCTGACAGGCTGCCATGATACAAATCTGGGGACTTGGGTTCTAGTCCCTGCTCTGATGGAAGTCTCTGGACTAAAATCTTGTCATCTATGAAATGAAGAGATCACATATCCATGTCTGTGTATACATATCCCTCCACCACCAGCATTCTTGTCTGCATTGATATTCTGCTGTCTGCAGTGTTACTGTTTGTTTCATATCTGCTGCTTTTCACCAGTCTAAATGCATGAAGGTTAAGGGTCCTATTGCTTTATATTTATCCCTAAAGTTTTACAGTGTTTGGGACAAAGTGAGTATTTAATAAAGGTCATTGAATAAAGGAATTAATGTGCCCCTCTTTACCTGAAAAAGATGAGGGTAATACTGCTTACCTCATCTGAGGTAGTGTCAAATAACATGAGGTAGCGTGTAGGCCTCATTCAAGGCCTTGTTCATAATGAGCGCTTTATGACCACACACCCTGATTTAGCCCCGAATTTATGTTTTTATTCTGTTTGTCCTGAAAAATGGGAAGTAAATGGTCCAAGAATCTTTGGAATAGGATTAAATGTGGGTACTAGAGACTTCTTCATTTTAAGAAGCCCCAGTTAACTCCTAAAGAGCATGCAACTATAATTATGTATTCTGTTTCTGTGGAAGTTAAACTTGTTGACTGTGAATCCTAGGCCATCCATAATTTCCTCAGGCCTTTGCAGACTGGTTTCTATTTTGTCTTTTGCTGTAATGGTTAATTTTAGAATTATCAGCAATGATTAAATCCAGTTTTATCTTAATTCTCAACCTTAAAACTCATGAGTTAGAACCTTATGCTTGACCACTCCCCTCCAGAATACTCATTCTCCTCATAAGCTTCTGTATCTGTGCTACCTTGATTCTTCCCTTGCAGCTATTCTTTTTGCTTTTTCAGGTTCACTAGGCAACCATGTCTTTTTAAAAAATAATAGCTTTGTTGAAAGGTAATTCACAAACCATAAAATTCACCTTTTAATTTGTTCATCCTGTGATTTGTAGTATATTCACAGAGTTGTGCAATGATCATCACTATCTAATTCCAGAACAGTTCCATCACTCCAAGAGGAGACTCTTATAACAAACTGTGGTACATCCCTCCAGTGGAATACTATTTAGCAGTAAAAAGAAATGAGTTGCTAGGTGCACGTGTAGTTCCAGCTACTTGGGAGGCTGAGGCAGGAAGATAGCTTGAAAACAAGAGTCTGAGACCAGCCTGGGCAACATAGCAAGGCCCTGTTTCTTAGAAAAAAATAAAAATAAAGAAAAAAAGGAACAAGCTATCAAGCCACGAGAAGTCATGGAAGAGCCTTAAATGCATGTTGCTAAGTGAAAGGAGCCATTTTGGAAAAGGCAAAACTATAGAGATAGTAAAAAGTTCAGTGATTGTCAGGGTTTCAGGAGACGGAGGAAGAAGGAGGAATAGATGGAACACAGGAGATTTTCAGGGCAGTGAGACTATTCTGTATGATACTGCTTATCAAAATATATAGAATATACCACACCAAGAGTGAACCGTAATGTAAACTGTGGACTTCATTAATAATACAATACGTGGCCTTTTGTATTTGTCTTCTTTCACCTAGCATAATGTTTTCAAGGCTATCATTGTTGTACCATGTGTCTGTACTTCATTCCATTTTATAGCTGAATAATGTTCCATTGTATGGATATACTACATTTTGTTATCTATTCATCAGTTGATGGACATTTGGGTTGTTTCTGCTTTTTAGGTATCATGAATAATGGTGCTGTGAACATTGATATACAAGTTCTAATGTGGACATATGTTTTCATTTCTTTTTGGAATATACCTAGGACTGGAATTGCTAGATTATAAACTTTATGTTTAACTTTTTGAGGAGCTGCCAGAATGTTTTCCAATGTGGCTGCACCATTTTACATTCCCACCAGCAATGTGTGAGGATTTCACTTTCTCCACATCTGCACCAGTACTTGTTATTGGTTGTCTTTTTTTTTTTTTTTTTTTGAGACAGATTCTCACTTTGTTGCCAGGGTGTAGTGCAGTGGCACAATCTCGGCTCACTGCAACCTCCGACTCCCGGGTTCAAGTGATTCTCCTGCCTCAGCCTCCCGAGTACCTGGGCCTACAGGTGTGCGCCACCATGCCCAGCTAATTGTTTTTTATTTTTAGTAGAGATGGGGTTTCACCATGTTGGCCAGAATACTCTCAATCTCTTGACATTGTGATCCACCCACCTCAGCCTCCCAAAGTGCTGGGATTACAGGTGTGAACCACTGCACTCGGCTTGTTCAATTTTTCATTTTTGTATATGGTACAAGGTAGGGATCCAACTTAATTATTTTGCAAGTGGCTATCCACCTGTCCCAGCACCCTTTATTGAAGAGACTGTTCTTTCCCCCATTGAATTGCTTTGGCACCTTGTCAAAAATCAATTGACCATAAATGTAAGGATTTATTTCTAGATTCTCTGTGCTTTTCCATTGGTCTGTATGTCTGTCCTTGTGCCAATATTGCACTGTCTTGATTACTGTAGCTTTCTAATAAATTCTGAAATCAGAAAGTGTGAGCCCTCCAGTTTATGTCTTTTTCAAGATTGTTTTGGTTGGGCCGGGCGCGGTGGCTCAAGCCTGTAATCCCAGCACTTTGGGAGGCCGAGACGGGCGGATCACAAGGTCAGGAGATCGAGACCATCCTGGCTAACCCGGTGAAACCCCGTCTCTACTAAAAAATACAAAAAACTAGCCGGGCGAGGTGGCCGGCGCCTGTAGTCCCAGCTACTCGGGAGGCTGAGGCAGGACAATGGCGTAAACCCGGGACACGGAGCTTGCAGTGAGCTGTGATCTGGCCACTGCACTCCAGCCTGGGCGACAGAGCGAGACTCTGTCTCAAAAAAAAAAAAAAAAGATTGTTTTGGTTATTCTGGGTCCCTTATATTTCCATGTGAATTTTAGGACTAGCCTGCCAATTTCAGCAAAAGGGTAGCTGAGATTTTGATAGGAATTTTGTTGAAACTGTAGATCAGTTTGAAGAGTATTACTCTCTTAATAATAATAAATCTTCCAGCCCACTAACATGGGCTGCCTTTCCATTTATCAGATGTTTAATTTCTTTTAATGATATTTTGTGGTTTTTAGTGCACAGATTTTGCACGCTTTATGCTAAATTGATTCCTAAATATTGTATTCTTTTTAGGCTACTATAAGTGGAGGCATTTTCTTAATTTCATTTTCAGATTGTTCATTGATAGTGTGTAGAAACACAACTGATTTTTGTATAGTGATCATGTATCCTGGACCCTTGCTCTACTCATGTAGTAGCTCTAAAAGGTTTTTTCAGCGGGGCAAGAATTCTTTTGGATTAGATTTTCCATATGTAAAATCATGTCATCTTCAAGGACATAGTTTTACTTTTTCCTTTCCTTTCCTTTCCCTGAATGCTTTCTGTTTCTTTTTCTCAGTAGTACAGTGTTAAATAGAAGTGACACTGTCTTGAGAGAAGACAAGATTGTTGGCCGTATTCATGATCTTTGGGGGAAAGCATTCAGTGTTCCACCATTAGTAAGATGTTAGCTGTGGGTTTTTTGTAGATATCCATTATCAAATTGGGGAAATTCCCTCCTATTTCTAGGTTATTGAGTGTTTTTTATCATGTGAAGGTGTTGAATTTCTGTCAAGTTCTTTTCTTTTCCTTTTTTTTGTCTATTGAGATAAACATGCAAGTTTTGTCCTTTTTTTCCTGTTGATACAGTGTATTATAGTAATTGATTTTTCAGATGTCAAACCAACCTTTATTCTTGAGATAAATCCCTTTTAGTCATGGTGTATAATCTTCTTTATATGTTGCTAGATTCAACCTTCTAGTATTTTATTGAGGTTTTTTTGCATATAAATTCACAAGGCCATAGTGTTCTGTAGTTTTCTTCTGATATCTTTGTTTGGTTTTGGTTTCAAGCACATATTATTGGCCTCATGGAATAAGTTGGAATAGCTTTCTCCTATTCCACTTTTTGGAAGAGTTTGTGAGTGTTGATTATTTAAATATTTGGTAGAATTCATCAGTGAAGTCATGTGAACCTGGGCTTTTCTTTGATTACTAATCAAAGAAAATTTTTTATTACTAATTGTATCTTGTTATTTGCTATAGGTCTAATTCAGATTTTCTATTTCTTCTTGAGTCTGTTTTGCTACTTTGTGTCTTTCTAGGAATTTGTCCATTTCATCTAGGTTATCTAGTTTTTTGGCATGCAATTTTTCCTAGTATCCTTTGTATCCCTTTTATTTCTGTAATGTTGGTAATGGTGTCTCTTTCGGTCCTCATTTTAGTATTTTTGAGTTTTCTCTTTCTCTAATGGTCAGTCTAGCTAAAGATTGGTAAATTTTGTTGATCCTTTTGAGGAACCATCTTTTGGTTTCATTGATTTTTCTCTGTTGTATTTCCATTCTCTATTTTATTCCGCTCTGCCTACTATTTATTATTACATTCCATCTACTTGCTTTATGTTTAATTTGCTCTTCTTTTGCTAGTTTCTTAAGGTGGAAGATTGTATTACTGATTTGAAACCTTTCTTCCTTAAAAAAAAAAAAAAAAAAAAAGGTATGTTCAGCTCCCTCTGAGGAATGCTCCAGTTGTACCCCTTAAGTTTTAGTATGTTGTATTTCCTTTTTTTTCATCTCAAAGTATTTTTCTAATTTCCCTTGTAATCACAATTGCCATCTATTTTCCTTAAAGTATTTTTCTAATTTCTCTCGTAATCACAATCCTCTTTGACACATTGGTTACTTAGGAATGTCTTTTGTTTTTTAACTGTCAGTATTTATTAAATACTGATTACCAGGTACTAAGAATTATATGACACAGTTCCAGGTGCTTACTTTGAAAAAGTCATGACCTTTAGTTTTACCTTGTCTTAAAAGAGAAAGTGTTTAAAACAGGGAGTTGGAAAATTGGGACCTTCAGTCTTGCTTTTAATCGGTAGACTTTAACACTTTTGACATATAATGAAGACAGACTTAGTATTTCAAAAACCTTACTGATGTCTAACACCTTTTTTTTTTTTTTTTTTTTTTTTGTTTTTGAGACGGAGTCTCGCTCTGTAGCCCAGGCTGGAGTGCAGTGGCCGGATCTCAGCTCACTGCAAGCTCCGCCTCCCGGGCTCACGCCATTCTCCGGCCTCAGCCTCCGGAGTAGCTGGGACTACAGGCGCTGCCACCTCGCCCGGCTATTTTTTGTATTTCTTAGTAGAGACGGGGTTTCACCGTGTTAGCCAGGATGGTCTCGATCTCCTGACCTCGTGATCCGCCCATCTCGGCCTCCCAAAGTGCTGGGATTACAGGCTTGAGCCACCGCGCCCGGCCGATTATATGTTTTAAATGTGACTTTATAGTAGATGACATAAAATACAGAAACCTTAGATTCATTTACTATGCCTTTCTAATAAAAAAAAATGGAAGAACACAGATCCAATTAAAATATTTTGCTACCATGAAAACTAAACAAAGGGTTATAGCTTTTATTTTATATTTTTATGATTGGTAGATTTGTTTCAAAAATCAGTGAAGTCCATGAAGTACACTGTGTTCTCTTTCTGGCTTCTCAAAATCAGCTACTCCTGAATTAATTAAAAACAGCAATATATGAAGTATTGGATTATAGTGTTGTGTGATTAATGACTCATTTTACTACATAAAGAATAGATGTCATTATTCATTTATTTCACTGTAGACATGAGTTCTCGATGTAGTACATATAAGCTTTTCAAAAAGTGTATTCAGTAGTAAATACACTTTATTTTAACGCAGGGTGATTTCAAAATATTTTATTAAAATTATGCAATTGATGAGATATAAGGATAATTTTAAATTTAGTCCATTGTAATATTTGGATGCACTAGGTCATCCTGCAGTTGCTTTCAAATATTTGGCTCTGAAGAAAGTTTCATAGATAGATAGATAGATAGGTTTTTTGTTGTTGTTGTTGTTTTGAGACAGAGTCTCGCTCTGTCCCCCAGGCTGGAGTGCAGTGGCGAGATCTCCTCTCACTGCAAGCTCTGCCTCCCGGGTTTACGCCATTCTCCTGCCTCAGCCTCCCGAGTTGCTGGGACTACAGGTGCCCGCCACCACACCCGGCTAATTTTTTGTATTTTTAGTAGAGACGGGGTTTCACCATGTTAGCCAGGATGGTCTCGATCTCCTGACCTTGTGATCTGCCCGCCTCGGCCTGCCAAAGTGCTGGGATTACAGGCGTGAGCCACCGCGCCTGGCTGGTTTTTTTTTTTTTTTGAGTTGGGGTCTTGCTGTTGTCATCTAGCCTGGAGTGCAGTGGCCCGATCTTGGCCCACTGCCACCTCAGCCTCCCAGGTTCAAGCGATTCTTCTGCCTCAGCCTCCTCCCAAGTAACTGGGATTACAGGTGCCCACCACTATGCCCGGCTAAGTTTTATATTTTTAGTAGAGATGGGATTTCACCATACTGGCCAGGCTGGTCTCGAACTCCTGACCTCAGGTGATCCACCTGCCTCGTCCTCCCAAAGTGCTGGGATTACAGGTGTGAGTCACCGTGCCCAGATAGATGTATATTGTTATAATGTAATAAAAACATGACGATTGGGCCAGGCCCGGTGGATCACCTGAGGTGGGCACCTGTAATCCCAGCTACTCAGGAGGCTGAGGCAGGAGAATTGCTTGAACCTGGGAGGAGGAGGTTGCAGTGAGCTGAGATCGCGCCATTGCACTCCAGCCTGGGCGACAAGAGCAAGACTCCATCTCAAAACAAACAAATAAAAAACATGACGATGATGCAGAAGAGAAAAGTTTTAAAAGACCAGATTTTGAAAACTTGAAACTAACTTGGAAGTAGTACTGAGGCACCTGGCTTTTTTTTTTTTTTTTTTTTTTTTGAGACGGAGTCTGACTCTGTCGCCCAGGCTGGAGTGCAGTGGCCGGATCTCAGCTCACTGCAAGCTCCGCCTCCCGGGTTTACGCCATTCTCCTGCCTCAGCCTCCCGAGTAGCTGGGACTACAGGCGCCCGCCACCTCGCCCGGCTAGTTTTTTGTATTTTTAGTAGAGACGGGGTTTCACCATGTTAGCCAGGATGGTCTCGATCTCCTGACCTTGTGATCCGCCCGTCTCGGCCTCCCAAAGTGCTGGGATTACAGGCTTGAGCCACCGCGCCCGGCCTCTGCACCTGGCTTTTAAGATGGTGGTGGAAAGGACATATTTTGTTTTTCCCCAGAGCCTTGGAGTAATCTGCCTCATTTCAGAGCCACCCCACAAAATGCTAGATACAATGGTTGGCCATCATGATATGACAGAGTTTGGTAAATGTGGCTGATTCACATTTAAAGCTTGGTTTTCTTGACCTAACAGACTTAGTAATTATCTGATCTTTTTAGCGTGCTTAGCTTTGTGAATGTGATACTAATAGTATTTCAAACAAATCCAAGTTTTTGTATCCAAACAGATATTGACCCTTTGAGTTTTGCTACCTGGGAAGGCATCTACATTTATTCTAATAATTTGCCAGTGTTTGATTTTTGCATCTTCTCTTTTAGAATTGCCTTTAAAGCCTTAGCAATATTCCTGTCAGGACACTAAATGTGTAAAATTTTTATTCTTTGAGGGCAATTTTCAGAAAGAACTAGACATCAGTCATTCAGAACCTTGTCAGATAAAGAAAGTGGATAATCAGATTGGGAATTTAAAGAATAGTGTATAGCTCTAACATATTGTTATGCCTTATAAAACTTATAAAAACTGGCTCCAATACTACTTTCCAAAAAATCTTTGAATTGTGGCATTATTGGAAAAAATGTACTCCCTTTCAAGGTGACTGCATTGAAGAACACTTAGTTGATGAAATGTACCCCCTTTCAATGTGACTGCATTGAAGAACACTTACTTGATGTGTAAGTTCAGGTTCAAGTGTTTAATAAGTCATCATCTTTACCACATAGTTGCATCTTGCATAAAAACTGGGGAATGTTTCAAAGCTAAACAACAAAGAAGATTAAATTACTTTTCCAGTCACCTAATAATTGTGCCTAGGCAGGTAACTGAGTAACAGGGATATTGAGAGGTTGCTTTATGACATCAGTGGGAGCAGGTAGAAATCTACTGAGACAGTTGAGACTTCTGTGTGTTCCTTTGGGCTCAACAAAGTTGAAGGAATTTATAGCCAAATTCCTTAGGATACATATTTATTTTTATATATATAATTTTATACACATATTTTATATTTTATTATCTAATTTGAAAATCATAAAAATATAGGTGAGGAAAAGCTATTTATAATTACACCTATCAGAGAAGTCTTCATTGACCTCGTTTACGTCCTTTCTTCTATGTATTGTTTTATAATGTTGAGATCATAATGAACTTACAGTTTCGAATGTTGAGTTCTTTAAATGTATTTTGTTGGAATTATTTTCTCAAGGCAATAAAAACTTCTTAATGAGTCCAGGCACAGTGGCTCACACCTGTAATCCCAGCACTTTGAGAGGCTGAGGCAGGAGGATCGCTTGAGGCCAGGAGTTTGAGACCAGCCTGGTCAACATAGCAAGACCCCAGCTCTACAAAACAATTTTTTTTTTTTTTTTTAATTAGCCAGGCATTTAAAAAAACCTAGACCCAGCTACTAGGGAGGCTGAGGCAGAAGATCGCTTGAGCTCAGGAATTCAAGACTGCAGTGAGCTATGATGGTGCCACTGTGCTCCAGCCTGGGTAACAGAGTGAGCGAGAACCTGTCTCAAAAAAACAAAAAACAAAAAAAGAGGGTGCCTGGACCATGGCTTACTCCTAGCACTTTGGGAGGCCAAGGCAAATAGATCACTTAAGCCCAGGAGTTGGAGACCAGCCTGGGCAACATGGGTGGAACCCCATCTCTAAAAACAACAACAAAAATACAAAAATTAGCTAGGCATGGTGGCTCATGCCTATAGTTATAGCGACCGGGGAGGCTGAGGTGGGAGGATCACCTGAGCCCTGGAGGTCGAGGCTGCAGTTAGCTGTGATTGTGCCACTGAACTCCAGGCTGAGTGACAGAGTGAGACCCTGTCTGGGGAAAAAAAAAAAAAAAAAAAAAAAAATTCATGAACAAAATATTTACTAGATATTTTTTAGTTTTTTATTATCCATCTCCGTATGGTTTATAAAGTTTACTGGTGAGCTATTTAAACTTCATTATCAAATAAATAATAAAAATGTACATTATTTCTTCTTTCACGTTCATGGTTTCAAAAGTGTCAGAAAATAAATTATGAGGCAAAGACCCAGAAGGCATTTGATGGGATTATGCTTTCTTAGTTCCATAGGCTTCACTCAAGTTTTGTTTGTAAATGTTCTCTTTGCTAATATGCAGCCATAGTCACTTTTCTGTACACAGAACTAAGGGAAAAATTATTTCTTCTCTCGCTTGCTGAAGGTGGTTGGAGGCAAAGTAAAGAAGCCCGGTAAACGTGGTCGGAAGCCAGCCAAAATTGACTTGAAAGCGAAACTTGAGAGGAGCCGCCAGAGTGCGAGAGAATGCCGAGCCCGAAAAAAGCTGAGATATCAGTATTTGGAAGAGTTGGTATCCAGTCGAGAAAGAGCTATATGTGCCCTCAGAGAGGAACTGGAAATGGTAAGAAATTGTCAATAAACACATGAAAAAATCACCCTAACAAATAAATAACACATTAAAATACGAAGATACCAGTTATCACCTGTCCAGTTGGCAAACATTGGAGAGACTATTAACCTGTTAGCCAGGATGGGGGCAAATAGGCATCTTCATACACTGCTGGTGGGAGCGGAGTGTACATGACTGTCACACTGAGGAACTGTTTATGAGAGAAGAAAATGGAAAATAACCCAGATGGACAACAATAAAGGACTGGTTAAATAAATGTTACTACATTCATATATTGGACTACTTCGTAGCCAGTAAAAATCACAATGCACATCTATTTACTGATGTAGAAAGATACTCACAATATATTGGCAAGTGGACAAAGCAATATAACAATGTGTAACTGTGCATGGCATAACCATTCGTGTTTAAGTGACTTTATTTATTATTTTTTAAATTTTTACAGTTTACTTTTTTGAGACAGAGTCTCGCTCTGTTGCCCAGCCTGGGGTGCAGTGGCGCGATCTCGGCTCACCACAAGCTCCGCCTCCCGGGTTCAGCCTCCCAAGCAGCTGGGACTACAGGCGCCTGCCACCACGCCCAGCTAATTTTTTTTGTATTTTTAGTAGAGACGGGGTTTCACTGTGTTAGCCAGGATGGTCTCGATCTCCTGACCTCGTGATCCACCTGCGTTGGCCTCCCAAAGTGCTGAGATTACAGGCGTGAGTCACCGCACCTGGCCAAGTGACTTTATTTATTTTACATGTTTTATTCACTCATCCATTCAGATGTTGGACAGTGGCTGTAAAAATGTGAAAGAGAGTAGATAAAACAGAATTGAAACTCCATTATTGTGAGTTGAGGAAGGAAGTGACAGAAGAGAGAGATGATATTACCGTGATCATTATACAACTGAGACAGGCTTCCATAGGTTTTTAGAAAGTAAGACAACAAGGTTGGAACATGAAGAGAGGGACATGAACAGTGTTGTATATATTGTCCAGATATATACTATTCAGTAGATTTTTTTGATATGTTGAATATGTGACATGCTATCAATTATTTCTTACTTTCTGCAGTGTAAGCCACTTGAGGGCAGGATCTTTGGTCAGCTTTGTCTTTGTATACCCCCAAAGTCCCTAGCATGCACTCTGGTAGATAGTAGACGTTTAATGATTACTTGTTAAAGAGAGAAAGAAAATTACTGACATTTCTTTCTTTGTTTTGGGAGTAGAAATAATACTGTGACAAGTGTATATATATATAAAAGATGAATTCTAACTAGTGGCCCACTGTGGGGAGATGTCCTTTTAACCACAGGGGCCTTTTAAATCTGAGCAACACTCCAATACATCAAAGACGATTCAGCAGCTGTTTTTCCACCTCTTCTGAAAGATGGCAGATCTCATACATGTCTTCAGTTTATAAATAGGTAATACCATGGAAAGTGGGTTTCCCAGCAGCGAACATGACTTCTAGCCATGGGAGTTCTTATCTCTAGGATTTCTACCAGTGGTTCCTGAACTCTGAGGAGTAAAGGTTTATTTAAATATGTTTTACATATTTCAGTACAAGCAGTGGTGCATGGCAATGGACCAAGGAAAAATCCCTTCTGAAATAAAGGCCTTACTCACTGGAGAAGAGCAGAACAAATCTCAGCAGAACTCAAGCAGGCATACCAAGGCTGGGAAGACAGACGCTAATAGCAATTCCTGTAAGTACAATCAGTGGGAGAGTTTATATTTAAGAGGGTATCTTGGCTGCGCACAGTGGCTCATGCTTATAATCCTAGCACTTTGGGAGGCTGAGGTGGGCAGATCACTTGAGCCCAGGAGTTCAAGACCAGCCAGGGCAACATGGCAAAACGCCATCTCTACAAAAAAATACAAAAATTCACTGGACATGGTGGTGCACACCTGTAATCCCAGGTATTCGAGAGGCTGAGGTGGGAGGATCACCTGAGCCCAGGGAGGTTGAGACTGCGGTGAGCCATGATTGTGAGACCCTGTCTCAAAAGGAGGAAAAAAAGGGGTATCTCAAGGTAGGGTTTCTGTTGACCACTTTTCTTAGTATGTCTTTAAATAAAATGTTGATGCCATTTTTAATACACTAATAAGCAAGTGAAAGGGCCTTAGATTCTGGCCAGGTGTGGTGGCTTCTGCCTGTAGTCCCAGCACTTTGGGAGGCGGAGGCAGGCAGATCACTTGAGGCCAGGAGTTTGAGACCACCCTGGCCAGCATGGTGAACCCTATTTCTATTAAAAATACAAAACTTAAGCGTAGTGGTGTGTGCTTGTAATCCCAGCTACTCAGGAGTCTGAGGCACAAGAATTGCTTTAAACTGGGAAGTGGAGGTTGCAGTAAGCTAAGATCATGCCATTGTATTCCAGCCTGGGCAACAGAGCAAGACTTCGTCTCAAAAAAAAAAAAAAAAAGAAAGAAAAAAAAAAGAAATGGCATCAGATTCTAAATATTAAAATGCGTTTTACATGGAGTCTATAAAGAGCAACTGATAAATTTATCAAAATTTTATTATTAATAGACTTAGTCCATAAATGGGAGTGGCACTAATCTAGCTTTTTGTTAATAATACTACCTTTATTTGTATTTCGATTTACAGTTTACAAAGTACTTTCATTTATATTTATCTTAAATATTCCCTACAATGATTGTGTTAAGGAATTATACTTATTTTATAGATGAAAAAAATAGCAAAAGGCTGGGTAAGGTGCCCAAGGTCACACAGCTTTAATGGTAGAACCCGTCCTCACCTAGTCCAGGCTCCCTAGTGCAGTAGCCCATCACTGTAAGGATTGTTTTAATTGAAGTAAAATTCACTTAACATAAAAATTGAGAGCCATTTAGTACATTCACAATGTTGTGCAACCATCCCGTCTATGTAGTTACAAAACATTTGATCACCTCAAAAGATAATCCTGAACCCATTAACCAGTTAATTCCCATTGCCCATTTCCGCCAAGCCCTTGCAACCATGAATCTGCTTTCTGTCTCTATGGATTTACCTATTCTATATATTAATATTTTATATACATGGAATCTATACAGTATGTGACTTTTTGTGTCTGGCTTCTGTCACCTAGTATAATGTTTTCTTTTTTTTTTTTTTTTTTTTTTTTGAGACGGAGTCTCGCTCTGTCACCCAGGCTAGAGTGCAGTGGCCGGATCTCAGCTCACTGCAAGCTCCGCCTCCCAGGTTTATGCCATTCTCCTGCCTCAGCCTCCCGAGTAGCTGGGACTGCAGGCGCCCGCCACCTCGCCCGGCTAGTTTTTTTATATTTTTTAGTAGAGACGGGGTTTCACGGGGTTAGCCAGGATGGTCTCGATCTCCTGACCTCATGATCCGCCCGTCTCGGCCTCCCAAAGTGCTGGGATTACAGGCTTGAGCCACCGCGCCCGGCCTAATGTTTTCAAGGTTCATCCACATTGTAGCGTGTATCACCAGTATTTAATTCCTGTTTATGGTCAAATAATCATAGATATACAGTTGTTTATCCATTGATGGACATATGTTTTTACTTCTCGGATATTGTGAATAGTACTGCTCTGAACATGTGTGTACAGTATTTGTTTGCATACCTGTTTTGAATTCATTTGTATATACAACTAGGAGTCAAATTGCTGGGTCATATGGCAATTCTATGTTTAATTTTTGAGGAATAGTCAAACTGTTTTCCATAGTACCTGAAACATTTTACATTCCCACCAGCAATGTATGTCTGTTCCAATTTGTCCACATCTCATCAATACTTATTTTCCATTTTTTAAAACTATAGCCATCCTAATGGGTATGGAGTGATATCTCATTGTGTTTTATTTGCATTTCCCTAATGTCTAATGATGTTGAACATATTTTCATGTGCTTGTTGGCCATTTGTATGTATTCTTTGGAGAAATGTCCAAGTCCCTTGCTAATCTTTAATTAGGTTTTGTCGTTGAGTGGTAACAGTTCTTTACTGTGGTTGCAAAACCTTTATCAGTTACATGATTTGCAGATATTTTTTCCCCTTCTCTAGGCTTCTTTTCACTTTGTTGATAGTGTTCTTTGATGCACAAAATATTTTAATTTTGTTGAAGTCCAATTTATCGATTTTTATTCTTTTGTTACTCATGCTTTTGGTGTCATATCTAAGACTCCATTGCCAAATCCACAGTTATGAAGATTTACCTGCCTCATGTTTTCTAAGAATTTTATGGTTTTTACTCTTTTATTTGGGTGGTTGATCCATTGTGAATTAATTCTTCTATATGGTGTAAGGTGGGAGTCCATGTGTTGCATGTGAGTATCTAGTTGTCCAAGCAACATTTGTTGAAGGAACTGGAGACTTTAAAATGAATATGTCCTATGTTGATTTCTTCATTATTGTTATTACTCTGGGAGCACTTTAAATAGCTATAAGGAAATGTTGCAAACCTTTTTTTTTAATTAATTTTTTTTTTTTTAGGTCAACCTCTGGGAGCACAGAACAACTTTTTTTTTTTTTGAGACGAAGTCTCGCTCTGTCACCCAGGCTGGAGTGCAGTGGCGCAATCTCGGCTTACTGAAACCTGTGCCTCCTGGGTTCAAGCGATTCTCCTGCCTCAGCCTCCCGAGTAGCTGGGGTTACAGGTACATGCCACTGCACCCAGCTAATTTTTTGTATTTTTAGTAGAGACGGGGTTTCACCGTGTTGGCCAGGCTGGTCTTGAACTCCTGACCTCAGGTAATTCACCTGCCTTGGCCTCCCAAAGGGCTAGGATTACAGGTGTAAGCCACCGCACCCGGCCAGAACAAACTTTTTATGTTTTAAATATTTTTTACAAAATTGAAGAAATTGGCTTTTTGATAACTTTTATTAGATGAGATAACATTTGTCTTCATGTAGGTTGACAACTGCACTAAAATCTCAGACTCCACCACTATACACTTCGCCCATAACCAAAAACCACTTCTACCCCAAAAGCTACTGAAATGTTTAAAAATTAGAAAAACAAAACATTTGCCTTCATCTAAATTAAATTAATGGAAAAAAGCCAAATCAGCTTTTTTTTAGTCTGTGTTTTTTAAAATTAACCTTACTGAAAATAAAATTTTGTGCATCTTAAAACAGATTAATTAAACTTTATTGACTTTTAAAGCATTCTTACATTGGTAACTTTTATTTTTCAGGGTGAAGATTATATAAAGATGAGTCAGTGATTGAAGCCAATATTCTGATTCCAATGGAAGATGGATGGGCAAGAGTGTACTTCTTGGCTCCATTTACTACCTACTGCTCAGTAGTCAGTCATCTCTGTAAATCTGCAGTTTCTACCAAAATGTGTGATCATAGATCTCAAAGGATCTGGCTTTAACTTTCAATACTTAGCAAATCTACAAACATTCAGACCTGTCTGGTCGGTGTTGCCACCCACGACATTTAACATGTTGTGATGCTTGAAAACACAGGAGTAGAGAAAACGGATGAAGATTGTATTTTTGCACCTTAACTCCACATTGCTTTATTGGTTAATTTATATTCTTTCCATGTAATTGATGTAATTGTATGTCTGTGTGTGTTTATATCACCACCTTTCATGTTTTTGATTGCCCTACAAAGAGAAACCAAATGAGCTGATTACTGACTGTAAGTTCTCAGCCTTTATGGACCTAATCTTATTTTTATTTACTTGAGTAATGTTTATTCTCTGCATGAACCATGACTTCTCCTGTGAGCCATTCCAGCATAAGCTGTGAATATGTATTAACAAATATATACATTTCTATTTTTATAATCCATAAGGATATGCCTGTTTTAAATAAAATACATACTAACAAAATCTATCAGGAAAACCCTGAAGACAGCTTCTAGTTAAAACCTTTGTTGCTGTCCTCTCAAACTATATTTATAAAAATTTGCTAGGGCCAAATCCATACTTGCAGAATAATTCATCAAATTTTATTTTTAAGTGAAAAGTAACCTTTCAGGCATTTCAGCAGCATACATTGACAACCTAGGGTATATATGTATGTATGTTTCTTATTGTATGTCTATATATGTATGTGGGGAGGACAGGAGTGAATGTTCACACACATTTTCTTGCGTACTCAACTGAATCAGAGAATGTTTCTGAAGAAAGTAGGATGAAATTAGCTGCTGAGATTGAGTTTCTGCCTTAAAATCTGTAACAAAAAAGGGGACAAATTGCTGGTAGATCTATTGACCATAGCCATCATCAGAACACTTAGTTTCTTCCCAGACATGAATTTCCTGACAGGCTCTGAGCCAGAAACACACTGTGGGCATGCATCTGGTTCAGCCCTGGCTATGCCTCCACTGTGGAGGGAAGCATTGGAACCGGAGTTGTGCACAGCATTGCAGCTAGTGGGCCTGGCTGGGGGTGCAGAAGAGCAGGGTAATTCTTTCCAGTTCCCCTTGCAGCTACACGTGCTTTCTTCCTGACTACCAAATGGAGTGACGGTTGAAGAATCAAGCTCATAATATAATAAACCCAGACAGACCCAGAAATCTTTTAATTTCCCCAGCGAGATACTTTATCACTCTCTCTTCTCTTTCCCATGGTTAAAACAGGAGTTGTGTTCTCTGTCGCTGCTAAATTATTCTTCACTCGAGTGAAGCAAATACTTAGCTTCCAAATAAAATACGTTGTGTTCTGAACTGGCAGTTTAAGAGGAGATACTGTAGTCTAGATTGTCTTTGAGGTAGAACATGCGATGGACCACATAGTTTAAGATTACAAGGTACTTTCCCTCTTCTCTCAGGCCATGCATTTGAATAAAGTGCCTCCCTTTAGCCTGAGCTCCTAAAGACCTCTTGTACTTGGGTTGCAAACTCAGATCTCTAGTCTAGTCTAGTCATGTGTGACTATGTACTGAGATACCACTAGCCCAGTTTGCTGGGTCTCTCTTATTTTTTGGAAGTTGGGGGTTTAATAATATTTAATGTCTTTTTAGGATCATAAACATAAATAGATTTGTTGATATTCAGGCCTTCAGAATGTAAGGGTTTTAAATTTAGCATTCAGATTGTAATTGGTATGTTTTTGCCATCTGGTCTACTCAATTGTATATGTTTATTCTGCAGAACAACCCAAGATTTACTTTATGTTGCTTTGTTCAGTACCTTTTGAATTCCTCCAGAAGAGTTGTTTTCAAAACAAACATTCCAAAATGAATGTGGCTCTTCAATGGAACGTCTCTATTGTGCTTGAAGTATTTCTTCTCTGGTTGTAATTCTAAATTACAGAGTCATTTGAACTTCCTCCCCTCCCGCTAGTATCTTTACAGGAGCGGGGAAGAGCAGTGACTTTATCCTCAGGTAGAGGATGTGTAATTTTGGGTGAAGTTAAATTACAATTTATTTGAGGTTATTCCTAAACCTATTTATTTGGTATTTTGGAGGAGATCACACTAAGAGAACGTTGATTGCCTCGGCTATTGTGCTGGCTGGACACTTTGGTCACTTTTGAAGCATGTTAATAAATGTCACTGATTAAAACAGCTGGAGCATTTCCTTCCCATTCCAGTGAAGGAGCAGCAGAGTGAAATCCTGGCACCCCTCGCCTTCTTGTGATGACAAGAAGGCTGACAGTCACAGAGTCCAGGAGAAGGTGCTGCTCTCCTTGCTTTCTGAGTAAACAGAGTAATGTTTTCTTTTTCTTATTTTCCCAAGGAAAGAAAGGGGGAAAATATATTTGTATGTTTAGACCAGTCAAATTCTGTCATTATTTTATCTTCAACCTGCTGTATATTAGAGCAGCTGAATATAATATGGAATAAGTTTGACCAGGTCAAGTTTTAGGATATAGTTGAATTTCTTTAAAAAGTTTTCTATTTTATCTAAAATCTTTCTATTATATCTAAATCAGAATGATCGTCCTGCAGCAAATTCACATTACTGTTTGCTGGCTAATCGACAGTATTTATCAGCATCACTGTGTAGCATTCTATTTTAGCATCTTTGAATTATGATCATTTGATTTGGCTAATTACAAAAAGTACAGGTTTAAACTGGACTTACCTTGAGTTAAAGGCAAAGAAAATCTAAAAACATAAATGTTATGTTTCATAAGAAATCAGTTGCATATTATCCATTACATACTTAGTTTTTAAAAGAAGAGTCACCTTGAATTATTTTTTGAGTCACCTTGAATTATTTGATCTCTCAACCTGCTTTCTCATCTGTAAAAAAGGGGGGAGGATAACTTTCACAGGGTAATTGGTAGCCTAAATAGGAGTTACAGAAAACTGTTTGTTAAATAGGAAAGAACTACATTAAATTTAAATATTCACATTATGCCTGTGTTTGACTATTGTTAGGATTTAAATCACTAAAGATCAATATATTTAGTGAGTTGGACTCTATGTAGTACTGTAGATATCACATTTCCCAAGTCATCTTAGCTATATCATGTCTGTCCTTGGAATGGTATAGTTGGAGGCCCTTTTTAGCAATAATAGCCTTCTTTTGATTAGACTAACATTAAGAACAACTAATATTCCATCTGGCAATATCATCCTATAATTATCCGCATAAAGCAGGCTTTCAGACTGCTTGGTAACTTGGCTCTCTTCTATTCCATCCATTTCACTTAACTACGAGGTGGTCATGAATCAGTGGCTGGACTGCCTTGTAAGGTTGAGCTGATTTTGCACTGCACAAAAGTACGCAGTTAAGGAGGCGAATGGACCTAAAAATCTAGTTCACATTCCCCTCAACAAGCTATGTGTGGAGGAAGGGGCTCCTGCCTTCTCACTAAGGTGTACATGTCTCCCCAGAAGAGATGTCTTTTTCTAATTTGCCCAAAGGGGATACCTGTCTTAATTTATCCACCAGGGGGTGCCTTTTTAAAAATGTGCAGAGCCGTGGTGTGTTGCGGCTGGCTTTTGCTGGCTCCCCAGAGGAGAACCAATTGTGTGCATCTCTTCCCAACTTGATGTGCAGTGACATCAGGTTGGTAGCTTTTAATGGACAATGGTAGGAATATTTATATCATAGAAATTAGAAATTGCTGCAGATTGTGGATCCCCCACCCCCTCAGTCAGTTTCTAACACACCACTGAAAAAGGCCCAATGTAGGCTAGCATTGCATTTCCCAGAGCAGGCACACTGGAGTTCCAAAATGTGTATGATTAAAGGACACATAGAGCTAGAAGAACTCTATATAAAGTTTTAGGCAGCTTGGAGATGTCCGTATCAAATTCAGATTGGTTCACAGACACATGGTCGTTCTGACTCAGAAACTGTTATGGGTCACAAAAGAATATGCAGTCCAACTCTAGAAATGACTAGGAAGTGAATCAGCTGAATTATTTTTGAGATGGAGTCTTGCTCTGTCACCCAGGCTGGAGTGCAGTGGTGCCATCTCAGCTTACTGTAGCCTCCACCTCCTGGGTTCAAATGATTCTCCTGCCTCAGCCTCCTGGGTAGCTGGGATTACAGGCATGTGCCCCCACGCCCAGCTAATTTTTTTGTCTTTTTAGTGGAGATGGAGTTTCACCATGCTGGACAGGCTGGTCTTGAACTCCTCACATCAGGCGATCCGCCTGCCTTGGCCTCCCAAAGTGTTGGGATTACAGGTGTGAGCCAACACGCCCAGCCGAATCAGCTGAAATCTTAAGCCTTAGGGTAAAAGCAGGCACAACCAATTCACCTACTGTGTTGTGATACAGTTCACCAGACACTCCTGGATTGAGGAGGGCTAGAGCTGGACAGTGAACTCTGACTTACAGGCCATTTTGACTTTGCAGTAAGATAAATATCTGGGCAGGAAAATTTTCCCATGATCCAACAGAACCCAATCCAATCTTACCATGCCTCAGCAACCCTTTCCTGAGAAGGAAAGCAGTGCTTGGCAAGCACATTATAAACCTGAGCCCAGGTTTATCCTCTTGTGTAATCAAGTCTATGGGGTGGATGTGACAACACCTGTGCCTAAGCTAGGTGGGCTTGAATAGTCCAGAACGAAATAGGCCAAAGGCTGTCCCAAGCCAACTCTGAGTTTCAGATGTTACCACTTAAGTGGAACAGAGACCATGCTTGTCAGCATCACAAGAAAAGTTTCTACAAGACTTATGGCAATAAATAAATACCTCTAAACCTGCTCCTTCTCAAGCAAGGACAGGCCTCATCTGCCACAAAGGAAGAGAAAGAATATCAAAAAAGTAAGGAAGAAAGAAAACAAAAAGATAGCCAAGCCTTTTTTCAGAAGGAGGAAGATAGTTCATATAGGGGCTGTATTAGTCCATTCTCTCATTGCTATAAAGAAATACTTGAGACTGGGTAATTTATAAAGAAAAGAGGTTTGATTGGCTCACATGTGGTTCTGCAGGCTGTACAGGAAGCATGACTGGGGAGGCCTCAGGAAACTTACAGTCATGATGGAAGACAAAGCAAGAGCAGGCATCTTGCATGGCAGGAGTGGGACCAGGGATGAGGGGGTACCACACAATTTTAAACAACCAGATCTTGTGAGCACTCACTATACAGTACCAAAGGGGGATGGTACTAAACCATTCATGGGAACTCCACCCTCATGATCCAGTCACTTCCCACCAGTCCCCACCTCCCAACACTGGGGATTACATTTTGATATGAGATTTGGTGGGGACCAGTTCCAAGCCATATCATTTTGCCCCTGGCCCCTGCAAATCTTATGTCCTTCTCACATTGCAAAGTACAATCATCCCCCTCTCAGTAGCCCCCCAAAGTCTCAAATAATTCCAGCATTAACTCAAAAGTCCACAGTCCAAAGTCTCATCTGAGACAACACAAGTCCCTTCCACTTATGAGCCTGTACGATCAAAAACAAGTTACTTCCAAGATACAAAAGAGGTACACGTATTGGGTAAATATTCCCACTCCAAAAGTGAGAAATCAACCAAAAGAAAGGGGCTACAGGCCCTATGCAAGTCTGAAACCCAGCAGGGCAGTCATTAACTCTTAAAGCTCCAAAATCTCCTTTGACTCCATGTCTCACATCCAGGGCACACTGTTGCAAGGGGTGGGCTCCCAAAGCCTTGGGCAGCTCTGCCCCTGTGATTCAGCCCCCATTGATGCCCTCATGGACTGGTGTTAAGTGCTAGTGGCTTTTCTAGGTGTATGATGCAAGCTGTTGGTGGCTCTACCATTCCAGGGTATGGAGGATGGTGGCTCTCTTCTCACAGTTCCACCAGGCAGTGCCTCAGTGGGGACTCCCTGTGGGGGCTCCAATCCCACACTTTCCCTCCTCAGTACCCTAGCAGGTTATCCATGAGGGCTCTGCCCCTGCAGCAGGCTTCTGCCTGCACATCCAGGCTTTGCCATACATCTTCTGAAATCTAGGCAGAGGCTCCCAAGTCTCAACTCTTGCACCCTGTGCACCTGCAGGCTTAACACCATGTGGAAGCTGCCAAGGCTTATGGCTTGCACGCTCTGAAGCACCAGCTTGAGCTGTATCCAGACACCTTTGAGCCACGGCTGGAGGTGGAGTGGCTGGGATGTAGGGAGCAGAGTCCTGAGGCTATTCAGGGCAACAGGGCCCTGGACCTGGCCCACGGAACCATTCAATCCTCCTAGGCCTCTGGGCCTGTGATGGGAGAGGCTGTCTATTAGATCTCTGAAATGTCTTGAGGGCTTAACCTGATTGTCTTGACTATCAGCAATTGGCTGCTTTTTACTAAGTAAATTTCTGCAGCGAGCTTGAATTTCTGCCCTGAAAATGGGCTTTGCTTTTCTGCCACATGGCCAGGCTACAAATTTTCCAAACTTTTATGCTTTGCTTCCCTTTTAAATATAAGTTCCAGTTTTATGTCATTTCTTTGCTCATGCACATGAGCATATGCTGTTAGAAGCAGCAAGGCTAAATCTTGAATGCTTTGCTGCTTAGGAATTTCTTCCACCAGAAGGCTGAGCATGGTGGCTCACGCCTGTAATCCCAGCACTTTTGGAGGCTGAGGTGGGCAGATCACGAGGTCAAGAGATTGAGACCATCCTGGCTAACATGGTGAAACCCCATCTCTAAAAAATAGAATAAATTGGCGGGCGCCTGTAGTTCCAGCTACTTGGGAGGCTGAGGCAGGAGAATGGCATGAATCCAGAAGGTGGAGCTTGCAGTGAGCCGATATCGTGCCACTGCACTCCAGCCTGGGTGACAGAGTGAGACTCTGTCTCAAAAAAAAAAAAAAAAAAAAAAGCATTTTCTTCCACCAGATACCCTAAATCATCATCATCAAATTCAAAGTTCCACATATACCTAAGGCAGGCAGGGGCACAATGCCTCCGAATTCATTGCTAAAGCATAGGAAAAATGATCTTTGCTCCAGTTCTCAGTTAAGTTCCTCATCTCTGTCTGAGACGTCATCAGCCTGGCCATCTCTGTTCCATATCACTATCAGCATTTTGGTCACAACCATTTAACGAGTCTCTAGGAAGTTCTAAATCTTCTAATCTTTCTGTCTTCTTCTGAGCCCTCCACACTCTTCTAACATCTGCCTATTACCCAGTTTCAAAGCCGCTTCCGCATTTTCAGGTATCTTTATAGAAATACCCCACTTCTGGTACCAATTTTCTGTATTAGTCTGTTCTCACATTCCTATAAATAAATACCTGAGACTGGATAATTTATAAAGAAAAGAGGTGTAATTGGCTCTTGGTTCCATAGGCTGTATGGGAAGCATGGCAGCATCTGCTTTTGGGGAGGCCCCAGGAAAAAGTGGGAGCAGGCATCTTACATGGCAGGAGCAGGACCAAAGGGGTGGGGGAGATGCCACACACATTTTTAATAACCAGATCTTGTAAGAACTCACACTATACAGTACCAAAGGGGGGATGGTGCAACTCTGCCCTCATGATCCAGTCACCTCCCACCAGACACCATCTCCAACACTGGGGATTACAATTTCACATGAGATTTGGTGGGGACACAGATCCAAATCATATCAGGGGCCAAACCAAAGATGAAAGTCGGCAATGCCTGTTCCCTTGTTGGAGTAACCTCACCTTTTTACCACTCCAGACAAAAAAAGAAAAATCCATGTGCCCATGAGCCTTTTGAACCAGGCAGAGTAAGAAATCTACCTAGCAATAACCAATAAAATGTCTTTAAAGCTGACTGTAGTAGCAACAGTCCTCTTCCTGGAATAGTGGGGAGAAGGGAGTCTTTAGCACAAACCAGAAGAACCCAGACTAGTGTAAGAAACAAACTGTAATAAATCTGGGCTCAGGAGATGATGACTCATTTTAGATGATAGAGGGGTACCCAGCTAGATACATTTGAAGTAGGAAATTGGGGAAGATGATTCCAAATACATGGGACTCATCACAGAGTTCCTTTATTTTTATTACTATTTTTGAGACAAGGTTTTGCTCTGTCACTCAGGCTGGAGTGCAGTGGCATGATCTCAGCTCACCACAACCTCTGCTTCCTGGGCTCAGGTGATTCTCCAACCTCTGCCTTCCAAGTAGCTGGGACTACAGGTGTGTGCCACCACACACCTAGCTAATTTTTTCTTTTTAATTTCTATTATGGATATGCTGGGAATAACTGGCTGATTTTTAAAAAAATTTTATAGAGATATTTTGCTATGTTGCCCAGGCTGGTCTTGAACTCCTGGCCTCAAGTAATCCTCCTGCCTCAGCCTCCCAAAGTGCTGGGATCACAGGTGTGAGCTACCATGCCCAACTTCCTTTAAATGATCAGTCTTAGTGAAATTAATACTTTCAGATCATTAGGCATATCATTATGTGACGACACAAAACATCAAGCTAAAATGTACTCATCCATTTGTTTTTTTTTGAGACGGAGTCTCGCTCTGTCGCCCAGGCTGGAGTGCTGTGGCCGGATCTCAGCTCACTGCAAGCTCCGCCTCCCGGGTTTACGCCATTCTCCCGCCTCAGCCTCCGAGTAGCTGGGATTACAGGCGCCCGCCACCTCGCCCGGCTAGTTTTTTGTATTTTTTAGTAGAGACGGGGTTTCACCGGGTTAGCCAGGATGGTCTCGATCTCCTGACCTTGTGATCCACCCGTCTCGGCCTCCCAAAGTGCTGGGATTACAGGCTTGAGCCACCGCGCCCGGCCCCTCATCCATTTGTTAGTAGGTAAGATGAAAATAGAAGGCTCTACAAGTCTGATATGTGCCAATATCATTTTAAGTAAACATGACATTTTAGGAGCTTTTTTTTTTTTTTTTTTAGTAAAAAATGTAACCAGTTGTGTACTGATAGATGTTTAACAACTGACTCCTGGTTGGGGGGAGGCCTAATTTGTAGTATTTGCCAATTTCTGGGGTGGAAATATTCCCACCAGAGTTGGTTTCAAGCTACTGTGTTCTTAACCAGCTCTCAAAAGTTTCGAAAATTCAGGATGGCTCTTGCAAGTGTGTATGAGCCAATTGTACATCATGGGATAACCGACATGGTATAAGGATGGGATATCAGTTAGGAAGCTTTCAGCTGCAAGTAAAGAATCCACAACTAAAATTGACATAAATAATAAAGACCTATCTCACATAATAAGTCTGAGGACTACAGTGGCTCAACAATGTCATTAAACAGTTTACAAATGTCATGGCAAAGTCAGGAAGTTACCCTATATGGTCTAAAAAGGGGAGACATGAATGATCCACCCCTTGTTCAGCATATAATCAAGAAAAAACCCACAAAAATGGGCAACCAGCAGCCCTTGGGCTGCTCTGTCTATGGAGTAGCCATTCTTTTATTCTTTTTTTTTTTTTTTTTTTTTTCCTGAGACAGAGTCTCACTCTGTTGCCCAGGCTGGAGTGCAGTGGCGCAACCTCAGCTCACTGCAACCTCTGCCTCCTGGGTTCAAGTGATTCTCATGCCTCGGCCTCCCAAGTAGCTGGGATTACAAGTGCCCACCACCATGCCCAGCTAATTTTTGTATTTTTAGTAGAGCTGGGGTTTTACCATGTTGGCCAGGTTGGTCTTGAAATCCTGACCTCAAGGGATCCGCCCGCCTTGACCTCCCAAAGTGCTGGGATTATAGGCGTGAGCCTCTGTGCCCGGCTCATTCTTTTATTCTTTACCTTCCTAAATAAACTTGCTTTTACTTAAAAAAAAAAAAGTCATTAAAAACCCAGAATCGGCCGGCCGCGGTGGCTCATGCCTGTCATCCCAGCACTTTGGGAGGCCGAGGCAGGTGGATCACGAGGTCAGGAAATCGAGACCATCCTGGCTAACATGTGGAAACCCCGTCTCTACTAAAAATACAAAAAATTAGCCGGGCGTGGTGGTGCGGTGGTGCGTGCCTGTAGTCCCAGCTACTCAGGAGGCTGAGGCAGGAGAATCGCTTGAACCTGGGAGGCAGAGGTTGCAGTGAGCTGAGATCGCACCCCTGCACTCCAGCCTGGGTGACAGAGCAAGATTCCATCTCAAAACAAAACAGAACAAAACCCAGAATCTTTCCTTCCTTGTCCACCATCCTCTGCAGATTGGCTTTCACCCTCAGCTTACCCGCTCATGGTGGTAAGACGACTGCTCCAGGCATCACTCTCCAGGCATCACTCTCACAGCCATGGTCTAAGGAGGAAAAGGAGTTCTTTCTTGCTACTGTTAACGGTGGAGGGTCTCCAGGTTCTTGACGTTTTGAACAAAGAATTGGACAAAATGCACAAACAAAACAAGGAAGGAATGAAGGGTTTTACTGAACATGAAAGTACACTCCACAGTGTGGGAGCCAGCCTGTGCATAGGGGCTCAAAGACCCTGTTACTGAGTTTGTGTGAGTTTACAAAGTCATTTACTCAGTGTATGCCCTATGGAGAGGATATTTCCTGTCATAGCTGAAGTGTGAATCAGCCTTATGTTCCCTGCCTCCAGACCCTATTTTTCTGCCTCACTACTTCATCTTATCAGGGAGAAAAACCTTTCCCAGATGCCCTCTTAACAGACTTATCTTTACATCTCATTGGTCAGAAGTTTGGGCTATATGAGCACCAGTAAGCCAATCACTGATAAGAGGGAAAGGAATTGCCATGATTGGCTTAAACACAGTTAATCCCTTAAAGCCATCACTTCATTGCTACTTCACACCTGAACAAAATTAGTGCTGTTAGTAAGGAAAGAGGTAGAGTGGCTGTTAGGAAGTACAACTAACAATGTCTACCACAACAAATGAATGCCGTTAACTATGGAATAAACCAGAGATCATCAGTAAATGACTGAGCTTTGGGAGAACTTCCTAAATTCCAATCAAGGTGACTTTGGTAGAATCTCAAGAAAGCACACCTAAATGTGATATAATTTATTAAGTACAAACCAATTCTGCCCTTTTATGAGAATATATGACTAGATGGAGGATGATCAGAACAAATAAAATGTAAATCAAAAGAGTCAGAAGGTGATAGAGTTTATTCAGCATTCTTCAGAAAGAGACTATGAATATGGCATACAAAAGTCTAGTTGTCAAAGAGGTACATGCAAATATTGGGCTGGGATGGTTCGTTAGGTCCTTTCATGGCCTGAATGAAATAAATATATTTCAAAATACTTCAGTGCTATAGAGGCTGATTCTTCTTTTTTTTTTCCTTTTGAGACAGGGTCTGGTCTGTTGCCTAGGCTGGAGTGCGGTGACATGATCTCAGCTCACTGCAACCTTTGCCTCCCAGGCTCAAGCGATCCTCCCACCCCAGCCTCCCAAGTAGCTGGGACTACAGGCATACTCCACCATACCCAAATAATTTTTTTGTATTTTTTGTAGAGATGGGGTCTTGCCATGTTGCCCAGGCTGGTCTCAAACTCCTGGGCTCAAGTGATCTGCCTGCTTTGGCTTCCCAAGGTGCTGGGATTACAGGTGTGATCCACAGTGAGCCACTGTACCTGGCCAGTTCTCACCACACCCAGCCAGGGTTTATGCTTTTTAAAAACTCAATAAACAAGTCTGGCATGGTGGCTCATGCCTATAATTCCAACACTTTGGGAGGCCGAGGCAGGTAGATCATGAGGTCAAGAGATCAAGACCATCCTGGCCAACATGGTGAAACTCTGTCTGTACTAAAAATACAAAAATTAGCAAGGCGTGGTGGCGGGTGCCTGTAGTCCCAGCTACTTGGGAGGCTGAAGAGGAGAATCGCTTGAACCAGGGAGGCGGAGGTTGCAGTGAGCTGAGATAGCCCCACTGCACTCCAGTCTGGGCGACAAAGCGAGAGTCCATCTCAAAAAACAAACAAACAAAAACAACAACAACAAAAACTCAATAAACTTTACCTATAGAGAGAGGTACTGGGAGAAAAGTCTAGGGTAAGAGACAGATTTAGTTTCCACCACATGTCATTTTGTAGTGGTAGACAGTCTCTAAAATGTCCCCCCGTGTACCTGCCTCTGATATTCATACCCTTGTTTGGCCCCTCCCCTTAAGTGTGGGCAAGAGCTGTTAACTTGCTTCTGACCAACAGAACACGGGAAAGGTGATGGAATGTCACTTCCATGCTTAGGCTACATAAGATAGCAACTTCTGTCTTGATAGCAGTCCCTCTCCTTTGATGCTTTATGAAGCAAGCTGCCATACTGGAGAGGCCCATGTGCAAGGAGTTGAGGGCCAACAACCAGCAAGGATTTGAGGCCCTTGATGAATTGAATTCTGATAACAACCACACGAGCTTGAAAGCAGATCCTATCTCAATTGAGCCTTCAGATGAGACCCCACCCTGGTTGACACCTTGATTGCAGCCTTGTGAATCAGAAGGTTCACTGTTAAGCAGTTAAGCTGTGTCCAGATTTCTCACCCACTGAAACTATGAGATAATATAGGTGTGTGGTTTTAAGCTGCCAAAAAAAAAAAAAAGGCCCCAAAACAAAACAAGACAAATTAGCTGGGCATGGTGGTGTGCAACTGTAGTCCCAGCTATTATATTTCGAGGGCAGAGGCAGGAGGATCATTTGAACATGGGAGGTTGAGACTGCAGGGAGCTGAGATTGTGTCACTGCCCTCCAGCCAGTCTAGGTGACAAAGTGAGACCCTGTCTCCAAAAAATAAACAAACAAACAAACAAAGGCTGCAGCATCAAATCTTGCCTGCTGGCCTGCGCTACAGATTTCAACCTTGCCAGCAGCACCCATAAATTGCATGAACCAGTTCCTAAAAGTAACTGTCCATCCATCCATCATCTATGCATATTTCCTATTGGTTCCATTTCTCTGGAGAACCCTAATATGGGTAAGTACTGTTATTTCCTCCATTTTAATCATGGAGAAGGCGGGGTCTGAGAACAATTTCCTTAAAGAGCTGGTAAGCAGAACCTGGACTTGGACCCAGAAAGTTTGACTCCAGAGCCCTTGAAAATAACCATTATACTATTCTGTAACTAAGGACAACTGTGCTGGTTGGCTATCTCACTGGAGTTTTGTACCTATTTTTTTTTTTTTTTCTGATTTGTAAAGGGTCATTCAAGTGCAGTGCATCCGCCTAGAGAACCAGATAGCATGGAAGTTAAATGACCCTTGACTGATGGGCAGAGACCCATCCGTTCCTCTCAGCTGTTGTGCTGCCATCCTCCCCACCACGCAACTCTTCACAGCTACTATTTTGTTGTCCAGCAGTCTGTGCTATGGTCTTATTGTCCTTCCCGAGCAAGCATAGTCAGGGTCCTACTGGCCAAATGTACAGTAGTCTCTTAAAGGAGACTGTTCTTTGGAAGATACTGCAGGGAAGCAGAATAGAGAGGATGTATTCGGAATTCCCCTCAAGGAGTTTGAATCTCCTATATCTAGGGGTTGTGGGTAAACAACTGGAAATGCCTTCCTGACTGCCTGCTGGGAATCAGCCTATGTTTCAAGACCTCCAGACCTGCATCATAATCCTCAAACCAGATACATGTGAACTCCTCACTGCAGAGCCCAGCATTTGTTGGAGATCTTTCTTCTGCGGAACTAAACTCATACATTCTTCAAATTATTGGTGAATCCAAATTGCATAACCCTACATATAGAACTTAATTAGGGTGCACAGAGAGTCTGTAAAGCAATTCTTTTAAAGAGGCTTCTTCTGGCCAGGCCAGTGGCTCACACCTGTAATCTCAGCACTTTGGGAGGCCAAAGCAGGAGGATCATTGAGGCCAGGAGTTCAAGACTACCCTGGGTGGCAAAGCGAAATTCCATCTCTACTAAAAAATAAAAAAAATATATATATAAAAAAGAGGCTTCTTCTGAGAAAGAAAATATAGAGCTCTTGAAGCGTTCAATTGTGCAAAAAAGTTCAGAATGGCCCAGATTGTAGGGGCTGACTTTAAAATAAATTGAACTGCCTACTTACCAGCAGCATATGAACATTCACTTGTAGGGAAACTCTAGATACACTGCTATGAAAAAGTCCATGAATTCTCTGAGTCAGTGATGAAAAGAGCGGAAAAGGAAAAGACAGGGCCTGGCCAAGTGTGGGTGGCACTAATGCCAGCTTGGTGGTCTGATGGAGTTTTTTTGAAAATGATCACATTTGTAAAATGGGTTTAAAACAATATTTTGACTAGTGATTTCATGTCTGAAAAGGGTATTATTTTGGCATTTCCTCCAGTGTTTAAATGCTTTGTGTTTTGAACACACTGATTGATTACTTAATCTACAGCTGCTTCTGGGTGCTCAGCAATTTTCCCTGTCTTGTTGCTATGAGACGAGGACTTCCCTGAATTCGCCCGTGTGACAGGCATTGTGAAGAGGTAGTGGGCTCTGCCCACAAGTCACAGTGCCATCAAGCGGCCATTCTGGAAAACTGTTAGAGGAAGTCGGTTTGTTTCCAATGTTCTCTAATTACGGCACTCTAAGGTCATCATTTTCACAGATGAATTAGCAGGTTAAATGAACAGTGAAGGCTTATGTATTCCTTTCATACTCTCCTGCACACAGTTCGGATTTTAAAAATCGAATACATCCAGCCTGGCCAACATGGTGAAATCCCGTCTCTACTAAAAATACAAAAAAATTTGCAGGGCGTGGTAGCACGGGGCCTGTTAACCCAGCTACTCAGGAGGCTGAGGCAGGAGAATTGCTTGAACCTGGGAGATGGAGGTTGCAGTGAGCCAAGATGAGTGCAGTGGCAGATCTCAGCTGCAACCTTAGCCTCCTGGGTAGCTGGGACTACAGGCACGCGCACCACACGCGGCTAATCGTAGAGATGAGGGGTCTCATTATGTTGCCCAGGCTGGTCTCAAACTCCTGGGCTCAAGCGATCTGCCTCGCTGGCCTCCCAAAGTGCTGAGGAATAAATAAAACTAATGTATTAAAAAAAATGAATCCGGCCGGGCATGGTGGCTGACGCCTGTAATCCCAGCACTTTGGGAGGCCAAGGAGTGTGGATCACGAGGTCAGGAATTCGAGACCAGCCTGGCCAATATGGTGAAACCCCGTCTCTATTAAAAATACAAAAATTAGCTGGGCGTGGTGACGCACGCCTGTAGTCCCAGCTGCTTGGGAGGCTGAGGCAGAAGAATTGCTTGAACCCAGGAGGTGGTGGTTGCAGTGAGCCAAGATTGCACCACTGCACTCCAGCCTGGGTGACAGAGTGAGACTCCATCTCAAATAATCAATCAATCAATCAATCAATCAATCAATCATGCCACAGCAAGCCAAACGGCAAAATTGAAAGAAAGTTGAACTAGTGGGTAGGAGACTTTGTAGGTTAGCCCTAACTTCACCTCTCTTGGTCTCAATTTCCACTTCTAACTAATGAAGGACTTGGGTTAGGTCTCCCAACGTCCCTTCTGCTCTAAAAGTGTCTAATCCCTTGCTTCTTTTACATATGGTTTTTAGAGGAGCACAACCTGGAAGCGGATCCTGATCAGGTCTTCCCAGCTGAGCTTGGTTATGTGGCTTCAAAGCGATCTTGTGCAAATGGCAGCAAGGACGGAAGGGCAGAAGAGGGTCTGTGCCCACGGGGAGAGGTGAAATTGCCAGCAGTCTCTGGCAAACGACTCCACTCCCCACACGCTTGGTGGAGATGGGCCTCCACTGAGGATAAAATTGTCATTTCTGAGGGAGAAGTCTGGCCCAGGGTATCAGCTCCGGGCATGGGGGCTAATCCTGTGAAGAAAGGCTCACAGGCAAGTGCATCTGGGCAGGATGTGCTTATTGACTCAGCAGTAGGCTGGACGTTAATGTATTCAATGAAGATGAGAAGAAAGAGAGAATTCACATTCCACTCTAAGGATGCATCCCTGTCCCTTCCCTCCCCACCCACAGTTTATGAGACCCTGGAGCCAGGTAGGAGAACTGCCTCTACTCTGAAGCCTGCTTCCCACTGTTGCCTTGCATGGACTCCTGTTTGGAGGCCACATGAATCTGGGTCTGTGGTGCACCTCATTGTCTCCCTGTGGCTTAATTCTAGTTCTTGTGGAGTAAATGTGAGGTGTAGTGAAGGCTGTTCTTGTGTTGCGGGACTTACGCAAATTTTTATCAGTCTGTGCATTATGTGAAGCCTCCTCCAAATTCAGGATCAAGAGAGACACCAGGAATGCTGAGTATTAAGCTAAACAAAAATACGGTGAATTACCAACACCCTGAGAGACCATAGCTGAATTAATACAGGTCATGCGACTTTGGGGCTCTCTTGAATGTGACTTAATACTCTTAATTTGTCATTATTTGGGGGATTAAAAAATACCTTCTGGCCGGGACGGTGGCTCATGCTTGTAATCCCAGCACTTTGGGATGCTGAGGCGGGTGGAACACTTGAGGCCAGGAGTTTGAGACCAGCCTGGCCAACATGGGAAAACGCTATATCTACCAAAAATACAAAAATTAGCCGGGTGTGGTAGCTGTAGTCCCAGCTGCTTGGGAGGCTGAGGCACGAGAATCGCTTGAACCTGGGAGACAGAGGTTGCAGTGAGCTGAGATTGTGCCACTGCACCCCAGCCTGGGTAATGGAACGAGACTCTGTTTTAAATAGAAAAAAAAAAACAACTCTTTACAAAAGAGCTTGTATGACATTGTCTCACTGAACATCCATCTACTGTAGTAAACTCCCAGAACATTAGACACAATAGAGCTTAGAAATCACCTAGTGTCATTCTTTTCCATTTAAACTGAGACCTACAAATACATAAAAATAAAATGGAAACAAATTAAACTTTTCACACTGTAACTCTAAAACATAATATTTCACGTAAAAAGACAAACAGCACAACTACGGCAGGGGTCTCCTATATTTTAACAAGTCTGAACCATGAAATTCAAGGGCTAAGTGAGGTAAATATCTGGCACATTTTGTTGTTTTAGAGCCATTTGATGATGGGATAAGAATGTGAGGAGGAGGGGAAAAGGGAGAAAGAAAAATATGATATATTATTTCTTTTCTTTTTCTTTTTTTTTTTTTTTTTTGAGACGGAGTCTTGCTCTGTCGCCCAGGCTGGAGTGCAGTGGCTGGATCTCAGCTCACTGCAAGCTCCGCCTCCCAGGTTCACGCCATTCTCCTGCCTCAGCCTCCCCAAGTAGGGACTACAGGCGCCCGCCACCTCGCCCGGCTAGTTTTTTGTACTTTTTAGTAGACACGGGGTTTCACTGTGTTAGCCAGGACGGTCTCGATCTCCTGACCTCGTGATCCACCCGTCTCGGCCTCCCAAAGTTCTGGGATTACAGGCTTGAGCCACCGCGCCCGGCCATGATATATTATTTCTATCTTTGGAATTTGTGATTGAACAAAGCCTCTCAACTTAAAAACATCAGCTCTGTAAATGTTTTGTAGATTAAATATTTTGTTATTCTTTGTCCCAAACATCAAAACGTAATCTTGTCTCATTCCCTTGTGTCCGGGAGGTAGGAAGGTACAGGTTTCCCTCCTTATCGCAAACATTCCGCAGCACAAGTCCAAGAACCTATCTACAGCCAAGGAACCGGCTCATTACATTTCAACTAGACCCTTTTTAAGAATCACCAATGAATCTTAAATTCAGCTGATTTTTTAAAATTGTAGATAAAAAAGAGGCCAGGCGCGGTGGCTCAGGCCTGCAATCCCAGCACTTTGGGAAGCCGAGGCAGGCAGATCTCCTAAGGTCAGGAGTTTGAGACCAGCCTGGCCAACATGGTGAAACCCCGTCTCTATTAAAAATACAAAAATTAGCTGGGTGTGGTGGCAGGTGCCTGTAATCCCAGCTACTTGGGAGGCTGAGGCGGGAGAATCACTTGAACTTGGGAGACAGAGGTTGCAGTGAGCCAAGATCACGCCATTGCACTCCAGCCTGGACAACAGAGTGAGACTCCGTCTCAAAAAATAAAAAATAAAAATAAAAAGAACAGCCAAATTCTCTTAGACCTTTGACTTCTACCAAGGCAGTGGTCAGGAAGCCCTTCAAGGCCTGGATGGGTTTGGCCCCTCGTGTTCTCTAGGGAGACATCCGAAATGTCAAGGAAAGAGCGACAGACAGACATGCGGTTAGAGGCCTGAGTTTGAATACCAGCTCTGTCACATTCCAACTTGGGCAGGTCACATAACTTTTGAGTTCCAGTTTGCTCATCTATAAAAGGGATGATAATAAATATATCACAGAATTGTTGAGAGGATAAAGGAGATAATGCATGTAAAATTGCTGAACAACTGAAGTTATTATTTGCAGCTCTTGTTAACTAGGGCGTGAAAATGCATACTAGTCTTGTCTCTAAACCCTTTATTGTTTAAATAAAAACATTTTTTAAATGTGCTGGCTGGTCCTCGATTTGAAATAATGGAGATCTGGGAACCAGAGGAAACACATTCCCTAGTTATCACAGGCAAAGAAGAGTTTGAGTTTGGCCAGGGTATGGTGCTGTGCCCTGGAGAGAGATGAGGGAGACCAGGCTCTGGCTAGAGAAATGGCCTCAAGTTTCTAGGAGAATGAGGAAGGCAGTCCTTGCCCTTGCTGTCCTGGTGTATAGGGGTAGGGCTGGGCAGCTGAAAGTCTCGGCCTGAATTGCAGAGCCTGTACAGAGAAATGCCATCTGTCATGTCTGTCTTTGGCATTTTTTAGATATGCTAGCAACAGCACCTGCGCATTTACTTGTATATAACTCAAAAATGGGAGGTAAATGTCCTAGACACAGCCTAGATGGGGCACAGATGTCAGGAAAACATTGCATTGACTTTGCATTTTTCAAGGCTTCATCAGCTGCTTAGAAGGATAAAAACAAGAGAAAGAGCAAGAGAAATTAGGCAACTCTATGCTTTTCCCCCCTAAGAATCTTGATTAAAATCCAACCACAGAAGACTTCCCAGCAAGTTCCAATATATGACGTGCTTTCCATAGCAGATCTGGCTAGTGGTTACTTGCAGGAAGGTAACGTGACAACCTATACACTATTAACTCATCATAAATGTTGCCTAGTGAAAGAAATATAAATCTCTGAGATAGGTGACATGAGGATTTCATTTGGAACTGAAGCCCATAGTTATAAAACTTCAGTAAGGAGGAGAAAAACAAAACAAAATAAAACTAGACTGAATCATTAATCAAAGACTGTGTGTATGGCTTAGGTTTATGTTTTTGAACCAACAGTAAATAAGTGTTAAGAAAGCATTTCTTTTTTATGCATGTAACTAATATATTAATAGTAAAAGGACCGTTGGCTGTAGCTCAAAGTGAATGCTTTCCCTAAAACATAAAAAGCAAGTAAAATAAAACCCACAAAAACTACAATAAACAAATGAACGCATTTTACAAAATAAAACATTTCCCTTGGAAAGTTGAGGGAAAACAAATATGTAAATAGCTTCTGTTTTTATAATTAAAGCTTTTTAATCTCTGGTGCATAACAATTGAAAGAATGAGAAATTAAACAAAAGTATTTGGTGGATTTGAGTTAATGGGCCAAGCAAGCTTTTTTTCCTTGGCTTCTCTGTCAAATGAGTCATAGATTGAGTCTTTGGTAATAGTTTTGGCCATGGAAGGGATTTCTGAAATGCCAACATAGTTTTTTTTGGCCATCCTTGAACTCGTTGTGATAGTATAGGCATTGCTTCGGTAACATTTCATAGAGGACATGCAAAAAGTCTCTTTCATTCCTCTCCGAAAATTGGCATTATAAATTGAATACAGAGTAGGTTTAGAGGCTGAAGAACTAAAGGATATCCATGTGATAGCTGTGAAAACAAGGGAACTTTTCTTATAGTCTTGTTCATGTGGGTGCCATAGCTGAGCTACATGAAAAGGCAGCCAGGAGAGCAAAAACAACAGATTTAAAATGAGGAACATCTTGATGGTTTTCACTTTTGTCCGAGGGACAATGTTCATTGTCCTCCTCACTGTTCGGCCATCTGTGCCTATTCTCCAAATATATTTTATGACCTTTTGGTAAAATAAAATTATGAGGGCAGATGGAATCACAAAGCCCACCAAGAAGTGGATGACAGTATAGGCAGTGCCTTCCCAAGAGGAAGGGAGGAAATAGTTACAATGACTGTCCCAGTTGGAGCCATAGAAAAAGAGCACAGGGGTCACAAAGGCTGCATCAAAGATCCACGATGCTGCAATCATTTTCTTGGCTTTTTCTCTGGACACCTTGAAGCTCAGAGGATAGACGATGGTGTAGAACCGGTCTATGCAGATGGAGAGAAGAACATAGATCTGGACACCTGGAGTGAGATACTGAAAATATCGCACAACCTTGCACATTGCACTACCAAGTGTCCACCTTCCAGTGGTGAACTGGAGCAGGACGAAAGGCGTGCTGGCAACGCTAATGAGAAGGTCAGCACATGCCATGGAGACCACAAAGTAGTTGGTGGTAGACTGAGTCCTCCTACTCCTGTGGATGACCAAACAAACCAGGGAATTGCCGAAGATAGAAAACAACCACAGAGTCCCAAAGAAGATGCTGGCTGTGGCCACTTCCCCGGGGTTCAGTCCATAGTGCAGATGTGTTTGGTTGCTCATCCAGCTGTGCTCCTCACCTAATTCCATCAGGTACTGGCTTGGCAGAGGTGTGGCTGCTGCAGTGCAGCTGCGGTTTTGGAGTGGTACCAGAAGTGTAGGAATAATCAACTGTGGCTTGCTGTTATCCATTCTGTGAGCAAAAACCATATTCACTTTTTTCCTCTTAATTCTGGATGGGGAAAAGAAGAATGAGGCCTCCTGTTAAAAAGGTGTCATACAGGTTGGTTATGATTATGAAGGCGAATGATCTTATTTGACATTTAGATTGGTTGTCATTTGTCTATGAGTAGGACTTGTGCATTGGCAGGAAAACATAACTACTATCCAGAAAAAGCCTGGCCCCCATTTTGTTTTCATTTTAGGAGCTGTTTCAGCAGATCCCAGCTCAGGCTCTCTCTGGCCTCACCTTCTCTTGAGCCTTAGTCATAATACCAAGCCCCACTCCTACACATATCCTTTTCCCTGTACTCATCAGAGATCACAGAGGATTAGGGAATCTCAAATCTGGCTCATACTAAGGGTGTTACCACCAACTGAAGATCTGCTGGCATTCTGGGCAAGTATGTGAGAAGTTCCTAATTGTCATGAGGTTGCAAGAGAGGAAAGTTTGGACAGATGAAAACACACAGATTTTGACTATGGAAGTAGCTAACAGCAGTCTGTGAATAGAGACTGGCTAGCTACTGGGAAGGGTGCTGTCCTTACTTAGTGTAGATTTTCCATCATAGAAGGATCATGGTAACACATGGAGCAATCAACACTGCTACATGAGCCAGAAATAGCTCCTAATTTAATGACATGTGAAAATAGGCTGCTTTTTCTAGAAGACACAGTTCATGCACTAATAGCTTGCCACCTACTAGTGACATATATTTTGATGCTATTCTGTTGTTGTTGTTTCACAAAATATTGACTGAAGAACATACAAGATGTCCTCTAAGAAATGGAACCAGGTTACGGGAGACCTTGTGGCAGTCAGGTGATTAAAAACAACAACAACAAAAAATGTAACTGTTAGCTAAGCATAGTGGCGAACACCTATAGTCCCAGCTACTCAGAAGGCTGAGGCAGGAGGATCACTTGGGCCCAGAAGTTTGAATCCAGCCTGGGCAACATAGCAAGACCCTATCTCAAAAAAAAAAAAAGTAACTTAAAATTACTAAGCACTTTTTAAAAGCTTACAAAGCTTATAGTTCTTAGATATAAAAGAATATTTTAAAGTTTAGCCTTTATTTTATACTTTTTGTATTATTCAGTGAGAAAAAAAGTCACACTTTTTAAACAGGCAAAAAAGATTAACTAGTTGTGGGCCATTCAATTAAAACTGAAGTGATTTTGCTCACAGAATTTAAAGGTTCAATTTGGTCTGAATCCAGGAAACGAAAAGAGAAACAGTAGCAATGTAATCCATAATAACCATAACAATTATGGTGATTAACATAAGAGATAAGGATAAACATTAATATTTTCAAGAATGTGTCCACTAAAAGTAAAAGCCCATGTGGGGTTACAGCCACCATTTTGCTGAGATTCCATCTGGCCTGTGGCACAGGGGATGTGGCTCCAGCAACAGGCTTTTCTAGTGGTCACTAGTTTCTTTCTTGGTGGGCTCCTGTGTCTGCACCTCACAAAGAAACATTTCTCAAGTGACAGCCAGGATTAAATAATAGTTCATAATGAAACGACGATTCTTAATGACTAATTTTTTCTTTTTTTTTTCTTTTTTTTTTTTTTGAGACAGAGTCTCACTCTGTCCCCTGGGCTGGTGTGCAGTGGCATGATCTCTGCTCAATGCAACCTCCACCTCCCAGGTTCGAGAGATTCTTGTGTCTCAGCCTCTCAAGTAGTTGGGACTACAGGTGTGCGCCACCATGCCTGGCTAATTTTTGTATTTTTAGTAGAGACCGGGTTTCCCCATGTTGGCCAGGCTGGTCTTGAACTTCTGACTTCAAGTGATTCGCCCGCCTCGGCCTCCCAAAGTGCTGGGATTACTGGTGTAGCAACTGCACCCGGCCCTTGTTTTTTCTTTTTCTTTTTTTTTTTTTTGAGGTGGAGTCTGGCTCTGTGGCCCAGGCTGGAGTGCAGTGGCGCCATCTCGGCTCACTGCAAGCTCCGCCTCCCGGGTTCCCGCCATTCTCCTGCCTCAGCCTCCCGAGTAGCTGGGACTACAGGCGCCGCCACCACGCCCGGCTAATTTTTTGTATTTTTAGTAGAGACGGGGTTTCACCGGGTTAGCCAGGATGGTCTCGATCTCCTGACCTCGTGATCCGCCCGTCTTGGCCTCCCAAAGTGCTGGGATTACAGGCTTGAGCCACCGCGGTTGTACTAATTTGTGATAGAGAAAGAAGTGTTACTACATATCATCTTCACCAAAAAGCCACATTCAATACAAGTCTGGTGCTCCAGGCAATATACTCAATGCTGTTCTGTTATCTTTAGGCTTTTTTGTCCATGAGGCAACCTTACTTAAGCAAGCTTAAGTAAGATAATTAAAATTAAAAAAAATTGTTTTAAATGTGTTTTTGCCACACAGAAAGCCAAAATAATTAAACATTCTGATCACTAAAAGATCTTTAAGAATGCTGGGAAAATGATAGCCAATGGTAAGAACAGCAACCATACTTTCCACATAAGAAATCAAGGCCAGGTGTGGTGGCTCTCGCCTGTAATCCCAGCACTTTGGGAGGCTGAGGTGGGCGGATGACAAGGTCAGAAGATCGAGACCAACCTGGCTAACACGTGAAACCCCATCTCTACTAAAAATACAAAAAATTAGCCAGGCGTGGTGGCAGGCACCTGTAGTCCCAGCTACTCAGGAGGCTGAGGCAGGAGAATCGCTTGAACCCAGGAGATGGAGGTTGCAGTGAGCCAGGATCGCGCCATTGTACTCCAGGCTGGGCAATGGGGTGAGAGGCCATCTCCAAAAAAAAAAAAAAAAAAAAAATCAGGACATAAGATCTAAAATTAGCATTGTCCTAGAAAATCTGGACTGCATGACCCTTATATATATAAGATTGTAATCATCTTTTCGCCTTCATATGTGTAAAACCTATGAAACTTAAAAAAAAAAAATCTTTTAAGATTTAAAGTTTAAAAATAAACTAAAACAGACAAACAATTTCCCCAGACAGAACACTGTTCTAACTTTTCTGGGATGCCTGTGGCCTGAATAAAACAGGAGTCCACAGGCACTTTTCCTTAATGCTCACACTTGAAAACCTGTGACCTTCCTTCTGTTTCTTTCTTCCTCTAACAACAAAACTCTGTAAATGAAACTCAAGCTCACCGCTTTAACTAAAGCCTGGGGGCGAGAGGCCCATCCATCATTTGCTGCAGCTGCTTTACACCCATGAGTATGTCTGCCCATTTCCCCAGCCCGACCACTGGGAAGCAGAGGATCTCGATGCTCAGAAACAGGACGAGGGAGCCCGAGGAATTTCTGAGTCTAGGTTTCCTCTGCTGGTGGCATGAGTTCTCACTGCACCTAAAATTGCTGCCGTTCTGAATATTCATTCAACAAACCGAGAAACTGGGCTAGGTATAAAGAAAAGAAAGATACGTAGGGCCCATAAAACAAGCAGTGTGCCAAATTATAACTCAATTTGATAATAATTATAATTAACTGCTAAGAACAGAACTATGTACAAGGAGCTAAGTAAGATAAAAACAGGGATGCCTGGGTAAGGGGAAGAAGAGGAAAGGCTTCACAGAAGAGGTGAAGTTTGAGCTGGGAGCTTAGAGGATGAATAGGACTTCTTCAGGAAGACAAGTGAATAAAACATTCCAGGGGAGAGAGAGAGCATGTGGATTTCATTTTGGGGTCATTCTTCTGGGTTGATCTTTTTTGGAGCCCTTTTCCCCTCAGAAACATAGTTTCCTTCAGACCATGCCTCTCAGAGTACATAGTTTCTAAATGCCCTACAATCAAACTGACCTAAATTTTTCCTCTGGTTACAATGAGAGGTTATATTTTCTGCATTCATGGGCAGAAATGCGGTCAGACAGTGGGTAAGAACATTAGCATATCCAGAATGGTTGTGGTACCCTTGTTCATACAGCATCTTGTTAGTCCTTTACTGCAGCATTTTCCGTTTGTTTTGCTCTAACTTAGCCATACAGTACTTTGGAGTCTCCCAGGGAGCTTTAAAACATATTGATGCCTGGGTCCCAGCTTGAGGGATTTTAATTTAATTGCTCTGGAGTACAGCCTGTGTGTTGGATGTTTCAAAGTTCCCCAGGTGATCCTGATGTGTAGCCAAGATTAAGAATATCTGCTTTAGAAATACCTCGATGTTTCTGTCTTCTCCAATAAACTATGGACTCCAGTAGGGAGATGGGGATGCTATTCTTTTTCTCCGTGCTCTACAGCTTCCGCTGAAGTTCTTTACATTAATAATTGCTTATTAGATGTTTACTAAATTGGATCTGTAAGGACAGAGAGCTGAAATAAATGACTCTTACTCTATGTGCCTCTGCTAGGAGAATTAAATGCAGATAGAAAATCATTATATATTGTCAGGGAGCTGAAACAGTGGGGACCATGGTGATAGCGGAAAACATGACTCCTGATAAAAGCAGGGCAGGTGAAACTGAAGCTACCAGGTCAACTGCTATATGAAACAGATATCTCATCTCAGGGAAAGCGAAGGCAATTTAGGTGTCCTCAGACAGGTTCTTGCGCTTTCCTCCCAGAAAAAAGGTCTGCCATATTATAACTAAATTCTAGGGTCTCAAAGTAAAGTTTCAAAAAGGCCTCCCTTGCTCCATTAATTTGGATAAAAATATATCTTCAAGGGGGTGTTTCTGAAATATAAGATCTGGTTAATTAGTAATTCTCTTCAGAGCTATCCATGTGAAGTAATTTTAGGACAAGAAAGCCTTCTTCACCTCTTTCCTGTTCAACCTATCCCTTCCCAGCCGGGTCTGAGACTACCATTTGGCATACTCCCTTGGCTGAGGTACTGAAGGCCCTTATTTATCTCTATCTGTATATGATCTAAAAGAGGAATCATTCATTTATCCTATTATCTACTTCTCATCCACGCAGGCTTCAAGATTAATACACGAGTGGGGAAAAAGGTAGATGCGTTGTCATAGTACAGAACTGGGGGCCAGGCATGGTGGCTCACACCTGTAACCCGGGTGGCCGAGGCAGGCGGATCACCTGAGGTCAGGAGTTCAAGACCAGCTTGGCCAACATGGCAAAACCCCATCTACTAAAAATACATAAATTAGCCAGGCGTGGTAGCACGTGCCTGTAGTCCCGGCTACATGGGAGGCCGAGGCAGGAGAATTGCTTGAACCTGGGAGGCAGAGGTTGCAATGAGCCGAGACCATGCCACTGCACTCCAGCCTGGGCGAGAGTAAGACTCTGCATCTCAATTAAAAAAAAAAAAAAAAAGAACTGGGGACTGGTTGGGTGGACCCCTGTAATGATGGGATCCTGGGGCGCCTGGGAGGAGAATGTACCCTATCACTTTGCTTTGTAATTTTTATTTTGCATGTTTGTCTCCCCCATTAGGTTATGAGTTCCTTGAGGATCGGGACTATGTCTTTACTTCTATATCCCTGGGGCACATAGCTATTAAAAAAAAGGTTTAATGAATATATGAATGGGTGGATATGTTAGTAAAAATTATCCAATACTTGAAAATAAGGCAAAAAAGGACATATTATTTTAAGGTCATACAGGGACATTATTAAATGGACCTCTCCAAGGATTATTTAATTCTCTGGGAGAATGTACCTGTGCTTGACTTTGCTATTTAATATTTAACTAGAGCTCAGACACTGTGAAAATATTTATATGTTAACTTGTAGATTTCTTTCTAGCAGAAAAAAATAACCCCAATGGTTGTGGACTTACTGCCCTCTAGGACATTAGCCAGTTTAGTGTTTACCTAGCAATTTTATGCTGAAATTCTTTTTTAAAAATGCCTATAAAGATGCATTCTTCAAATGCTCTTGGAACCAGCTTTATTATCTCATTGGTTCCTTCGGTATTATGTTAATAAATCTTTAACATATGTTCATCCCATATTTGTTTTTTTTTTTTTTTTTTTTTTTTTTTTTTTTTTTTGAGACGGAGTCTCGCTGTGTCTCCCAGGCTGGAGTGCAGTGGCGTGATCTCGGCTCACTGCAAGCTCCGCCTCCCGGGTTCACGCCATTCTCCTGCCTCAGCCTCCCAAGTAGCTGAGACTACAGGCGCCCGCCACCACGCCCGGCTAGTTTTTTGTATTTTTAGTAGAGACGGGGTTTCACCATGTTAGCCAGGATAGTCTCGATCTCCTGACCTCGTGATCCACCCGCCTCGGCCTCCCAAAGTGCTGGGATTACAGGCTTGAGCCACTGCGCCCGGCCCATCCCATATTTGTATAAGTCATGATTCTAACTTTTTGAAAATCATACTTTGTTGGATGGAATGGATGGATGAATGACTGGAAGCTAAAAAGAGGGAGTGGAGGACCACAGAGAGGAATGGGGCATAGTCGACAAACTTTGCCTCACAATTCTGCATTAACTGTTGGATAGGTTTTTCAGTTAGTTGTTGGGGTATTTCTAGACTTAAAAATACCCTAACAACTAACTTTTTCTCCTCTTGTGATTATAAAGATTCACAAATATTCTCACAAGGTAGAAAGACCATTTTTATTTCTTGAGGTTTGTTTAAAAATTTAATGTCAAACAAGAATTTTTATAATGTTGATGTTTTACATGACTTGGTTGAAAAAAAACACAATAGAAACATTTTTTGTAGAATGCTAAGTATCTGCTGGACCTATATGGATACATATGGCTATTTACTAATGAGCAGTAAGATTACAGTCATGACAGTAGTTATAGCATTCATACAACCAAGAATTAATACTTGTTTTTGTGCTTACTATGTGCGGCACTTTATATGTGTAACCCTTCAAAGTAGGTAAAATTACTGGCCTTGTTTTACAAATGAAAAAAAAACTGAAGTTCTTCTCCAAAGTCATACAGCTGGAAAGTGGCCACTCCAAAGCCCTTGCTCTTAACTACCACCAGGGTTTCCTGATCAGTGAGACCACGGAGGGCTGAATTCAGAGAGTCAAACTGGATGTACATTGGTAAGTCTTTCTTGACTCTTCATTCAAACAGAGGAATACAAAGTTATTCCCTAGAGCCTATCCACAGATGCATCTGTTGAATATGCTAGCTCAGCAATATGTGACATAGTGAACAGTTTTAAAAAATGATCACTTCCACAATGTACTGCACAGAAGCTTAGCATCAAAAGTGCAGCAGACATGCTGGCCTGGAGAAATAACCTTTCTTCAGAAAAAAGAATGTGAGAGTATTGGAATTTCAACATGATGTATAATTAACTGTTGCCTTTTAAACAGAATGAAAGCAGAATTCTAGACTTCAATTTCAGTCGAAGTGAGGAAAAAATTTGATCAATTGTATTATCCCACTAGGAAATTATCTTATAAATTTTCGTTGTTTAAATTCAGGAAATACCATGGTACGGAGATTTTATCTTAAACCTTTCATTGTTGTCCAGGCTTGATTTGCTTACATGTGAAAATGGGAAATGCCTGTAACACTAGTGGGCTGGGACTGGCTTACATAGGGAGCCCTGAGCCAACTGTATATACATTTCTTCCCCACTTCAGGCTCAAAGACATCATGTTGATATCATGAATCAGCCATGGTAGGAGTATGGCAAACACCAAAAATTGAAGTTTTGTTTTCTTTTCCCCCCTCTGCAGAGCCAGTTGTTAAACATTTACCCGCACACCACTTCCAGTAGGGCAGGGCTTTCAGGGCAGCCTGTTCTAAGTCCTGAACTTACACACATTGCTGAACTTAAAAATGGCTCAGGAGGCCACACAAGCTCTTCTGAAGCTTCCTAAGTGGCTCTCTTGCTGTGTGGCCTTGAGATAAGACTCTGGTGTATGTGTGCTTGTGTGTGTTTTATAGAGATGAGGTCTTGCTATGTTGCCCAGGCTGGTCTTGAACTCCTGGGCTCAAGCAGTCCTCCTGCCTTGGCCTCCCAAAGCGCTGAGATTATGGGTGTGAACCACCATGCCCAGCTGAGATAAGACTCTGACATGAACATTAAGTGGCTTATAAAACTACATAAGGCTAGGTAGCCACCAGCATGACTGTGGTGGGGTAACAGGAAAACCAGAGAGGGTGAGACATGTTCTTACAATGTCGACTCAGATGAGGTTGCTAGATAAAATACAGGATGCCCAGGTAAATGTGAATTTCAGATAAATAACAAATAATTTTTTAGTAAAAGTATGTCCCATGCAATATCTCATGCAACATTTTGCTGATGTCCTATATTTTTATTTGTTAAATCTGGCAAACCTACACCCAGAATGTAATCTTCTGCTAAAAAATCTATGTTTTAAATCTCACACAGTAGGCATACTGCAAAGCAGATATGTATGTAGGCTTTGAAGTCAGTTGCATCCTATTCCTGTCACTCATTCCCTAGCTGGGTGACCTTGGCCAAGTTACCTAACCCTCTTGAGCTCCAATTTTCTTATTTGTAAAATAAGGATAGTCAGTTCCTATCTCATTTGATTATTATAATTAGATGAGAGAATATACACAGAACTTAGATGAGTTAAAACATGTACATATGAGGCCGGGCGCGGTGGCTCAAGCCTGTAATCCCAGCACTTTGGGAGGCCGAGACGGGTGGATCACAAGGTCAGGAGATAGAGACCATCCTGGCTAACATGGTGAAACCCCGCCTCTACTAAAAAATACAAAAAACTAGCCGGGCGAGGTGGCGGGCGCCTGTAGTCCCAGCTACTCCGGAGGCTGAGGCAGGAGAATGGCGTGAACCTGGGAGGCAGAGCTTGCAGTGAGCTGAGATCTGGCCACTGCACTCCAGCCTGGGCGACAGAGCGAGACTCTGTCTCAAAAAAACAAAAAACAAAAAACAAAAAACAAAAAAAAACATGTACATATGCCTGATATGAGGAAAACAACAGGTGTTATTTTTAGATATAGTTCTACAAAACACCTAGTTCTGTGTCTGGCATATAGCAACTGCTTCAAAAATTAATCTTTCAAACCATATGACAAACAAATTTTAGTAACCATATTACACATCACATACTATAGTAATAATACTAACATTGGTCACATAATCAAGGGTAAATGACTTTTGTGAAGGGGCCTGGGTACCTAATCATCATTCACAAGGGGAATTTTTAAGGGGAAAATCGTTGAGGCCCAAATAAATAAACACATTTTCTCCAAGTTGGGGATGATTTTATGTGACACGTTGGCCAGATCAAACTTTTTAAGATTTCCTACATCAAAATACGTAATACAACTGGACTGAATATGCCTTTTCCAAAAGCCCATAGAATCCATTCTGCTTAAATTATTTCCATTAGAGGCTGGGCATAGTGGCTCACGCCTATAATGTCAGCACTTTGGGAGGCCAAGGAGGGCAGATCACCTGAGGTCAGGTGTTCAAGACCAGACAGGCTAACATGGTGAAACCCCATCTCTACTAAAAATACAAAAAAAAAAAAGCAATTAGCTGGGTGTGGCAGCTGGCGCCTGTAATCCCAGCTACTAGGGAGACTGAGGCAGGAGAATTGCTTGAACCTGGGAGGCAGAGGTTGCAGTGAGCTGAGATTGCACCACTGCACTCCAACCCAGACAAGAGTGAGACTCCACCTCAAAAAAAAAAAAAATTATTTCCATTAGATATTTTGAATAACTGCAAAAGAACCTCACACTGCCAATGAAAACAGAGCTTCCACCACCTGAGACTCCTGGTGCCACAAGCTTATAGGCCTGGAATTTTCTCTACTGGTCTTTTTCCTTTCCTCCTCTTATACAATATATATATAAGTATTCCTCCATAATAATCCAGCTCTGTACCTTTCGAACTGTTTCCTAACTGGGATCAAGCAGTTTCTCAAGCTCAGACTGGGTGTATTTTCTTTTTGTTTGGAAACTGGATATGCTTTCATGGTAACATGATTTTTTTTTAAACAGAGCTGTTTTCAAAACAGCTTCTTCTAACTTCATAAAATAGCTTAAAACAACCATGAACATTCCTGGCTCAGAAATTCTGCCTATCTAGATTTAAGGGACTATTACTCTCCTATCACATTTGCCTCTTTCTTTATCCTTCACATGAATTCAAAAATATCACCCTCTCTCACAATTACAGCATCATCCTTTTTAAAGTCAAGATCCCTATTAAAATATAAATGTTTCTTAAAGACTGGTTGTACTTTTTTTTTCGGTTTTACATTTTATCAGTAGAGTAGTGATCTCTGAGACCCATTCATTCTATCTCTGAAATCTACGATTAGTGAAATGAGAACAGGGCCGGGCGCGGTGGCTCAAGCCTGTAATCCCAGCACTTTGGGAGGCCGAGACGGGCGGATCACGAGGTCAGGAGATCGAGACCATCTTGGCTAACACGGTGAAACCCCATCTCTACTAAAAAATACAAAAAATTAGCCGGGCGAGGTGGCAGGCGCCTGTAGTCCCAGCTACTCGGGAGGCTGAGGCAGGAGAATGGCGTAAACCCGGGAGGTGGAGCTTGTAGTGAGCCAAGATCCGGCCACTGCACTCCAGCCTGGGCGACAGAGCAAGACTCCGTCTCCAAAAAAAAAAAAAAAAAAAAAGAAAAGAAAATGAGAACAGAAGAGATGCCAAAAGCAAAAGCCATGAGGACCATCAGTAACTGAGAGAATTAAGATGGGGTGTCATTATGAGAAGGGCTGGGTGAAGGGTGAAAGGTGAAGTTGAAGAAGATAAACTTCACCTCCTTGACAGTTTTGTGAAGGAATGGATAACCGCTGGGTAGATACCCTACCCAAATGAATATAACAGAAAGGAGCCTGAGTTTTACCCCACATGTTGTCTATAGGCTGCAGTCCTCCCCTAATTCTTTGCAAACAATGTTGCATGAAAAAAATGTTAGGTCATGTTGGCCTCTCTCTGGGGGTGATCACCTCCATGGATGTATAAAGAATACTATCTAATATTTCTCTTCCCAACTGCTGCTTAGTAGAATTCCTTGTATACAGCATACAGCTGCAGGTTTAATACTGAATTTCCCCACCTCCCTACATTCACACAAAATCTGTAAGGTAAGATAAAATGTAAAAGAAACAAGTGCGAAAAAATTTCGCCCTGGCCGGGTGTGGTAACTCATGCCTATAATCCCAGCACTTTGGGAGGCCAAGGTGGGTGAATCACTTGAGGTTAGGAGTTTGAGACCAGCCTGACCAACATGGTGAAACCCCACCTCTACTAAAAATACACAAATTAGCCAGACGTGGTGGTGGGTGCCTACAATCCCAATTATTTGGGTGGCTGAGGCAGGAGAATTGCTTGAACCCCGGAGGTAGAGGTTGCAGTGAGCCAAGATTGCACTACTGCACTCCAGCCTGGGTAACAGAAAAGATTCCATCTCAAAAAAAAAAAAAAAAAAAAATTGACCCTAAGAAGTGACCATTTTGTTATGATGGCATATTCAATCATAACATCTATCCATTTTTTTAAAAAATCACTTAGTATGGCCAGAGTTGTGTTCATTGCTGGGGACACAGATGTTATAATAACCAGACAGACCAGATCCCTGTTTTTATGGAGCTTACTTTTAACATGGGAAACAAATAATAAACAGCTAAACAAATAAAAATGTCAGTAATTCAGAAATGATTAGTGCTATGTAGAAAAAGAAAGCAGAATGGGTGACCAAGAATTGGTGGGAAATGGAATGGCAGATGGCTGGTTAGCTGGTTACCCAATGACCATTCCCAACTCCTCCCTCTCCTGCCTTACTTACGAGGCTAAAAAGGTAAGATAATAATTTCCCCACCATCCCTTTCAGCTAGGTGTGGTCACATCAATATAATCGTCTTCTGGCCAGAGACAAGAGAAAGTCTCCCAGCAGGGGGTTGGGAGGTTCTCGGAAAAATGTTTCTTCCTTGAAAAAAGGAAAGAGGTGTGTGGTGAGTATTCTCATGGGCCTGGCCGCCTCTCTGCTTCTTACCACTGTAAACTGCCATATGAAGATGTCAGGGCACTGGGTGGTATCTTCTGAGGTCAGTGGAAGTCCTGAGACTCACCGAGACACAGTGCCCTGACACTGTGGTGCTGCTAGGACACTCACCTCCAGATTTACTAAATACAATCAATGTCTTTATGGCTTAAGCCACTTTGAGTTTTGTTACTCACCTCTGAAAGCACCCTGACTGAAACAGGGTCTGGTTTTAGATGGAGCGGTTAGAGAAAGGTTCTCTAAAGAATCTGCCCCTCATTGGGGCATCTGAAACCCCAATGACAGGAAGCCCGCCATGACATTCAAGCAGAAGAAGTGATGAATGCAAAGACCCTGGTGTAGGAATGAGCTTGTTAGGTGGCTGTAGCATATCAATGCCGAAGAAAATGATACCTGATATAACCGGAAAGGTGGGCAAGGGTAGGATTACACAGGGCATTGTAGGGCATGGTTTTATTATATTGAAAGAAAATCCATCGCAGGTTTCAGGCAAAGAAGTGAAATGAGTATGACATTTTTTTAACCCCCTCACTCAGATTTATGTTTTAAAAATACAACTTTAGTTGCTGTGTAGGTGGCCAAGAGTAGAAGCAGGGAGAATAGTTAACAGGCTATTTATTACACCCAGCACTTTGGGAGGCCGAGGCAGGTGGATCACTTGAGGTCAGGAGTTTGAGACCAGCCTGGGCAACATGGCAAAATCCTGTCTCTACTAAATATATAAAACTTAGCCCGACATGGTGGTGGGCACCTGTAATCCCAGTTACTTGAAAGGCTGAGGCAGGAGAATTGCTTGAACCCAGGAGGTGGAGGTTGCAGTGAGCTGAGATCGTACCTCTGCACTCCAGCCTCGGCGACAGCTAGACTTTGTCTCAAAAAAAAAAAAAAAAAAAAAAAGTCTATTACAGCCTGGGAAACATAGTCAGACCCTATCTCTACCAAAACCAAAATAAATAAATAAATAAATAAAAATTAGCTGGATATGGTGGGAGGCTCCCAGCTACTTGGGAGGCTGAGGCAGGAGAACTGCCTGAGCCTAGGAGGTTGAGGCTGCAGTAAGCGAGGATCACACCACTGCACTCCAGCCTGGGTGACAGAGCGAGACTCTGTCTCTAAATAAATAAGATGCTATTACAATAATCTAAGTAAGTGATGATGGTGGCTTAGACCAGGGTGGTGGCAGTGTAGGTGGAGAAAAGTAGATGAACATTGAAAGTATTATGGAGACAGAAACAAGATTAGTTGATGTGTGATGGGGTTAGGGGATGGGGATGACTTCTAGTTTTGAGAGCCTGAGAGCAAGAGAGAAAAAGTTTAGGGAGCTTGAAATCAATAATACCGTTTTAGATAAGTTAAATTCCCACTAGATATCCATGTAGAGATATCAGCTGGCTACTGAATATGTACGTTTGGAAAAATGTCTTTTGAAAATCTGTGCCCATTTGAATCAATTCATTCATCACTCCATAAATATACACTAAGATCATACTATGCTCCAGAATGTGCTGTGTTAATAATTAGATACACAATGGTAAACAAAACTGTATCCCTACCTTCATGAAGACCACAGTGTAATTAGTTGTAGAGGGGTGGAGAGTAGTAAACAGCTAAGAAGAAATGAATGTATTAAGTTGTAGTAAGTCCAATGAAAGAGTAGGCTCCTATAAGAGAGCATGGTAAGGACCCTCCCCTGGGCTGGGGTCGGGGAGGCAATGGAAGCAGCAGCAGAGATGATGAAGAATGGCTCATCTAAGGTAGACTCGCCAGGACCCCTGCTGCTGACAGATGACAAGAGAGTCTAGCCAACTGCCGCCTTGGGTCCCAGTCACCTTCCAGGTCCTTACAATGTTCTAGGCTCCTTGAGGCCTGGACTTAGGACTGTTGTGATAGTGTGTTGTCCTGGACGCAATTCAGAGGTTTTTTTGTAGACAAAAACACCTAAATTATCACATGGGGAGCAGGTTAGAGAGAAAGAGGGATAAGTAGAGCCAAGAGGAACAAAGCATCCCCATAGATTTTGTTCTGTGTAAGAACCAAAGGACCTAGGAAGAGGAAGAGAGAGTCTCAGTAATGTTTGCCACTGATGTTCCCATCAGCCTGGTAGGATAGAGCCTTGCCATTATTTAAAGGAAATAATACGAGTAGTAGACAGAATGGTCCCCCAAAGATATCCATGCCCTAATCCCTGGAACCTGTGAATTTGTTATGTTATACAGCAAAAGGAATTCTGCGTAATAATTAAGGTTATGAACCTTAAAGTGGGGAGATTATCCTGGATTATCCAGGTAGGCCCAACATGAGCCCTTAAATACAGAGAACTTTCTCTGGCAGCAGCAGGAGAAGTCAGAGAGAGACTCCAAGCATGAGAAAGAATTGACATGCTATTGCAGGCTCTGAGATGCAGGGGCCCACATAGAGGGACCAGGATGAGGCGTCTAGGAGGCATGATGCCTCCCACCTGACAGCCATCAAGGAAATAGGATCTTGATGAAGCCGCTAGGTGGTATGATGGCTCCCACCTGATAGCCATCAAGGAAATAGGATCTTAGTCTTACAACCACAAGGCACTGGATTCTACCAACAACCCAACTCAGCCTGGGAGGGCAGTCAACCTCAGAGCCTCTAAAAAGGATCACAGTCCTGCTAAGATTTTGATTTTAGCCCTGGGAGACTCTAAGCAGAGAACTCAGCCAAACCCACCCAGACTTCTGACCTACAGAATCGTGAGATAATAAACAGTGTTATCTTAAGCCACTAAATTTGTGTTAACTTGTTACAGCAGCAATAAAAACTAATTCATTATAGCATTTCTTACATAATTGAATGTGAGTACTAAAATTCATACCATTCTATCACCTTCTACCCTACTAGCATCTGAAATATTATAAAACCAAAAATCTTAAAGTGCTTTCTACCTCACCTTACACCGGTCTTATTTTTATTTCAGCATAAGGACCTTAAGTACATCAATCTCCCTGAACCTCTGTTTCCATATCTACCATATGCATGAGTTGGCCTAGTGATTTCTAAGGTCATTTCAGCTCGATGAGCAAAAAGTGACAGGTGGACATTGTTATCTGAGATGAGCTCATTTAATTTATAACCGACCACTTTCATCTGGCAGAGAGCTTGTACTGAGAGTGCATTTTGATGGGAGGAGAGGGAAGTTGTTTAGGGCTGCCGGGGCCCAGCACTGAGAGTTTTTGATATCAAAGATCAGTAGCATGGGTCTCCAAAGGAAAGACGAATTTTCCCTAGGGTCCAGCCCAGCCTTCACAGTAACTATCCTAGATGTGTCAACAACTTCTTACTGAAGATTCCTTGCAAGAAGTGGTCTGGTCAAAGAGGACCTGCCACCTGTGTTTGCTTTCCATTCTATCTAATACCAAGCCTCTCAGGGAAAAGAAACATTTCTAGAACCCCTGAGAGTCCTCTGTCAGTTTTCTACACCTTTCTTCCCAGTATGAGGTCTTTCAAATTCTGAAGAAAACAATTTGACCAAGGAATTTGCACCTCACTAAATTCAATTTATTACAATAAACATGTTTTGAACACCTGCTGTGTGCTCATTGAGTTAGAGGGAACCAGTTGTTTTGGAGGTGAATGTTTGGTTTCATTTCTAAGTTCTGACTTCAGTATCAAGAGGCAAAGACTAGACTTATTAAAGTCAAAGCAAAGAACAATGAAGTAGTTGAGATTTACAGTTATTTGAAAAGGTGAAGGACTTGTTAAGAAGCGAGTATCAGCACTGAGCAGGAAGTTACTAAGCATTGTTTCTCAGGAGCATTCACCTTCTGTCTCACATCTTATTCATATCAACATTCCGGGTAAATTTTGATCTGTACCACTGTCCTCAGTCAGGGTTTTCTAGAAAGCAACCTTCAAGTTTATAAAGCAGATGTTTTTGTGTTTTTGTTTTTTTTTTTGAGACAGAGTCTCATTCTATCTCCCAGGCTGGAGTGCAGTAGTGCGATCTTGGCTCACTGCAACCTCTGCCTCCTGGGTTGAAGCGATTCTCGTGCCTCAGTCTCCCGAATAACTGGGATTACAGGCATGTGCACCACGTGCAGCTAATTTTTGTATTTTTAGTAGACATGGAAAATGAAAAATGAAAGTCTTCCACTTATATTTGTATATTTGCTCTATTATTTGAGAATTTTCAATTCTGCGTTGCACCATGTTGGCCAGGTTGGTCTTGAACTCCTGGCCTCAAGAGATCCACCCACCTTGGCCACCCAAAGTGCTGGGATTACAGGCGTAAACCACTGCGCCTGGCTGCAGATGTTAAATTTAATATCGCATTAACGTGTATTTTTTCATGGACAAATTATGTGACTATATGAAAACATGGCTGAACATGTATTTTCATATATTTCACATGGATAATATATACAGTGCCATCTGTTTTTAGACAGTTTATAAATGGTCATTTCTCAGTGCTTCTTAATTCAATTCTCTCTGCATATCAGTAATGGTTGATTCAAATCACCTATGCTGGCTAGGCGGGGTGGCTTACACCTGTAATCCCAGCACTTTGGGAGGCCGAGGCAAGTGGATCACCTGAGGTCAGGAATTCGAGACCAGCCTGACCAACATGGTGAACCCTGTCTCTACTAAAAATACAAAAATTAGCTGGGCGTGGTGGTGGGCGCCTGTAATCCTAACTACTTAGGAGGCTGAGGCAGGAGAATTGCTTGAAGCTGGGAGGTGGAGGTTGCAGTGAGCCAAGATTGCACCAATGCACTTCACCCTGGGTGACAAAGCGAGACTCCATCTCAAAAAAAAAAAAAAAAAAAAATCACTTATGAAGCAGTTTTCAATCTTTCTTCTTCAGAGGCACATGACGAATGTGTTCATATGTGTGATATACCCCCATATATCCAGAATTATGTGCAATTCTAGGAGCTCGACCTGTAATTCCAACCCTTTAATCTCCATCTAAGAAATCATACTGAAAAAAACATTGTTAGGTATATATCCTGAAATTTATTGGAATTAATTAAAAAAATAAACCAATGATTATTTATTAGTAAGCAGTTATTTGCAACATGCTCTGTTTGAGACACAGCAATATATTTTGACACCTTTGTTGACATACACTGTCCTGATAGGCCACAAGTGTACACATGAAATCTAAATTCTTGAAGGCTAAGGTGCTTGGCACAGAGAACCAGAGAGAAAAGTGCAGTTATTCTCTTTCCTGGGCAACTGTGAGCTTATAACTAGTTCTCTGAGTCTACTAATAAGCATTTAATAAGAATCTACTAATCTACTACTTTTCTTGATCCATAAAGCCACTGACATTCCAGCAAAGTTTCATGGCCTGCACCCAAATTTGAAGATTTATTTCTCTCTTTGGATATAGAACAAAATGACTTTATGTGCATTTTATTTCACTTTATTGGGTTGGTGCAAAAATAATTGCAGTTTTTCTAATGAAAAGTAATGGCAAAAACTGCAATTACTTTTACACCAACCTAATATTTTATTTTGAGACAGAGTTGCACCCTGTTACCCAGGCTGGAGTGCAGTGGTGTCATCTCAACTCACTATAGCCCCTGCCACCTGGGTTGGAGAGATTCTTGTGCATCAGCCTCCTGAGTAACTGGAATTACAGGCACATGCCACCATGCCCAGCTAACTTTTGTATTTTTTGTAGAGATGGGGTTTCACCATGTTGCCCTGGCTGCTCTCAAACTCCTGACCTGGAGTGATCTGCCCACCTCGGCCTCCCAAACTACTGGGATTATAGGCAGAAGCCACCGCGTCTGGCTCTTTATGTGCATTTTAAATATGAAGAGGCTATACAGTATAGTGGCTGAGAGCACAGGTTCTAGACTAGTGGTTCTCCATCAGAGATAATTCTGCCTCATAGTGAACATTTGGAAATGTCTAGAGACATTTTTGGTTGTCATATCTGGGAGAGGGAAGTGTTACTGACACCCGGTAGATAGAAGCCACGGATGCTGCTAAACATTCTACAATGGGTTGGGCACAGTGGCTCATGCCTGTAATCCCAGCACTTTGGGATTTTGGGAGGCTGGGGTGGGAGGATCACTTGAGGCCAGAAGTTTAAGACAAGCCTGGGCAACATAGTGAGTCCCTGTCTCTATAAAAAAAAAAAAAAAAAAATAGCTGGGCATAGTGGTGCATGCTTACAGTTCCAGCTCCGTGGAAGGTTGAGGTGGGACCATCATAGACCTAAAGGGAAAAAACTAACACGCAGAAGACAGGGCATGTTGGGCCCTAGGAGTTTGAGCCTAGGAGCTTTAGGCTGCAGTGAGCCACGATTGTACCACTGCACTCAAGACTGGGTGACAGAGTGAAACCTTGTCTCTGGAAAACAAACCCAAAACACTACAATGACAAGGACAGTCCCTGACCCCCACCATGACAAAGAATTATCTGGCCCCAAATGCCAACAGTGCTAAGGTTGAGAAAGCCTGGTCTAGAGTCAGCCTGCCTGGGGTTCAAGTCACTTATAATCTGTATAGCTGTTGGTAAATTATTTTACATGTTTGTGCTTATTGAGTGTCTTCAACAATAAAATTAGAATAAATAAGGCCGGACATGGTGGCTCACGCCTGTAATCCCAGCACTTTGGGAGGCCAAGGCAGGTGGATCACAAGGTCAGGAGATCGAGACCATCCTGGATAACACAGTAAAACCCCATCTCTACTAAAAATACAAAAAATTAGCTGGGCGTGGTGGCGGGCACCTGAAGTCCCAGCTACTTGGGAGGCTGAGGCAGGAGAATGGTGTGAACCTGGGAGGCAGAGCTTGCAGTGAGCTGAGATAGTGCCACTGCACTCCAGCCTGGGCGACAGAACATGACTCTGTCTCAAAAAAAATAATAATAAATAAAAAAATAAAATTAGAATAAATAATAACAATATTCATTTTATTGATTTTTTATGATAATAAAATAAATTACACAAGAAAGGAGCTAAGGACAATGTCTGGAACAAAGCAAGTGCTCAACAAATGTTTGCTTTTGTTATCATTATATGCATTGAAAAAAAATTGAGAATACACCAAAATTTTAACAGTGATTGTTTCTAGGTAAGATCATGACTGATTTTTATTGTCATTATCTTTTTATACTGCTTTATATTTTCCAAATTTTCTAGAATGATATTTGTATTAATCTAATATCCAAAAACATGTTTTAAAAGAATGCAGACAAAAGAACTTTACTTGCGATATAGTAAAAAAAGCACAGAATTTAAAAAGACCTAGATTCAGATCCTGACTCTACCTGCCATCTGTGGACATTGAACAGGTAAGTTAATCTCTTTGAGCTTCAGTTTCCTCAGTGAAAATTGGGGCTAATAATGCATATCATAGAGAGTTGCTATGAGAATTAAACATGACAGACATGCAGTGTCTGGAAGAGTATACTGAATGAAAGGCTCCAGGAGATGACTGCTTTAAAGGTTTGGTCAAGGGAAAATGACTCTACAAACAGGGAAATATATTAATGATGGTAACTCCCCTTTTGCCTTTTATTTTTTGGTTTTTGAGATAGGGTCTTGCTTTGTCACCCAGGTTGGAGTGCAGTGGAGCGATCACCGCTCACTGCACCCTCAACCTCCCAGGCCCATGCAATCTTCCCACCTCAGCTTCCTGAGGAGCTGGGACCACAGGTGCGTGCCACCACACCCAGCTATTTTTGTAGATCTCCCTGTTTTTTTGTTTTGTTTTGTTTTGTTTTGTTTTTGTTTTTGAGACGGAGTCTTGCTCTGTCACCCAGGCTGGAGTGCAGTGGCACAATCTCAGCTCACTGCAACCTCCACCTCCCGGGTTCAAGCAATTCTCCTGCCTCAGCCTCCCGAGTAGCTGGGATTACAGGCACCTGCCACCATGCCCAGCTAATTTTTGTATTTTTAGTAGAGATGGGGTTTCAGCATGTTGGCCAGGATGGCCTAGAACTCCTGACCTTAAGTGTTCTGCCCGCCTCGGCCTCCCAAACTGCTGGTATTACAGGCATGAGCAACCATGTCTGGCCTAAGGTCTCCCTATGTTTAGGCTGGTCTCAAATTCCTGGGCTCAAGCAATCCTCCCGCCTTAGCCTCCCAAAGTACTGGGATTACAGGCATGAGTCATGGCACTCAGCCTCCCTTTTCCTTTTTAAACCATCCTCTCAGAGATCACAACTCCCATGTCATCCAATTTTTTGCCTTGGCTGATAGAGAAGAAACTGTGTCCACACTCTGGTCCTTCGCTCTCCTCTCCCCTCCCTATATACACCCTAGGAACGGATTTGATCATTCCCCTGGCAGGCCCTGACTCATTTGGCAGGGTTTACTTGCAGGCAAGCTGTTGTGTCTGAAAGGCAGGACTCAGGTATCACTTTCTCATATTCTTCACCCATGCTCATTGTCCCCCTTCTTATTTCTGCTTTCACCCTTCACCTCTAGGTTGAAATCATACTTGGCAAGGCCTCTCCTCTAGGGGAAGCCTCTCCACTTTCTCTCCCTCTGTTCTATCCTCCCATTTAGCTGGTTGAGTAGGTTGCCCCCTTTTAGATTCCAGAAGGATGCGTAGGAAGCGCAGCTAGGCTTCCAGATCCATGCCTCATGTGTGTGCTAGCCCTGCTTATCTGAGAAGCCCTGCATGTGTGGGGGCATGTAGCACTTGCCAGCTGGTTTGTGCTTCCATCAGGGCTGTTGTCTCTTTTGTGCAGCTTGCTCAGCAGGTAATGCTTGAGGTGAGCAGCATGAGCTGTAGAATTCAAGGACCCACACCTTATCCATAACCCCTTAATGATTTAATTAGATGGAAAAATCATGGGTTATATTTGTGTATATTATCAGGAGGGTGACTATTTTAAGCCTTACTGTCTTGCTAACTTGAATTTAAATCCTGACCAAGCTTTCAAAATGCCCCAGGACAATCTTCTTCATTCAGAACAATCTTCTTCAGTCATGCCATGGTTTGGGAAAGGCAGTCTGATCCTAACCCACACTGACCCTCAAGATCCCAGAGTTCCCTAGGAAAGAGTCCTGCAGTCCTGTGAGCTTTCTATACAGAGTTCTAAGCACTGGGAGCCAGACTGAATTAGGAGAGAATTGCCTGGGGCAGGAGTTGACTTCTCAAGACATTCACTCTCAAACTGAGTTGAACTGTTTCAACACTTGGAGATGGGACCACGCAAAGCATCAGAGGAAAGTAAGACTGTTGGGGTGCTTCCATCTAGATATGAATAAAAATATCAGCAGAACTTCATTCTAAATGTAAATAAAAATGTCAGGGGGAATGGTGATCTCCAGGAAATAATTTATGTATACTTTCTAAACTCTAATTTGCTGCTGCTCCAGGGCCAGTCTAACTATATAAACTTCAGGCATAATTTTGACTGTTACCAAGTTCTTACTACACATGTGTCTCCTCACTGTCCTCCCTATAAATACATGCAAAATGAAACAGGCATGGACTCCCAAATTGGCACCAGCAGAATACTGTCATTGTTTTGAGTCTTCTCAGACTTCATTCACAAGAGTATATTGAGAGCTCACCATAAATCAGGCCTAGTGATAAGTGCTAGAAATCCAAAGAGGAAAGGATACCGTCCCTCAAGAAGCTCACTCATGTGACTATAATAGCATAAAAGTGTTACTGGTACCAGGGAAACGTAGATTTCAGCAGGGATCAAAGGCTTAAGCTAAAAGACTAAGGTTCAATATTGTGGAGGACACAATTACTTTTTAAAGTACTGCGCAATGAAACCCTGAAGGGAACTAGTAACTTTTTAGTTTTTCCATAGCTTATAGGAATCAGATCAGTCATCTTTTATTATCAAAAGCCAGAAGGAAATCCACACAGATCAAAAACGGAAATCTTTATATCTCAGAAATTTCTAGCAGTTAAAAAAAGTTATTAGCAAACCCCTCTTTTACCCTTAAAAACCTAAAATAATTTGCAAAAGAAACCTATTCCCTTATTTTAAGGTATAATATCATTGTAAAACAATAAATCTAGTCAGTTTGATATTACAGTTTATATACATAGTTTTAGAAGTTTTTAATCTATTTATTTTATTTTGAGAACTAGGTAGGTGCTTTTAAAGACAACATGCTTAGGTTGGCCTTGCTGGGTTCTGAGGATGGAAGAGTGTTTCTAGGTTCGATTTTTTAAAAAACCCATGACATAATTCTAGATTTCTTTTTCTTTAGACATCAATTGGTCACCATAGTAACATAGCATTTTACTACAGAGATCTATACAGCACAAGGGAAACAGAACAGCAATTACTTACTGGGTTACTTGGGGGTACAGAATGTGACCACAGGGATAATTTAAGATTAAATATAGATTTCTCTGGGGATCTGTTTTAGCAAAGCAAGCTGATTCAATCTTCTAGTAGCATCAGTTGAACGAAATTTGAAGCCAAATTGACTGCTGACATCATTTAAAATAATATGAGGAGGCAAGCAGCATAGCTCAGTGGTTAAGAGCATGGGCTTTGGGGTCAAGCTTCATAGGTCCAAGTTCTATTTCTACTATTTGCTAGCTGTGTGACCTTGGGAAAGTTCCCTAACTTCTCTGTGCCTCTGTTTCTTCATCTCTAAAATGTGGGTAATAAAACCTTCCTCAAAGGGTTTTTATAAGGATTCAATGACTGTTTGTGCTTAGAAGAGTGCCTTGCACATCAGCAAGAACTTTCTTAAGTATTTGTTAAATAAAGACATACTAAAATTTAAAGGGGCTCATCTCTTTGTGCTGAAAATAGTCAAAGACATGAAAATTTGAGTTCATGGCTGATTATTTTAGCCTGTAACTTTGATAGATTCCTTTGAGAACTTCCCCAGGGTCTTGTGGCTAGCAATTCTACAAGATGTGAAATTCTGTGGCAGTCTACTGTCCTAAATCAGAGCTGGGAACAATCACAAGCAGCCCTGGTACCAGGAACATCAGAAGGAAGATGATCGCACAGCACAAAGGAACAGCATGCCTGCCCACTTTGGCTCCCCAAGCCACTGCCAATAACCTCTGGGCAAAGCATAAGCAGCTGAAAAGGGATGAAACACGCTTTTATTGCAGTGATGCTGAAACCTAGTTGGTTTCGGTAATTTTTCCCCCTCTTTCCAGGATTCAAGGGGAAAAAATCCTTTTCATCAATGAGTGCTTTGTTTCATTAATTATCACCATACACAATTTCCATTCAATTTTTCAACAGGCACATACTCTGACAAATTTTCATTTTACAGAACTACCTAGGCATCTTTTCTGGACTGGTAACAAACCTAAAGCCTCTAACCAGCATCTAAGGCAGGACAAAATCTCCAAATTGCCTGGAAAAAAATAAGGCATTATGTCCTCTGAGCCAAATTTCAGTCGCAATACCAAGGGATTCCTATCACATACCTTCATCCGGACTTGATTTCAGAGACGTTCTCCTTAGATCTTCTTGGTCAGGAATAGCCCTTGCATACGAGTTTGGAGAAAGGCATAAACCACCAGGAAAGCCTGGAAACACATTCATTTCTGTCCTCTGCCTTCCCCTTGGCTCACAGCCTGCTTCCTGTTAGGGAGACAAGATGACGCTGTGCAGGGTAGACTGTTAAACCATCTTCCCGCCCCCAGCCCCACTCTCTTGTTGCCCCTCCTTTCTCCTTTCCAAGGCTCTGGAATGTGTCACATGGGAAATGGATCATGTGGCTGAAGGGGAGAATGTGGCCATCTTCTCCCTCCCTTCCCCCACTTTTCCTTTCAGGAGCAAAGCAGCAGAAATCTCTGCCCTGATTGGCTCAGACCAAAAATCTCCATATGAAAAGGGGAAGATTCAATCACCCAAACCTCCTTCCTTCTCTATTTTCTTTTTTTTCTATCTGAAGATTTTATCCTGACCATTCAGAGTTGCTCAGTATGGAAGATAAATGATGCTTTCTTAACCTCAACCCCTCTCTTTCTTTCTTACAGTCAGTACCCTGACCTGGCAAGGTGTTCCTTAACCTGCCCTCTGGATCCCCCTTAGCACACATCGGGGACAATGGAGTGTTCAGCACCACGGACAGCATTACACCCCCTTCAGTGCTTGTTAAAGCCGTTTGTCTATTTCACTCTCAAGTAAATAACAATATTTTAAAAAATTTCCCTGACGTCCTGTGCCTAAATATAAACCACATCATATGTTTAGGGCTCTGACTTCCCCTACTATCAGTTTACTGTTACCTTATAAACACAAACATAATTTTTATATTTCCTTAAACCCAAAAGACTATCCCATACTTACCTCCCTGTCCCCATCCCATCACCCATCCTCACCCTTTAAATATGATCTATGTTTTATTTGTGTGTGGGGGGGGGAGGGAGATTTCTGTAACATAGTTTACTGTATGCCCAAGTATCTGTGCTTATGGGGAAAACCACAGAAACACACAGGAATTCTGGGGTATACAAGTCTAGATGTTGTTAGCCCCATCCCTAGGTCTCAGGCAAGGCTGAAGTGGACAGGCAGGGAGGGAGCCTGGTTGGAGCTGTTTTGTGCAGGGTCTATCCTGCTTTGCTGACGTCCTCGTTGCCATGGTGCTAGGTAACTGCTGAAGAGGATGATTTCTTTTAAAACCGGTCACCATGGGACCCTGCTGACTAAAGAAAGGAAGAGGGAAAAGGGCTGAATTGCTGAGGAGGGATTTCAGCTAGCATTCTCAGAGCCAAATTGGATTCCTCTTGGTCCTCAATCTTGAAAGGAATCTAGGAATTAGTATGGACACTGCAATAGTTACTCTCCCCATCCTCCACCGCTTCTTTCCTTCAAAATCTAGTTAGGGGCAACTGAATGAGAATTCCAGCTTCACAGATTGACCCTGAAGTACCATCACAGGGTGGTGGAAAGAACTCAAGAAATCTGTTTCTCCTCAGGTTAAAACATCTGACATTTGGGAAGCCATTATCTAAGTCCTAACAGCCTTAATTGGGAGATACTTTATAACCACACCTGATTGTCCATACTAGGAACAATGTATGGATTCTTTATAATACTATGGGAGAAAAGACAATTTTTAAAATGTGAGTTGCTGAATTATTTTAAATAAATACAAATTTTATTAATACTTGGATAGCATTTGGACTACTCCAAGTCAGAAATATAAACTGGCTATAGATTTGTCTCATAATACTGGCATATAACTTATTGTTTCTAATTCAGAATACTAACCAAGGCAGTTCAGAATATTTATTTTTTGAAAGAGGAATGCTGACTTGCAATGTGCAAAAATGAAAACTTTGTTAGCAAAGAGGTGGCACAGGGAAGCTGGAGTATAATTTTCAAGAAACTGAAGGTTCTTCCTGGATCAACATCCTCATCGTATTTTCTACTTTTATTTTAGGAGGAGTGAGGTTAATTCTAGTTTTCCTATGTAAGACTCAGAGAAATTCAACTGTTAATTTTAACACTTGACATTTTAAGAAAATTCATTTATCAAGAAAGTTAGATATTGAAGAAATTCTTTGAGTCAGCAGGCTGGTGACTTGGATATCATCTCCTCTCTTAGTCAAGAATAATTACAACAACAATAAAAACAACTAATATTTAACATGTGCCAGGTATTTACATACATTATGTCATTTAATCCTATCAACCCAACAAGACGAGTACTATTACTGGCATTTCTGTTTTACAGATGAAGAAATGGAGGCTTGGGGGGATAAGTAATGTGCCCAAAGTTGCATAGTGTGGGAGCTAGGATTTGGAACCACTGACTCAGCCTCCAGAGCAGGCATAGTGTACTATTCTGCATCATGAATAGACTAGACTAAAATAACTGGCCAATTTAATGTGCTGTGACTTACTACTATGGCTCCTTGACATGAGAAATCACAAAGATTGTTTTAAATTATTTGAGACCAAAAAAATGACCAATGTATTTATTCCTTCCAGGATGACTGCATGTATATATTATGGCTTAATGATATTTAAAATCATTTTGTAAGGAGCCATAACCCAAAATTTTATTAAGGATGGTCATAAAACACGTTACATAATATACTAATTCTGCTTAAAAGATATTGCCAAAGTTATAATCACCAAACTTACTCCTGACATTGGAAGAAGATAAGGAAACAGTTGTCTTCCATCCAAATGCACAAAATTCCACAATACTTGTGCACCTGGGGTAATATTCTGAACATGAGTAATGTGATCTTTTTCTCATCTGCCTGGGGAATCCATTTGCCCTGGAGAATCCATTTGCCCTGGAGATAGGATTTTGGCACTGTTTAGATGTTACAAAAGGAATGGAAAAAAAGAAATTAATATTTGGCTTCTGAAATTCAAAATAGCAACAAGACAAAAGGCTTGAAATCCAGGCTATTGTTTTGAAAGCCAGTCTCTAAATTCCTTTATTTCTGCCCTTAGCTTGTCATCAACGAAACCTGGAAGACTTTGCTCAGTATTCTGTACTATAGACCTCTGGCTTCACGCAAAAACTTTCCAAGAAGTCCCAAAGCATGCAGAGTTTTATGGGAACTAATTTCTAGATCCTCAACTTCTACAAGTATGCATTCTAAAACAGCTTTTCTGAGAACTGGTGCAGTCGAGATGCCATGCTGGTTCTTGGTTTCCACTTAGCTTTTCTTCCATCTTACCATAGATTGCCGAACCTCTCTTCCACCTTTACTTCAAATCCTGCATTGCCTGAATTAAAAAACCTCCTGGGGACCAAACATAAGAATAACTGAAAATACTGGGGATAGTATTGAGAAAGTGAATAGCTCCAATAACTGGGTAACAAATCCTTTTAAAAATTAGGAGCTTTCCAAGTGCTTTCAACAAAATTGGAAACAAACCACTACCCAGTGGTCCACTGAGAAATTCATTAAAATAGTTTTCTTAAAAGAGTGCTCTTACCGGGCACAGTGGCATGTGCCTGTGTTCCCAGCAACACAGAAGGCTGAGGTGGGAGGATCGCTTGCACCCAGGAGGCTGAGGCTTCAGTGAGCTCTGATGATGCCACTGCACTCTAGCCTGGGAGACAAAGCTAGACTCCGTCTCTTAAAAAAAGAAAGTTCTTCTTTACAGAAAAATGCTAGTTAATAAATACAGACTACTACAGTTAGAACACCATTTTTGCAACCCCCAGTGAAATAACTGACTCAGGAAAAGATCACAAAAGGTGTTCAAAGCATAAGATGAAAAGTTGTTGAACAGGTTCTTTGTAGCTTACAAAGTGCAAAGGGATGTGTGTCCTTTTTCAGTGGAGTGATTGGGGGGGTCATCATCTCACCAAGTGACCAAATTTCACGTTACTAATAGTGAGATAAGCTGAAATTATGTGCCTAACATGAAATGATGTAACCTACTCAATGTTACTGAAGTATTCTTTCTAAAAATGTTTAACCTGAATATAATCAAATCTGTACATATAATGTCGAGGTTTTGTTTTGTTTTTTAATAAAAAGGCAAGGGTTGGAGAAACAAGTTATAAGATATTATGAGGAAATAATCAGCCAAATCGAGAATGCAGAATAGTCTACAAGACAACTAGCTTAGACTCATCAAAAAGTCAAATCATGAGATAAAAGGCTGCCTACCACAGTAAGTTACCTCCATGTTGAGAGCAGTGCTCAGGGTAAGGGACTTCTGCCTTGACTCCCTTTTTGAGACAACTGCCCAAGTCCCTCATACCCCACTCCTTGCATTTCTATGGCTGTTCAGGCCAAGTCCACAATAGCATGGTCAGACAGAGATATGATAATCAATGATTCCAAGCCTTTCTGTTCCCTTGAAGGATGCTGAACTAACAGCCAGTAGGCCTGCCACAACCAAGGCAAGGTAACCCCACAGCAGGGGCCAGGGGTGCTGAGTCTGCCAGGGGAGGTGGCCAATACTCCCTGGGAGATTTTTCTGAATCCAAAGATGGGCCATGAGTTCACCAGCTACAGTCTTCAGCATCACAGGACAGCATGTTCCCCAGGGATCAGGCAGACAAGGGGTATGTATTAGGTTGTTCTTGCATTGCTATGAAGAAATACCTGAAATTGGGTAATTTGTAAAGAGGTTTAATTGTACACTTTTGCAGACTGTATAGGAGGCATGGTGCCCACATCAGCTCAGTGTCTGGGGAGGACTCAGGGAGCTTTTACTTATGGCAGAAGGTAAAACAGAAGCTTGCATGTCACATGGCGAAAGCAGGATCAAGAGAGAGAGTTGGGGGTGGTGCCACACACTTACACAGCAGATCTTGAGAGAATTCACTCACTATAGTGAGAATAGCACCAAGACATGGGGGATCTGCCCCATGACCCTAACACCTCTCACTAGGCCCCACTTCCAATACTGGGGATTACAATTCAACATGATATTTGGCAGGGACATATATTCAAACTACATCAGGGTGTCATCCTGGAAACCTGAAAGTACCTCAGTGCATACATACTCTAGGTCCAGAATGAAGCCAGGAGGTACCCTCTCTCTCATCAGTGCCACAAAGATACGTAATTATACCCCCATTTCCCCCCAAACAAATGAACGTCATCTTCAGAAAAAAATGACAGGACCTCTTTGGGAGGTATTATGAAAGATGAAACATTTCATCCATAGGAGACTAATACTGTCTAAAGGAACTGAATGAAATTGAACTATATTTGAAACAGGATTAGACACTTTGGGTTTGTTTTTTTTCTGTAACCTAACAGGTTGTGGTGGTTTTAAAATACATCCACAAATTCTTTGATATGCCTTCAAAGAATGCATCTAAGGTCTGGCTGCCACATTAGCTTTTAGATGTGAAACCTAATCCACCTCCCCTTGAATGTGGGCTAGACTTAGTTACTTCTTTCTAATAAATAGAATGTGACAGAAGTGATTCTGTGACAGTTTCTACCTGGCTCTCACCTTCTTGGATTACTTATTCTGGGCAAGCCAGCTACCACGTCATAAGGAAACTAAGCTGCCTTGTGAAGAGGCCCACACGTAGCAAACCAAGGCTTCTCACCAACCAGCACCAACTAGCCAACCTTGTGAGTGAGCTGCCTTGGAAGGATATTCTCCAGCCCTAGTCAAGTGACTGTACCCCTAGCCAATATCTCAACTACAGCTTTGTGAGAGACCTGAAGCCAGATGGCCTAGTTAAGCTGCTCCTAAATTCCTGATCCACAGAAACTATGACATAATGTTTTTGTTCGCTTGCTTTCTTTTTTAAGCTCTGTTGAATTTGATATTATTCTTTCAATATACTAAACTGTGGGGAATTTTGTTATGCAGTAATGGATTAAACTCTAGACAAAATAAAGAATCTACATTTTCATGAGATATCTGTAGTGAGTTAAATAAGTGTCTTTGCTCTACATGTGTATCCCTAATGTGGAAGATATATGGTTTTATTATGACATAGAACATTAAGAAGGGGAGAACATAATTAGGCACATAACACCGTTGTCTAAGAAGAAAAAGAAATCCCCTTAGGTTGAGATGGATTTATTACGACTCAGAGGAAGTGCAGGGAACTCAAGAACCAAAAGTGGCAGCCAGACTTTAGACTGGACTGAAACAAGGGTCCTGAAAGTGGTAAGACCCAAGTAGTTAGTGACTCTTTTTCTCTAGGAGACCACATGGCCTACTGCCTCCAGTTCTCTCTGTCTCTTCATTAGCTGCATTCACCAGCTTCTCTTGAGATCAACTAGTTCTGCTTGTCCCTTATTGTATTACTGGCCCCAAAATGGCTGCCCCTAAATGGTGGCCTTGGATCTGAAATTCACATGTCCTTATAAATTCAATGCTCCTGTCACAGTGACCCAGTCTCTCAATGTTCTGACTCTAAATTCTTAGGAGGCAGAGTCTGTTTGACCCAGCCTAACTCAGATACAGAGCCAGATCCAACCAGCTGGGAGAACGGGATGGAGAAGAGTTCCCATACTACCTTCTCAGCACTCTCTAAAAAGGCCTGTTGGTCAATTTTATAAAAGGCAAGGGCAAACAGAGGGAAGAATGACTGATAGATGAAATGACTGGTATCTTGGTGTATCTGTTTCTAAAATTTCATTAACTTTCCAGAATGAGTCTGCCAATAGCTCTGGTCTAAACTCCCCAACCCCTATGACCTCCATTTCTCTTCCATTTGAATCACCTGCTGAACAAGCATGCCCTTCACACTGCGTGTACTGCCTCTGTGGCTTAGACTTGTCACAGTTTCTCTGCCTTGTCCTCCTTGTGAACATCTACTCCTCTTTTCAAACCCTGCTGGGTTTTAGCTTATCTATAGTTCTATTTCTCTACCACTCTGTATCCTTCCAAAATAAGTTACTTACATTTTCCTTTTTGCTATAGTACTTTAATTTTCACATATACTACTTATATGATTGCATATATCATATTGCATTGACTTTCATAGATTCTTGTAGGGCGGATGTCATCCAATTCATCTTTATACCTCTAGGATCTAAAACAGCAAAATAGGTGCTCAGCAACAGTGTACCAGCACACTGAATAAGCATGACTTTTGAGATTAACCTAAAACCACTTAATTTGTATTTTCCACTGTCCCTTTGAAAACACCCTTCAAGGGTGTTTGGTTGCAAGGTTGGTTCTTCTCTTATCCCTGAATTAAAACTTGGGTGGTCCCGTTACTTTTTCTGGTCCCTTTTAGTTAAGAGATGTTAATAACTAAAATATCCAGTCCTGTATAACAGTCAAAAGTTGGCACCTGACTTAGTTTAGGCATTTCTCCTTTCTCTCAATTTGTACCTTCTGTAGATAGGGAAGCCTAGATTTAGCAAAAGAGTGTGGCCACTTCTCTTTTTTCCTGACTTGTTTCCTTAGATCTTACCCCTCCTAGTTTCTGATCCCTCCAGCATTTGAGAGGAGGATGAGCAATACATCTTACTTTGTTGGTACTATTGTAAGCTGCCATCAGTTTCCCTGTACCTCACAGGTATTAAAAACTGATTCCTTATATCATGAGAACTTATGTGGGTTTGGGGGGACAAAACTCTACTTCTATGAACTTTTCAACTATATCTCCTTTGACTAGCTGGCCACTTACCTAACTCCAGAAAGACCTTTAGCTTTTCCCTGCTGAAGTCTACTCCTCTCTTTGGGTGGTCATCTTGGTCAGGTCCAGTGATGACTTGCTGCTGGCTTCTCTTGTGGTTTTTTTTTTGTTTTTTTTTTCAGTAACATTAGCCAGGTTAATGGTGGGATTTCGCCATGTTGCCCAGAATGGTCTGGTCTTGAACTCCTGAGCTCAAGCGATCCTCCTGCTTTGATCTTCCAAAGTGCTGGGATTACAGGCGTGAGCTACTGCACCTGACACAAATTTAATTTCTTGCATCCCAAAAACAGGCAGAAAGAAAGATGGACTGGATACCCTCATTTATAGAACTGGAACCCCATACTGGTACAACATGAAAGTTTCTGAACAAGGTCCAACAGGTATTTGATATCCACAAAGCACAGAAGACCTAACTATACATACTTTTTTCCAACTGGACTTAGCCCCTTTCTCCTTTGCTTTCTGAGCAAAAATACTACTGGCCTCTAGAAGCTGAAATAACCCTTAAGAAACTGACGCATTACTTGTCTTTGGCTCTAGTCCTGGCTCACTCTAACTCATAGAAACCTTTAAAGACAGAGATCAATCGGTCCAGCAGTCCTATCTGTCCCAGGAAGACTCTCGGTCACTCATGTGTGCCTGCTTTTCAAGAAAAGGAACCCAATTAAAGACAGGTAACTTCACATGGCAAAAGATATTCTTGGCCATTATCACTACCTTTTTTGTCTTATATTCAATAACTAAAGTAGTACGGTGATTTCAACTTCTGAATTATTTATAAACCTAGAAACCAGAATTGCCCTACTAGCAAGTAACTTGTCTCTTAGAAGCTGAAATTCCTGACCATGCCACTTCTCCTATTCCAAGTGATTCTCTGTTCCCTGAAAGGCTACAAAAACAGGCTTGAACCTCACCTTTCTCACCTGTTACTAATAACAAAACCACTTGTGTGGTCAGAGCAGCCACATCAACCCTGATAGGCTACAGGAAAAAGCTTCATTATCAATGCCCTGCTGCACATGCATTCCCATGTATAGCAGCCTCTCATTGGAAAAGAACACCCACATTTCAATCATGCCTTGATGCCCTCCCCAACCAATGAGGATTGCAGGTTGTAAAGGTCCGCCCCAACCCACTACTGCCATTGGCCCTGCTGATGGCCCAAGATTCACTGTGTGTAATGCAATAAAGACATCATTATCTGTGTTGCCTGTGCTGGATCAAAAGACCAGCTTGGGAGACTGAAACTTTTCTATCTCTACAGCTAATCCTGTGTATCTCTGGCAATTATACTAATGGTTTTATCAATGACCTTTCCCAAATTAGTATGTCAACCCCATTCTTATCACAGTGGCCTCCCTCCTGAATAGAGCTCATGATGCCCTACTTATCTGCCTGTCTCAAGTTCTAAACTTTATTCCTCCAGAAATTGTTCAAATATACAACCATCCAGATCAAGAGATCTTAAGCCACAGTTTTAATATATTTTCTCCTTCTAGAGGGAACTGTTTTTTTGTTTGTTTGTTTTCCAAAACGGAGTCTTGCTCTATCGCCTAGGCTGGAGTGCAGTGGCACCATCTCAGCTGACTGCAACCTCCGCCTCCTGGGTTTAAGCAATTCTCCTGCCTCAGCCTCCTGAGTAGCTGGGATGACAGGCGCGTGCCACCACGCCCAGCTAATTTTTGTACTTTTAGTAGAGACAGGGTTTCACCATGTTGGCCAGGCTAGTCTCGAACTCCTGACCTCATGATTTGCCCGCCTCGGCCTCCCAAAGTGCTGGGATTACAGGCGTAAGCCACCGTGCCTGCCCCTAGAGGGAACTCTTAAAGCAGTGGCTCTCAACCTTAGTTGCAAAATGGAGGGCTTTAAGAAAATACTGATGTCTGGGCTCCACTCACAGAGATTCTGATTTAATTGGTCTAGGGTAAAGCCAGGGCATTAGGATTTTTTTAAGCTTCCAAGGTGATTTCAATGTGTGGACGTGGTACAGTACCTGTCTTAAAAGTTCCCTAAATACAGATGGACCTAGATAGAGCATCCACAATTCAACTGGTAGGTGGCATGTACTATATACTAAGTCCTATGCTACCTTGTTTTGTCATTACAATAATTCTATGGCACAGGCCCTATTATCCTTAGTTTACAAATAAACTGAGACTCAGACAGGTCACACAAAGTGACTGGCAGACCCTAAAGTCAAAGCCCAGGTCTGATTCCCAATTGTACACACTTTATATGATGTCATATCGAGATGTCATGCTTCTCAGAGCTGGATGATCCCACTCCCTAAAACAAGACACCCAGGCTTCAACCCTGAAATCCTATTCCATTGCCTCCATGGGTTTTTCCTGCAGCATCTTCCTATGCACTTCACACATACAGTTGCCAGGATATACTGTAGGCTGCCAAAATGAAATGAAGTCACTTTCTTGGCAAGTAACTACCATGCCTGGCTCTTTACTGAAGTACTTCCATTCTATATATTCACACCGGGATCCTTCTCCATCACTGCTAGCTTCAATCCTGTGGCTTTCCATATTTAGCTTTTCTTACAGATGAAGTGATATTGTTTACCTATCAGCCATTCCTTTGTTGGAGTAAAATTACGTATTCCATCAGCATTCCTCTGCCTTGTACTCCAGATAGTATACAAAGAACCAAAATATACCAGCTAAGTGGCATAGAATTGCTGCCAATATCAAGATGGACTCTAATATCTAGTGAACTGGGAGGCTAGAGGCTAGAAGTATGCACTTTTGTAAGGTGTCAGTGACACATCTGAGTAATGTGGTAGCTAAATGCCACCATTTCATTCCATGAAATCCACATTTCATTCCGGCTAAAGGGTAAAGCTGGTGAGAGGTGGGAAGGGCCAGGAGGCTCCATCGGAAGGAGGCAGACACTTCAGGTGTTGGGTGGTAACTTTAAGATGTTGTGGGGCCAAATCCAATGCCTGTGCAGGTGTCCCATATATCCTGAGAGACAAAAAGAGGTCAGATTAGTCAGATCCCTCGAGACAGTTCCCAAATCGCTGACTTCTGTTACCGCGACTGTTCTTCCCAATTCTACCTCGGCCTGTGTTCAGGACTGTGGCTTTTAGAATCTTCCTCATTCCATTCCATTAGGGGCGTCCCAATTTCCACCTTATATACACCATGTACTAAATGCATGCCACTTCTGCCTGTTTATAAACATGCACAAGTTCACACTCTTTTAAGACAAATGTCCTCTACTGTCAACTTCTTTCGTCTGGCCTCCCAGGTAGGCTATAGAGCTACTGCCTTCATTTACCTCTCAAATCTTCCCATCTTTTCCTTCCCACGGTATTACCTTAGCTCACACTCATATCCTCTTGGTCACCAGCCAAAAAATAAATAAAACCTTTGGCCCTTCAGATTTCTGTCTTATTCTACAACCTCATTGATCGGCTCTCTCGCTCCCACTCCTTTACTACTTGATTCGCTGAAACCTCCCCTCACAGAGTTCACGGCCAATATAAAAACGGAAAGTAGGGACGACCACACAAGCTTGTGGACTTTTGCCAGGAAAATCTCACAGAATGTGGCGTTGTGTACTTGAATCCATCAGATCAACGCGACGGATACTCCCCAAGGGCCAAATCGCGCCGCCTCCCACCAGACGGAAAGTTTTGAAACTTTTGCGCGCTAAAAATGGTGAGCCAGACGCATGCGCAAACATGCCCTCCCGAGGTCGCGCTTCTCCTCAGGCAGATCTCGCGTGGTTTGGGGAAGGCCGGCCAGTAGAAAGGTTTTCCGTGGCGTTGAGATTCCCCCCCCGCTTTTTTTTTTCTTCTTGCTGCACCAGTGGATTAGGGTTAGTGCTGCAGTGAAATGAAAAAGGTCAAGATAAAAAATTAAACTAATATAACTAGCCGACAGGCTAGCGGCATTTCTCTGGGGCCGAGGAATTCCATGAAGATCTCTGCGAGGCCCGGGGGAGGCCGCACAACTAGTTCTTCAGAAACAATTTTTTTTTTTTTAAGTAAAAATAAAGAAAGTCAGCCAGTTTATCACCTTGGAACCAGCGTTTTGTTTGGCTTTTCCGCTTTTCACTCTTCAAAAAAGCCCATTGGCAGCTACCCAAGTTACCGTCCTGTTGCAATTGCGCCTGCGCGGCGGTTTGTTTACCAGCCCGGGCGAAGCGCTGTGTCCCGGTTCTCGCCGCCCCGAGCGCCTTGGTTTGGTCCCTTGACGTGTAATTCATAATGAAAGTCATGTTTTCATTTGGGAACACGGATCGGAGGTTTAAAACTGGACAGTTTAAGTGTCAACTTGAGACCAAGGAAAATAATGGTAGTGGAATCGGTGCCTTGTCAGAGCCGTCACCGAAGATGTTGATAATGAACCTGAGGAAAACAATAGCACCACCCTGACCAGAACTAAAATGTGGCATTTAGCCACAGTTAATCAAACTCATAGGTGGTATTTAGTTACTTTTTTAGAATGTAGGCCCAGTTATGGTAAAATGCAAGTAAGACCAAACCTAAGTTCATCTTGCTGGAGCAAACCTCGAGCAGTACCTACATGATTTAAGACTGACTTAAAGCAAAGTTTAAAAAAAAAAAAAGGCAGCCATGCAAATTTTGAAACTTAGGGACGACTCCAGAAGCATTAACCCAAGAAAGCACAAACCAACAAACAAATTTTTGAAATGGTTTGAAAATATCTTCAAAGGCAGTTTCAGGTGGCTTAGAAGAGGATGTTGCTTATAAAGTGAAATCTGATGGAAACTTGTTTTACAGATATGACTGGATTCGTTTGAAAATAAAAAGAGGCAGGCAAACTGACTTTTTAAAAAGCATTTTTATGGAAGGATTTCTAATGATACATTTTAATGTGCTCAAAAACCAACCTTAAATAACTGGTAGATTTAGCCAAACCTGGATCATTATTATCTTAGAGCTGGATAAAAGCATAAATGTTAACAATTTGGCAATTTTATCGGACTCTGTTATGTTTTTGAATGGTGAATTTGAAGTCTTCAACTTGTAACAAGAAATTTTCTACAAGGAAAGTGGGATTTTCAAGAGATATGAAATTAAGCAGTGAATAGGTATGGACATGTGAGCAGATGGAGCCAAATTTTGAAGGCTTTCGATGTGCCCAGCATCGGTCACAGAAAATCCTTTTATCTCAGGAAGCTAACCTCTGGATTTTCTCATGTTCAATATGATAAAATTCAGTAAATCCAGCTGTTTGAATACCTTTTAACACAAATTTGTACCAAAGTGGGAAGTAACTTTAAAATTCCGCTCCATTATCTAGGGGTACTCTGACTTGGTTAAGGTAAGATGAAAATCGGTTTTCCAAGCCAATATTGAACTGGCATTTTCATCATGAAGAAAATATGCAGATAAAGTGAATGGGTATCTTGTTCACTTTAATGATTAAGACTAACTCAGCAAGCTGGCTTACTTTGTCAGGGCAAACAACCAGTATTAAACAAACTGAATACTCTCATTGCACATAATGAGAAGGCTTGAATGAAAATTAAGTATGTGAGTGGAAGAGCTGATAAAGAACAGTGACTTCTTTGAGACTCCTAGTTCATTTACATGTGATGAAAATTATAGTGTAAGAATAGTAAGTTGTCAAATAAAACATTTTTCTTCACTGAATAAAAATCTTTGGTGAGTAATAGAAACTGACTGATGGATTGGTAATTTAGTCTGCCCTATGACTCAGAAAATATACTTACCAAAATTTCCATTATCGGTAGCTGAAAAAGTTAATCATGCCATTTCTTTAGCCAGTATTCTGGGCATGCTCCCCTGTGATTACCCTGATACTGTAAAGTAGTGAAAAAACTGATGCCATCTGTATCCACGTATTTATGTGAATCTGAGTTCTCGAATTATTGTGACCCCAGGACAAACAAAAGAAATTGCCAAATAACGAATCTGATATGCATCCCTAATTACTCAAACTTGGTTGAAACAACACAATGTAACCTTACTTATTAACTGAATGATAGGACATTTTTTTCATGATAGATAACTTAAAGCATTTTTTTTTTTTCTCGAGACAGTCTTGCTTTGTCACCCAGTCTAGAGTGCCATGGCTCGATCTTGGCTCACTGTGACTTCTGCTTCCTGGGTTCAAGCGATTCTCTTGCCTCAGCCTCCCAAGTAGCTGGGATTACAGGCGCACGCCACCACGCCCAGCTAATTTTTTGTATTTTTAGTTGAGACGGGGTTTCACCATGTTGGCCGGGCTAGTCTCGAACTCCTGACCTCGTGATCTGCCCACTTTGGCCTCCCCAAGTGTTGGGATTACAGGCGTGAACGACTGTGCCCAGCCCAATTTATGTAGCATTCTACAGTCACTCCTAACTAATGCATAGAGAAGAGTCTGGGAGATAGGGAATAGGGAAGGTGAAGAATTTGGCTTATCATAGTCAGTATGAGCACTGAAATTAACTTAATCCCCAGGGAAGAGAAAGAATGAACTTGGCCAGGCGCAGTGGCTCACACCTGTAATCTCAGCACTTTGGGAGGCCAAGGTGGGTGGATTACGAGGTCAGGAGTTCGAGACCAGCCTGGCCAACATGGTGAAACCCCATCTCTACTAAAAATACAAAAAATTAGCTGGGCATGGTGGTGCGCACCTGTAATCCCAGCTACTTGGGAGGCTGAGGCAGGAGAATCACTTGAACCCAGGAGGTGGAGGTTGCAGTGAGCCGAGATCATGCCATAGCACTTCAGCCTGGGTGACAGAGCAAGACTCTGTCTCAAGAAAAAAAAAAAAAAAAATTGAAACATACATATTAGGGCCAAATTGCAGGGTTTGTGCATGAATCCCTAATGATAAGCCAAATAAATTTTGCTTACTTTTAGCTCTGCACTCAGGTCTTAAGTATTGGGGCTAATTCAGTACTCTTGTCATACCTAAAGAAAGTATGTTTCTGCTGGCACAATTCCACGCCTATAGTCCCAGCTACCCAGGAGGCTGAGGCAGGAATATCCCTTGAGCCCAGGAGTTCAAGTCCAGCCTGGACAATATAGCAAGACCCCATCACTAAAAAAAAATGTTTCAATCAGAGGGAAGAGAATCATTAGCATGAGAGGGGAAAAGGGAGAAAGAAGGGCAAATTTGGTTTGTGACTAGTCAAATAATGCCCATTGAGGACATCTCTGCAGATGCACTGTACTTCCTGCGAGGGAACTCTGCCCTTGCCTCCATCTACTGGCATGTCTGCATGGCTGACTTCATTCCATTTACATCTCTGATAAGGAACGATACCTTTATGGTCTGTTATCTTCAATGTATTAAAGAGGCTATTATCATAGTCACAAGATAGCTGCCACAGTTCCAAACATCATGTTCTCATATGAAATGTTTCAAATAGAAAAGAGAGTACAAGCCAAAAAAGCTTTTTTTTTTTCCTTTTTTTTTTTTTTTTTTTGTAAAGATGGGGTCTCATTATGTTGCTCCTGCTGGTCTTGAACGCCTGGCCTCAAGCAATCCTCCCACATCGGCTTCCCAAAGTGCCAAAGTGCTGAGATTACAGGTATGAGCCACTGCACCTGGCCAAAAGCTTTCTTTCTTTTTTTTTTTTTTTTTTTTTTTTTTTTGAGACGGAGTCTCGCTCTGTCGCCCAGGCTGGAGTGCAGTGGCCAGATCTCAGCTCACTGCAAGCTCCGCCTCCCGGGTTTACGCCATTCTCCTGCCTCAGCCTCCCGAGTAGCTGGGACTACAGGCGCCCACCAGCTTGCCCAGCTAGTTTTTTGTATTTTTTTAGTAGAGACGGGGTTTCACTGTGTTCGCCAGGATGGTCTCAATCTCCTGACCTCGTGATCCGCCAGAATCGGCCTCCCAAAGTGCTGGGATTACAGGCTTGAGCCACCGCGCCCGGCCTACAGTGGCATGATTATGGCTCAGTGCAGCCTTGACTTCTTTGGCCCAAGTGATGCTCCCACCTCAGCCTCCCAAGAAGCTGGAACCACAGGCACACGCCACCACACCTGGCTATTGGTTATTGTTTTGTTAGACTTTCTCATAAGGGCAAAAATGTTTCCCATATGATATTACAGACTTCCATTTATTTCTTATTGCCCAGAACTATGTCATATGACTACCTTTAGCTTCAAGGGAGGCTTAGGGAAGTATGTACAGAGAAAACAAGCATGTTTTTTTAAATGGTGCACTAAAAATAACAGGACTTGTGGGAAATATAGGGTTAGAAGCAGATCACTCAAAAGCCTTGCAACTTTGTTAGTTGAGGGCTATAATAATTACTATGCTAATAAAAAACTAACACAATTAAATTCCCTCTGACACTTGTACTCAATATCACAGTCATCCTTTAGGGCCATGCTGTCCAATACAGTAGTAACTAGTCATGTGTGGTTATTGAACACTTAGATGTGATAATCCAAATTGAGATGTGCTGTAAGTATAAAATATACACATAAGATTTTAAGAGTTTAGTATAAAAATAATGTAAAACTCTCAAAGTTTATATTGATTACATGTTAAAGTGTCACTTCAGCATTTCTTTTTACTTTTACTTTTTAAAAATGTGGCTACTAGAGGCCAGCCATGGTGGTTCATGCCTGTAATCCCAGTAGTTTGGGAGGCTGAGGTGGGTGGATCACAAGGTCAGGAGATCGAGACCATCCTGGCTAACACAGTGAAACCCCATCTCTACTAAAAATACAAAAATTAACTGGGCGTGGTGGCAGACGAGGCTCAGGGAGGCTGAGGCAGGAGAATGGCATAAACCCGGGAGGCGGAGGCTGCAGTGAGCCGAGATTGCACCACTGCATTCCAGCCTGGGTGACAGAGCGAGACGCCATCTCAGAAATAAATAAATAAATAAATAAATGTGGCTACTAGAAAACGTAAATTGTCTTATGTGTCTGTTGGACAGTGCTGCTTTAGTTTCTTGAATCCTGGGGCACATGATTCTTCCTTGGATGTATACGCCCTTGAGGGTAGTAATTCCAATTAAGAGCAGTTTCATCAAAATTAAAAATCTGATCGAGAATTTTGCCTTTTTTATCAATAAGTTTTCCCCCAATAGGGCAAAATGGTTTTGCACCTTCATTTAGACTTTGCAGTTTTACCACAGAACTTAATGTTGTAAAAACTATTGAAGCCACCAAACAAGCCTCTATTTGCACCAAAGGAAGGCATTCTTACAGAATTTGCTGCTTTTTTTCTTAACATCTTTATATGTTGCTAAGGTTTTCTCTTTAATTGTGAGAAGCTTGTCCCTGCTTGCCCCAAAATGTTAGTGTGCTGGGAAAAATAATGAATGAAGCAATGTAATTTCTGAATTATATTGACATTATCTCTCCATTTGTTGGTTGCCCATTAGCTGATAATGACTATATCTGGCATATAAAGCTTTTATTGTGGGAGATAGGACTGCCAGTAGACAAAAGGGAGAGAAAATCCTAATCCTATAATTTCAAAGAGTTGGTACCCAATTATGGGATATTTTGGACAGTGTCCTTTCTATTCACCAAGTTAACATTTAGTTAATCGCCCCATTTGATTTACTCAATTACCCCTTTCTCTCAGCTAAAATCCATTGAGTTCTAAAGACCCATTTCAAAGGCCAGGCCAGGTGGCTTATGCCTGTAATTCCAGCACTGTGGGAGGCCAAGGCAGGAGGATCGTTTGACTCCAAGAGTTAGAAAGCAGCCTGAGCAACATGGCAAAAACCCCACCTCTACAAAATACGAAAACTTTAGCTGGGTGTGGTGGTACGTGCCTGTAGTCCTAGCTACTTAGGAGCCTGAGATGGCAGGATTGCTTGAGCCTGAAGAAGTCATGGCATAATCATGGCACTGCACTCCAGCCTGGTGACAGAGTGAGACCCTGTGTCAAAAAAAAAAAAAAATAGACAAAGGCTATCTCTTCAGTAAATCTTTTCCTGATCTCTCCTATAGAACCTTCGTAGCATTTTACTTGTATCATCTTTTTATAGAACACATATTTGGCATTATGTTTATGTTATTGTCTGATTTTTATATGTAGAATAATATTTTTAATTTGCATATGTAGAATAAAGTTCCTCCCACTGAAGACAGTGATTGTATTTTATTCACTTTTCAAAATTCCTCTGATGAGCAGCCTTATGGTTTGTACAAATTAGACACACCTAAATATTTGTTGAATTTAATTGTGCTGTATCCTAAAATAATAGAATATTAATAGACTAGAATAAATAATATATTTCTAAAATATTAATAGAATAATAGAACCTTATTCTGTTAGCAATAGAATAACTAGATAGAATATTTCTAAAATTCTAAATACAAGTTGGTATTTGACTCACATCTCTAGTGCTTAAAGTGCAACAGAATATAAAATAGTGTTATAAAGTCAGGCTAAACATGTTAGAGTATGTACTGGGGTTTTTTTTTTTTAATTATGTTAAGTAATTATGATTACATCCATGGTAAATATGGACCTGTGATAAATCTAGATCCATATAGTGATGACTCACTTTAAAAGACCCTGGTTTTCTGGATCTCCCTTCTCCTTTTACTCATTGCCTTCTCCTTTTCTTCCTCTGTTTCAAACTATGTTTTCATTATTTCTCTGCCTTGATAATCACTCAAAACAAATCAGTAAGGGATATTTAACTTTTAAATCTAAAACGTCATAGTCACATTTAAAGTCCTGAGAACACAGCATTCCTGTCAAATAATGGTTATAATGAACTTAGTAATTATTAACCCTGGCCCTCTAATTACACTATTCTATACCCCAGTGATAAAGGTGTCAAAAAATGATGATTTAATTTTGTTCTGGTCTTTTCACTTGGATGTACAGTATACTGACATGAATCTCATTACGACTGATAAACTGAGCTTGGATAGAAGAGCTGTTAGGATGACTTAGGTGCAAAAGAGAATCTACTGTTTAGGCAATCAGTATACAGTTTCCTTAACTTTTCTTTTTTTTTTTTGAGATGGAGTCTTGCTCTGTTGCCGTGGCTGGAGTGCAGTGGCGCTTTCGGCTCACTGCAACCTCCGCCTCCCAGGTTCAAGCAATTCTCCTGCCTCAGCCTCCCAAGTAGCTGGGATTACAGGTGCCTACCACTACACCCGACTAATTTTTGCATTTTTAGTAGAGACGGGGTTTCACCATGTTGGCCAAGCTGGTCTCAAACACCTGACCTCAGGTGATCCACCCGCTTCGGCCTCCCAAAGTGCTGGGATTACAGGCGTGAGCCACCGCGCCCAGCCTCCTTAAATTTTCTATAATTTATTTCCGTTTTTTGTATGATGTTCCTATGCTTTTCCCACAGAGCTAGGAGCCCCACAAAAATACAGACTTTGTCTTATTTGCTTCTGGTGCTTGCTTGTTTCTATAACTCCAGCACTCAGCACAATGCCTGACACATTGTAGGTAATAAAGGATACATACTGAATAAATGAAGTACACCTGGGATCAAGTATCACATGTTCCAAATGAGCTTGATTGAGGTTAGATTACACTTATATTGGACATGGAAAGGATCTAGTACCTAATTTGAACTTGCCTCTATGTCTGCAGCATTGGTGGTTGGGCAAGGTCTATTGGTTGTGAGGCACAGTCTCACTTGTTACCACAACTAATATATGGAGTATGCGTGAGTGCATGTTCATGTGTGTAAGAGGAATCTTAGCTGTATTGCGAAGTCCTAAGGACATGAAAAGCCAAACTATGGGACCTTGAAAGGTTCACAGGTAAATGGTAATCAAAGATTCCCAAGGTCTGTGAATTCTAGACATCTTTGCCATAGAAAGCTATGGCCCCTCGCTCCAGCATATAGTGATTCTGCTGGTCCCTCCATGTTTTCTCAATGCACCTGTCTGTTTTCTTCTTACTGTACTTCCTACTTCTTACTGTACTTCCTAGTTCTAATTCTTGGCTTAGCTAATAACCATTTTCTTTCTTTTGGGTAGAGCAGTGTGTACCAGGCCCCATCATAAACCATAGTGCTGAGTCAGGAGCCCAAGCTAGTGGCTTGGAGGTGGAGTACTTTCTCTCGGAAGGGGCTATAGACTTTGTAAGTTCCGTGACTGCCATGTCTAGGATTCCTAATACCGTGCACTGGGAGCCATCTCTGGGATCTTCACTAGAACCAGCTGTACTTGCCAATCATATCTACTGGGTGCTAATTACCTACTTTGCAGTTATTTTGTTTAGAGCATTAGAATTAGCCTCATTGGAGGATCCAAAAAAGATTAAAGACTATATAGATTTATATCTAAAGTCAAGGTGATTAAGTCATAGAGACAGTGTATGTGTTGATGTGTATGTGGCGGGGGAAGCACTTTCTGAAAGAGCTATGTTTAGTGGGAAAGGATCAAGTTTAGGTTATTATCTTGACTTTGCAACCAATCGTGTGTGACTATAGAGAAGTCACCTTTGATCTTTTGTTCTACTTCACTTGTTAAGGGTTGTAATGCTTACCTTGACTGTATAGACAACTGTTAAAACACTATCATAAAGCCAGGTGTGGTGGCTCACGCCTGTAATCCCAGCACTTTAGGAGGCTGAGTTGGGCGGATCATTGGTGGTCAGAAGCTTGAGGCCAGCCTGGCCAACATCATGAAACCCTGCCTCTACTAAAAATACAAAACCTAGCTGGGCGTGGTAGTAAAGGCCTGTAATCCCAGCTACTTGGGAGGCTGAGGCAAGAGAATCGCTTGAGGCAGAGGTTACAATGAGCCAAGATCGTGCCACTGCACTCCAGCCTCGGCAACAGAGCGAGACTCCGTCTCAGAAAAACAAAAACACAAAAAATACTATCATAAAATAATTGTTAAATTCAGATTATTGTGTAAGGTATGAAAATGATACAAAAATGTTTAATAGGTAAAATCTATGCAAATTTAGAGTTCAATTAAATTTGGTGGGGATTAAAACTCTTGTGTATGCATTTGGAAAAGTAATAAATACGGTTGTGGTTTGGAATAGCTGTAGGATTGGGGCTGATAGTTCTGGCCTTGTGCTGCCCTCCTGTGCTGTTTAAATAGCACAGCAGGTCAATTACATTCCTGCTTCATGAATGTTCCGAATTGGGGGAGGGTAGTCGATCTCATTACTAACCCTCTTCTGTCCTCCTGTGGCCACAGAGCGGCTAACTATTTGGATGTTTCTGATTCTTCAGTAAAGGAAGTGAAGGAAAACTACTTGGAAACATTCTAGGTCAGACAATCTAATCCTGAGTTATGGAAAAAGGCAACTCATTGCAAATTGAATTTGACATTGGAGATATAATTGATACACAATCTAGAAGATCCTGAGCAGATTATCGAGGTTTGGTGTTTTTCTCCATTATTACAGCATTGGGAAGGGCTCTTTGTCAAGAATAAATAGAAATGCATTTTTTTTTTTTTTTTTTTTGAGATGGAGTCTCGCTCTCTCGCCCAGGCTGGAGTGCAGTGGCGCGATCTTGGCGCGTGCCTGTAATCCCAGCTACTTGGGAGGTTGAGGCAGGGGAATTGCTTGAACTTGGGAGGCAGAGGTTGCAGTGAGCCGAGATCATGCCATTGCACTCTAGCCTGGGCAACAAGAGCGAAACTCGGTCTCAAGGAAAAAAAAAATTGCTGAGAATTTACAATAAAGCCTTACACTGTTTATTTGGTTAATAAGATAGTCTATTATGGTGGGAACAGAAGATGCTGTTCTACAGTGATTGATTTTCTAAGAACACTCGGCAGTTGAAATGTGGGACTCACAAGTAAAGCTAATTCTTTGCTAATTCTCTTAGCATATCCTGCAAAAGTGGTTACTTTCGAAGATAAGGTCATTTGTCAGCATGGCAATTTTTTTTTTTTTTTTTTTTTTTGAGACAGGATCTTGCTTTGTCGCCTAGGCTGAAGTGCAGTGGCATGTTTACAGCTCACTGCAGCCTTGAACTCCTGGGTTCAAGAGATCCTCTCACCTCAGCCTCCCCAGTAGCTGGGACTACAGGCACACACCACCACATACCCAGCTAATTTTTGTGTTTTTGTAGACACGGGGTTTCACCATGTCTACAAGACCCGGGCTGGTCTTGAACTCCTGGGTTCAAGTGATTCTTCAGCCTCCACCTCCCAAACTGCTGGGATTAGAAACATGCGCCACCAATCCTGGCCAGTGTGACAATTTTTTGATGACAGTTAAGAAAAGATATTGAAAGAAACAGTGTAAAAGCAGGCAATGAAAGAGTGGAGAAAGACAGTCAATCTGTGGCACCTTTTTAATGTGCTTGCTTCCCCATCAGCCAGCCCTCACCTCGGCCCCAGCCTGGCCTGTTGCCAGACTGGTTTCCTGATCGGAACCCATCTACCCTCTGCTTAGACTAGGAGTGTGTGTGCATAATTTATTCATGTGGGTTTACAGCATGCATACACATGACTTTCTCTTTTTAACCCATCCCAGTTGGGCTTTCACATCTTTACCAAGACTCCTCTTATCAAGTCATCAATGACCTCGATGGCCAAATGCAATGGTCAGTTTTCAGTGTTTATCTTACTTGACCTGTCAGCAGCGTTTGAATCATTTGATCATGCTCTCCTTCTTGGAACACTCTCTTCACTTGATCCCTGGGTCACCTCTCTCTTGGCTCTCCTCCACTCTACTGGGGGCTCCTTCCCTATCTCCTTTATCTAGATACTTCTCATCTTGATTTCTAAAAGTTGTAGTACCCTAAGGCTAACTGCCTAGGTATTTTCTATGTCTGAACCCACTCCCTTGGTGATCTTATCTAGTCTCATAGCTTTAATATCATCTAAATGCCAAATATTTCCAAATGTGTATCTCCAGCACAGACCTTTCTACCCTGAATTCCAGACTCATATATCCATCTGCTTACTCAACATCTCCATTTGGATGTCTATGGACATCTCAAACTTAACATGACCAAAACAAAATATGTTCATCTCTCAATCAACCCCATCTCAGCAACTGGTCATACCTTTCTTCAGTTGCTTGGAGTCATCATGAACTCTTTCTCACACACACAGACCATTTCCAAATCGTCAGCAAATCCCATTGGCTGTATTTAAAAAAAAAAAAAAACACTATCAACTCTCTATCCTTCTTTTCATGTACACTGCTGTCACCCTAGTCTGAGGCCCATGACCTCTTATCTGGATTACTGTATAGGCTGCTATGATACATAGTCTCCCTACTTCTCTCTTGCTTCTTTGAAATACTTCTTACTCAGCAAAGTGACAAAAGTTACCCGAAGTCAGATAACAAAACTCTCTGCTCAAGGATGACGTACTTCAATTGGCATAAAATCAGTCTTTACCATGGCTTATAAAGTTTACATGATTGGGGTCTCTACTTCCTTCCTCTCTGACTTCATCTCCTACTCCCCAGCCCCCACTCACCATGTTTCCAGCTTACTAGTTCCCTTATAGTCCCTCAACTATCCCAGGCACATTCCTACCTCAGAGCCTCTGGATTTGCTATTTGCTATTTGACCATGTAATTTTGTGCCTGCAACACAAAATTACATGGTCCATGCTCTCATTCCATTCAGGATTGTACTCAAATATCACTTTATTGAAAAGTTCTTCCTTGTTCATACAGCATCTGCCTTCGTTACCCTCTGTACTCTTAACTAGTTGATTTGTCATATTAGCACTTACAGCAACATGACATATTATGCTTATTTATTTGTGCATTGTCTGTCTTGTTCTCTGCTGTGTCCTCAGAGAGTCTGGCATCTGGTGAGGGCTCATTAAGAATGTAATGAATGAAGAAATGAACAAATATTGATGTGGATAATTATTCCGAGAGTTGGTCAAGAACAGCAAGTGGGTAGCTTCCAGTTTTGTTTTACATGGAAGCTTGTATAAACGGAAGACTAAGATCACAATCAGGGAAAATGTTCTCCTTTATATCTTCTCAATGTAAAAAATAGAACCTAGTTGAATATGGTGGATTGGTAATAAATATGTTTATTGTTCCAAATTCCATATTTTATTTATTTATTTTTTTAGGGACAGGGTCTCACTCTGCTGCCCAGGCTGGAGTGCAGTGGTGCCATCATAGTTCACTGCAGGGTCAAACTCCTGGCCTCAAGCGATCCTCCCACTTTGGCCTCTCAAAGTGCTGGCATTACAGGCATGAGTCACTGCACCGAGCCCAAATTCCATAGTTTAGTCATACAAGTTGTCCACTTATGTTTTAATCATGGAAATTAGATTATGTGTGTGATCATGAATCCAAGTTTTGCTATTTATTTCCTTTTTTTTTTTTTTTTTTTGAGGTATGGCCTTGCTCTGTCGCCCAGGCTGGAGTGCAGTGGTGCAATCATAGCTTGCTACGGCCTCAACCTCCCTGGCTCAAGCGATCCTCCCACCTCAGCCTCCTGAGTAGCTGAGACTCCAAGCATGTGCCGCCATGCCCAGCTAATTTTTAAATTTTTTGTAGAGATGGGGTCTCGCTATTTGCCCAGGCTGATCTCAAACTTCTGGGTTCAAACCATCCTCCCACCGTGGCCTATTTCCTATTCTTATGATGCTGGCAATGCTGGTAAGCTTGCATTAGTTCATTACATTTTACTTGGAAATGAAAGTTTTCATCTAAGTAAAATGCCTGATGTACTTTTTTCTTTAAATTCTGATCCCACTAGATTAGTTTTAAACCCTTCCTGAATCTAATTTTTTCAAGGATGCCATTTTTCCAGGCATTTGAATTCCATTTTCTCTAGAGCCTTTGTTTTGTGAATAGTGCATTCTAAGTAAATTAAACCAATGAAGCCTTAGTGATATAACTGCAAACCCATCAAGTAACTGCATCTTCTACAATGGATTCTGGACTCAGCTTAAGAAGGATTAATAGGTACACTAGTTCTAGTGCCTTCTCTGCTCTCTTTTGTGGCATTGGAACACTCACTTCTCTATCGCAGGGCTTCATCTGCAAGAGAGGATAATAGCATTTGCCTCACAACTGTGGTCTTATGAGGATCAAATGTGATGACACCAAGGAACCTGCTTTAAAGTATTTAAAGTGGCCAGGTGCGGTGGCTCACGCCTGTAATCCCAGCACTTTGGGAAGCCGAGGCTGGTGGATCACGATGTCAGGAGTTCAAGACCAGCCTGGCCAAGATGGTGAAACCCCATCTCTACTAAAAATACAAAAATTAGCTGGGCGTGGTGGCGCACACCTGTAATCCCAGCTACTTGGGAGACTGAGGCAGAGAACTGCTTGAACCCAGGAGGCAGAAGTTGCAGTGAGCTGACATCACGCCACTGCACTCCAGACTGGGTGACAGAGCAAGACTCCGTCTAAAAAAAAATAAATAAAAATAAAGTATTTATTCTTCACCTTCCCTATTCCCTATCTCCCAAACTGTTCCATATGCATTAGTTAGGACTGACTGTAAAATGCTATAAAAAATTAGCCGGGTATGGTAGCTCATGCCTGTAATCCCAGCACTTTGGGAGGCTAAGGCAGGCAGATCACGAGGTCAGGAGATTGAGACCATCCTGGCAAACATGGTGAAACCTCGTCTCTACTGAAAATACAAAAATCAGCTGCGTGTGGTGGCACGTACCTGCAATCCCAGCTACTCGGGAGGCTGAGGCAGGAGAATTACTTGAACCTACCTGGGAGGTGGAGGTTGCAGTGAGCTGAGATCGCGCCACTGCACTCCAGCCTGGCGACAGAATGAGACTCCATCTCAAAAAAAAAAAAAAAGACCCAAAATGTAATGGTTCAACAAAATAAAGACTTATTTTTTCTCCCAAATCAGGTCAGGGACCCAAGTTGAAGGTGGCTCTGTCATCTTCAACATGTAGCTTCCAAGGTTGCTCTAGTATTCACCTTTCCAGCCCATGAGAAAGGGGAAAGAAAATGGTGGATTCTGAGGGGGGTCACATGACAGGTTTCATGCACGAGGCCTGGAAGACACATACCACCTTTGCTTACATTCTATTGGAAAATATTTCATCATAAAGCCACGCCTAATTGCAAAGGAGACTGGGGAATTTCATGTTGCTGGGCAGTTGTGTGCTCAGTTATAATTCTGCTACTGGGAAAGAAGGCAACAATGGATTTTGATGGACTGGATCCATCAGTACCTTGAGAGACTGAGGTAGGAGGATAACTTGACCCCAAGAGTTCAAGGTTATAGTCTCTCCTACATTCTCCTTCTCTGTTACCTCAGTTAATGGCATTATTCTCTCAAATACCCAAGCTTGAGTCCTTAAATTTGTCCTCCCTTTCTCCATCTCTCTCAATCCTCTTATCTGTTCCAACTACCTAAGTAACCCTGCATTTGTTCCTTGCTTTCCATTTCCTCTATAGCATGACTTAAATCCATTGTATCTGTTTGAATAACTCATCATCCTCCAGAATTACCTCCCTGTGTCAGTCTCTCCAGGCTCATCACAGCCATCCTTTACTCTGCCGTCAGACACTACTTCCAAACACAAAGATCTGCTTGTCCAAGACAGCCTGGGCCTCTTAACAGGCACCTCCCGACTCACAGTCAAGGCTGGAAGCACCATATAAAAAGCATCTGCAGCTACACCTTTGCGGCTCAGGAGATTATGGCAGACTGCCTCCTGCCTTCTCTGCCAAGCCGTGTCCTCCTGGGCTCAGGGTTCTCCGTCTCACATTTGAACTCTGCCCATCTCCCCACATCCCTCTGGATGAACACCACAGTGGGACTGTCTGCCCAGCTTTTCATTTAGCCCTGTCCCTAGACACTGTCTTTCATATCACCCACAGCCCCATCTTCAGCAGGTCACCCCATCTCACAAATCCAAACTCCAGAGCTCCAACCCAGGCCCAGGGCCCAGGCTTGCTTTTGTTCAGGAGGCAAGTTTGGACACTGATCATTCTCTTCACTAAAAGCTCCATAAGTTCGCAGTACTTACTGAGCAACAGATTTTTTAGCATGCCATCCATGGCCAACCACTGTCTGATCCCATCCCCACTTGTCACCCCATCCTTATAATCATCTTGACATTTTCTTATTCTTCAAGATCTGACTCATATATCACTCCTTCCACGAGGCCTTCCTCTTTCTCCTTGCTTTGTACTTCATAGCATCATGTTTTTCTATGTATTGCTTTCTACCTCTAGTTTATTTGAGACAATGTCTTGCTCTATCACCCAGGCTGGAGTGCAATGGCATGATCATAGCTCACTGCAGCCTCAACCTGGGCTCAAGTGATCCTCCCACCTCTGCTTTCTGAGTTGCTGGGGCTACAGGTGCAGGCCACCATACCTGATTCCTACCTCTGGTTTTTGTGCACATGGTATATACTCCGCACAGGCTAGGACTGTGACAAACATTTCTTCACTTCCCACATTGCTGAGAATAATGCCTTGGACAATACCTTACACATGGTATTGATCACTGTTTAAAATCTACTAATGCCCCAATGGCTTTCCATATCACCAGGTCAATAATAAAAGCCCTACCTATGCCTACCTAGTCCTATCTGATCTGATGTGTTTTTTTTTTTTTTTTTTAAAGACAGAGTCTCGCTCTGTCTCTCCCAGACTGGAGTGCAATGGCACGATCTTGGCTCACTATAACCTCCACCTCCCAGGTTCAAGCAATTCTCCTGCCTCAGCCTCCCAACTAGCTGGGATTACAGGCATGTGCCATCATGCCCAGCTAATTTTGGTATTATTAGAAGAGACAGGGTTTCGCCATGTTGGCCAGGCTGGTCTTGAACTCCTGACCTCAAGTGATCCACCCGTCTTGGCCTTCCAAAGTGCTGGGATGATAGGAGTGAGCCACTGCGCCCGGCCCTGATGCTCCTCTTACCACTCCCGACTTGCTCCGCCCTATCCTCTGTGGGCCTCTCTGCTGTTGCTTGAACACATTAGGCAAGATCCCACCTCAGAGACACTTGGTTTGCCCTTCCCTTTACTGGGATGCTCTTTCCCCAGTATGGCTGCTGTCTCATGTCTTCAGGGCTTCTCTCAAAGGTCGTCCTTTTTTTAAAAAAAATTAATTTTTTTAAATTAATTTTTTTAATTAATTAATTAATTAATTTTTGTGAGATGGAGTCTCACTCTGTCGTCCAGACTGGTGTGCAGTGGCAAGATCTTGGTTCACTGCAACCTCCGCCTCCCGGGTTCATGTCATTATCCTGCCTCAGCCTCCTGAGTAGCTGGGATTACAGGCCTGCACTACCATGCCCAGCTAATTTTTCTATTTGTAGTAGAGATGAGTTTCACCATGTTGGCCAGACTGGTCTTGAACTCCTGACATCAAGTGATCTGCCTGCCTCTGCCTCCCCAAGTGGTGGGATTACAGATGTGAACCACCGCGCCTGGCTTGAAAGGCCACTTTCTCCATGAGGCCTTCCCTGACCACTTATTCACATGGTGATCCTTGAAACACTCCCTTTTCCTCCCGGCTGCCTATTGTTTCTCCATAGCATTTTTCACCTCCTTTCACAGTATATATTTCTTTCATGTGCTGTGTTCATTTTCTGTCTCCTCTCCCCCTTTTGGAATGTCAGCATCATTCTAGTTTAAATCTGTTTACTTCTGTGTTCCCAGAACCTAAGGATAATGTCTGGCATAGGGGAGGCACTCAACAAATATTTGTTGAAAGAAAGAAGGAATAAGCAAATTAATAGAAGGTGCTCCGTAAATATTTGTGAAATTGAATTAAAAGTGTCAGAAAGAGATGGCTGTGAAATTCCCAAAGTCTAAAAGTATGTGAGCTTAGAAGAATGGTGGAGTTGAGTGCTGCCTCATTATAAACATCCTCGAGGAAGGACTGAAACTGTGTGCTTGCAGTGGGAGGGGCAGCTGGGCAAGGAACCGTGAACCTTCGCGAAACATTTGGGGCTCCAGTGAGAGCGCTGCATCTGGGAGCTGGCGATGCCGGCGGCTTGTTCATCCACCCAATCCGAACACTTGTCTATGACACAGGTGTTTTAAGTTATTTTGGTCTTTGCCTCTCTCCTCAGCTTGTGAAGGTTACAGAAATCTGGGATGGCTTATGGGCTGCTGCTCAGCCCTAAGTAGGAAAACAGCAGTGAAAATGGCAACCAAAACATCACGCAGGACTGGGGGTCTTGGGGAAACAGCTCACTTTAGAGCAGTGCAGTGTAGAGCTTTCCGTCTTCTACCAGGGTCCACCTTTTAACACTTTATCTGAAAATTTTCCCCCTGGCTTACTCGCTTGCAGCTGCCCACTTTGCAGGAGGATGGTGCTCTGATCTCTACGCTCCCTGTTCCTTCGGGGACTCCATAGTATTTTTTTTCACGCTTCGTCACTACTACAGCAGACGCCTGCCTTCTCATTATTTGCTGTACAGATCTCCGGTGCCTTGACTGTAAACAAAACACTTTAGATCATTGTGAGGTGGATGTAAGCACAGCCTTTCTGCTGGCAGCCAGACTTCTTAAGGTGGCGTGACTGTGACTTGCTTACTTTTCGAGATTAACAACAACAAAAAAGCGACAAAATAGTTCTCCTACATATTAGTTGAAAGATTCAGCATGTAAAGGGGATCGAAGTGTTAATTTTCTACTTCCATATAAGACATGAATTCCATGAGTAAAATCAAACTTCTGTGGCAAGGTGAAATACTCTAGAATGTCTCCATTTACATATGTGTGGTAGTTTGGGTGTTTATGCATGTGGATAGATGCACATATATAGAGTTCCTGTGTTGTCTAGCAATTGTTTTAAAATTTGGACAATTATCTAATTTCGGGAGTAAGGTATAAATTATGGTAGGGAGCCCTACCCTAATTTTCCTGTCCCTTCTCCCCTAGTCTTCAGTCCAATAAATTGACAGCCTTAAAAGTAGCAAAAATAAAGAGGATGAGACCTCTTGCTTGATCCTAGGTGAATTCTTTTCTGTCAGTTAGGTAGGAGGTCCTGACTTGAAAACTAGTTCTGGGCACTGCCTCCTTTACTCTCCCTGGATATCATCCCTGTCCTTCTAGAGCCTATATTTTAGTTGAACTAGTGGATGGTGATACCAAAGGCTCATGACAGCTGCATTTAAATATCAGTGACCACAGGCCACATCAAGGAAACATCTGCAGGCAACCCAGGGCCTGGGAAGGAGCCATTTTGAGTCACTTGTAAGACAGCAGGACCTGCAGACTATAGCACAATCAAACCCAGATAAAACCCTGAACCAGTGAGAACCATTAGGAAGGAAAGGAACAGAAAATGAACCAACTTGAGTGTTACGAGACCTGCATCTAGTCCTGACTCTGGTACCAACCGAATGTATGTCCCTGGACAGGAAACCTCTCTGAGTCTCAATGTCCTCCGTGGTAAAGAGGAGAGGGTTAAACCACAGGGTCCCGAAGGTCCCTTCCAGCTGTCACATTCTGGAGTGTATGAGATGAGGTAGGCACACAAAGTGGACAAACAAGATGTGGCTAAGAAAACAAGCGACACATGAAGTTCATCTGTAGCATAGGTGCATAAGAAAACTTTGCTGCTGTTTAAGGTTAGAAAGGAAGGTTGGTTTCCAGTAAAATGCATTAACTTTGGCTCAAACCAAGATGATGGGTAGTGGGCATGGGGGTGGGGAGGCAGTTGAAGATCCACTGAGCTCTTGGGGCAGCCCTGCTCATCGTCCTACTTTACCTTCCACCACGGTGCTCAAGCCCACACTGAGAGAGAAATTTCCAGTTGCAAAAGGGAGAAGAGAAACGCTGGAATACTAGCATCGGACGTTAGGACATAGATGTGGTGGTTTTAAAAATCATTTCATCATCTGGAGTTTGACCCCGAGGGGAGTCTTTTCACTCTTCAGCCCTCTGAAAGCATTCACTAGCATCTGAATATTGTTCTGAGTTTGTTGGAGCAGTGAAATCTGGTGAGAGAGAAGGGTGGAGGAAGGAAGGAGCTGTTGTATTTGGCGGCTGGAGTCAGGTAGAGGAAACTGCTACAATCCCGGGAAAGAACAGAAAAGTAGAAAGAGAGGAGTTCCCACACGCAGCCAATGTCCATGGCCTTAACTGTGCTTGGGAAACAAGATCCTGGGCCAGGGGCGTACCCTCGTTTTTCAAAACTAAATGTGTCTGAGACAGCTACAAAGTGTATTAAGGGACTTGAGAGACTACTTGAGTTTTTTTTTAATCTTGAGTTCCTTTCTTATTTTCATTGAGGGAGAGCTTGAGTTCATGATAAGTGCCGCGTCTACTCCTGGCTAATTTCTGAAAGAAAGACGTTCGCCTTGGCTTCTTTCCTAGGCCCCCAGCCTCCCCAGGGATGGCACAAACTTCTGGGTTAAGGCTGAGCCAACCATTGCCCACCGCCTCCACCCACCCCCAGCTAAGGCACGCCGGCAGGGGGGGCGCCCAGCCCCCCAGCAAACGCTCCGCGGCCTCCCCCGCAGACCGCGAGGTGGGGGCCATCGGGGAGGGCCGAGCTGGGGGCAGCTCGCCACCCCGGCTCCAAGCGAGCTGCCGGCGATCTTCGCGGTCCTCTGGTCCAGGCCCCGGCTTCCCCCGCGAGGAGCGGGAGGGAGGTCGGGGCTTAGGCGCCTTTGCGCACCCGCCAGTGCAGCGCCGGGCCCCGAACCCCAGGCCCCGCCCCAGGTTCCCGGCCGTTTGGCTAGTTTGTTTGTCTTAATTTTAATTTCTCCGAGGCCAGCCAGAGCAGGTTTGTTGGCAGCACTACCCCTCCAGCAGTCACGCGACCAGCCAATCTCCCGGCGGCGCTCGGGGAGGCGGCGCGCTCGGGAACGCGGGGAGGCGGCGGAACCGAGCCGGGGCCACCTTAAGGCCGCGCTCGCCAGCCTCGGCGGGGCGGCTCCCGGCGCCGCAACCAATGGATCTCCTCCTCTGTTTAAATAGACTCGCCGTGTCAATCATTTTCTTCTTCGTCAGCCTCCCTTCCACCGCCATATTGGGCCACTAAAAAAAGGGGGCTCGTCTTTTCGGGGTGTTTTTCTCCCCCTCCCCTGTCCCCGCTTGCTCACGGTTCCGCGACTCCGACGCCGGCAAGGTTTGGAGAGCGGCTGGGTTTGCGGGACCTGCGGGCTTGTACCCGCCCGGACTCGGACGGGCTTTGCCACCCTCTCCGCTTGCCTGGACCCCTCCCCTCCCCGCCCTCTCGCTCGCCGGTCCATTTGATCAGCGGAGATTCTCGGCGGCCGTGCCGGGGCTTCCCCGCAGCCCCTGCGCGCTCCTAGAGTTCGGGCCGTGGCTTGTCCGGATCTGTGTCTTTTGGCTCCGAGGCCAGTCGCTGGGCTTCCGAGAGGGGTTCGGGCTGCGTAGGGGCGTTTTGTTTTGTTCGGTTTTGTTTTGTTTTGTTTTTTTGAGAGTGCGAGAGAGGCGGTCGTGCAGACCCGGGAGAAAGATGTCAAACGTGCGAGTGTCTAACGGGAGCCCTAGCCTAGAGCGGATGGACGCCAGGCAGGCGGAGCACCCCAAGCCTTCGGCCTGCAGGAACCTCTTCGGCCCGGTGGACCACGAAGAGTTAACCCGGGACTTGGAGAAGCACTGCAGAGACATGGAAGAAGCGAGCCAGCGCAAGTGGAATTTCGATTTTCAGAATCACAGACCCCTAGAGGGCAAGTACGAGTGGCAAGAGGTGGAGAAGGGCAGCTTGCCTGAGTTCTACTATAGACCCCCGCGGGCCCCCAAAGGCGCCTGCAAGGTGCCGGCGCAGGAGAGCCAGGATGTCAGCGGGAGCCGCCCGGCGGCGCCTTTAATTGGGGCTCCGGCTAACCCTGAGGACACGCATTTGGTAGACCCAAAGACTGATCCGTCGGACAGCCAGACCGGGTTAGCGGAGCAGTGCGCAGGAATAAGGAAGCGACCTGCAACCGACGGTAATGACCCCTTCCCAACCGACGGTAATGACCCCTTCCCAACCACAGAAAGTCTGTGTCTGGGGCCCCGCTTTGCCTGCTGGAGGGTGCTAACCTTAGCTTGCTTTTCGGCGTATTCTGATGTAGCTTTGGGAGAGCGAACTTTATTGGTCTTAGGTGTTCAGTGCTACCTGGCCCACTGCTTGTCTGTGACTTTTAAGTCAGAAACTGGAAATGGTAAGATCCGATAATTTCCCTAACTTAAGACATGGCCGTCCCTCCCACTAGCAACCCCTAGGTATGTGACAAAGTTGGGATGTTTATCAACGGTCCGCCTCCTGGCTAGGGAGAGAGCTCTGGGGCGGAGAATGCACTTTCTTCTTTTTGAAAACAACCTCATTTTGTGTCCTTAAAGGCTACTGAGGATGACGGATCCTGGATTGTGGGTGGAGGGAGTGGGTTTTTCGTCCCGCGACTATTGGGCCAACTTCTGCCAGCCATTGTTTTTTCTAATAAAGATTGTGTGTTCTTTTTAAAAATTTCCTCTGCTCTTAGATTCTTCCACTCAAAACAAAAGAGCCAACAGAACAGAAGAAAATGTTTCAGACGGTTCCCCAAATGCCGGTTCTGTGGAGCAGACACCCAAGAAGCCTGGCCTCAGAAGACGTCAAACGTAAACAGCTAGGTGGGTTGATCACTAAAGGAGCACGTACTGAAACCCGGGGCCATCAGACCTCACGATACCTGATCTTGCTGGTTGCTGGCAGATTACAATCTTTTGGGGTTTTGTTTTGTTTATACTTTCGTGAGGTCAAAAAAGTAGCAATGGGAAGGTTGGGGATACTGTAATTCTTCTATGCCTAGAGATACTTTCTCTTGAAACAGTAGACCAGAGCAACTACTTGTAACCAAGGCCCCATCGGGTAAGAAGGTCATTTCCCTGTGAGTCCCACTAAAATATGTTGGGAACAATAGGTTCTTCGCCCATCCGAACAAGAACTGGGGTACTCCCTCAGTCCCACTTCATGAGAATTCATTTCCCAGAGGTTCAGCTTGAGTCAGTAACAGATTTTGAGCCATACATGGAAAAATGGCAAGTACATTATTAAGTTTCAATTTTAAGGGGGAATGTTTGGTAGAAATTGCTCACCTTTGGTTATGCAAGGGATTAGAGATGTCAGTGGGTGGTATGTTGTGTTCTTTGACATTGTCATAAACTGTCACTTTCCTTGTTTGCTCCTAAGTTTGGAGAGAGAAGGAACCAGTATTTGCAAAAACCAAAATGGAAAGATAAAAAACATTACTAAAGTTTCTACAGAATTTCTGGTAACACTGAAGTTGCAAAGCAGAAGTTAAATTAACTCTCGTCAGTAAGCAATCCAGGAACACGTCAGCCAGTGTATGCTAATTGTGCCGTAACAGGGTGATTTGGATATTTGTAGGGGAAATGGGTAGTAAATATCAAGACTGGTGACCGCAGGTCAGCCCAGCACAAAGGAAGTGGAGATTTTTCCATGCACAAGAATCTGATCACTGTAAATAGCTAATTTGAATAATTCAGTCCCCAAATGTACATGGATTGGCTATTCATAATGATCGAACTACATATATTAATAGTTTGTTAGCTTCTTATAGACCAAGACTGACCTCTTTATTTTCTAAAGCACACACGTAGCTTAGCATATGAGGCGATCTTAATATTGATGTTAACTTTTTAAATCCTCATTTATAAAAAATTTTAAAACAACAGGGATTACGGTGGGATTCAGGTGTGTTGTGTCTTTAAATTGTATATGTGACTTTACATATCTTATATTTTTCAGAGCTTATACAAAACGGCACTATAGAACCTCTATTTTATAGCACCATGTGAAGTGGGAAAATCAGGTGAAAATTTCCCTGAAGCAACCTTAACACACGCAGCCCTTGTTGGTTTGTGACTTGTGGCCCAGCTTATCAGATGAGCCATGAGAATCGGACCTGGATTTTGATCTGGCCCCCGTTTTGACATGCAGAGAGGCATTTATAGCATTTAGTAATATTGCTAGTTCAAAGAATACTAGAAATATTAGTAAGAACCTATTCAAAAGTATTCATGAGTATTTTCTGCATATGAATAAGAAATTAGAATATTTTGAAAATGATGTTAATAAAATTTTCTTCTGGAAGGCCCTTATGATTTTTATTTCTAATCATTTTTCAAATTTAGAAAATTTAATCTGTCACAGGAGTAGAGAAAAAAAATTCTAAATTTTTAAAAAATTTAGAAAATTTTTACTCTTAAGTATTACAGTTTCCTAATTTTCCTATTTATTTCCCACTTGTCTTTGACCTGGATTCTTTAGGGTTTCTCAACCTCTGCACTACTGACATTTTGGGCCGAATAATTCTTTGTTGTAGGAGGCTGTCCTGTGTGTTGTAGATTGTTTGGCATTATCCCTGGTCTTTCCCACTAGATGCCAGCAGCATCCTCCTCCCACAGTGTGACAACCTAAAATGTCTCCAGACATTGCCAAATGTTCCCTGGGGAGCGGGGGCAACATTGCCTACTGTTAAGAACCACTGCTCTAGACAAAAGAACACAGCACAGAAGAGAGGAAAAAAATCCAGTTAAGAGAATGTTAGGTGGAGATGACTGTAGTCATCAAACTTTTTTCCTCATCAAGTATTTCCAAGCTAACATAGTGACAAAATAATTCCTCTACTCTATTGGTAACGTTACTCTAATGCTTTTCCTTTAATTTTTCCGTTTTGTTTTCTTTTGCAGAATTAAGAATATGTTTCCTTGTTTATCAGATACATCTTGATGAAGCAAGGAAGATATACATGAAAATTTTAAAAATACATATCGTTGACTTCATGGAATGGACATCCTGTATAAGCACTGAAAAGCAACAATAACACTAAAATTTTAGGCACTCTTAAATGATCTGCCTCTAAAAGCGTTGGATGTAGCATTATGCAATTAGGTTTTTCCTTATTTGCTTCATTGTACTACCTGTGTATATAGTTTTACCTTTTATGTAGCACATAAACTTTGGGGAAGGGAGGGCAGGGTGGGGCTGAGTAACTGACATGGAGGGGGATATGAAGAGCTTGCTTTGATTTGCAGCAAGTAGATAAATATTTGACTTTCATGAAGAGAAGCAATTTTGGGAAAGGTTTTGAATTGTTTTCTTTAAAGATGTAATGTCCCTTTCAGTGACGGCTGATACTTCATTTGAAAAATCACAAAAATTTGAACACTGGCTAAAGATAATTGCTATTGTTTATTCTCATTTGGGAGATCTGGTGATCTCCCAAGTTTGTTAAATAGCTGCATATGGCTTTTTTAAAAAAGCAACAAAAACCTATCCTCAGTGCCCTCCCCAATCTCTCTTAAAGTTGGAATTTACCAGTTAATCAGCAGAATGGTAATCACTCCAGGTAGTTTGGGGCAAAAATCCGAAGTGCTTGGGAGTTTTCAATGTTAAGAATTGACCATCTGCTTTTATTAAATTTGTTGACAAAATTTCTTCATTTTCTTTTCACTTTGGGCTGTGTAAACACAGTCCAAATAATTCTAAATCCATCGATATTTTTAAAGATCTGTAAGTAACTTCACATTAAAAAATGAAATATTTTTAATTTAAAGCTTCTTTGTCCATTTATCCAAAGGAAGGTGTTATTTTTAAAGGAAGGTTCATGTAGAGAAAAGCACACTTGTAGGATAAGTGAAATGGATACTACATCTTTAAACAGTATTTCATTGCCTGTGTATGGAGAACCTTTTGAAGTGTACCTGTGTACATAACTCTGTAAAAACACTGAAAAATTATACTAACTTATTTATGTTAAAAGATTTTTTTTTAATCTAGACAATATACAAGCCAAAGTGGCATGTTTTGTGCATTTGTAAATGCTGTATTGGGTAGAATAGGTTTTTCCCCTCTTTTGTTAAATAATATGGCTATGCTTAAAAGATTGCATACTGAGCCAAGTATAATTTTTTGTAATGTGTGAAAAAGATGCCAATTATTGTTATACATTAAGCAGTCAATAAAGAAAACTTCCATAGCTATTCATTGAGTCAAATTGTAATGTGCTTTACCAAACGAGGTATTTGACTTGGCATTCTAGTCATGTTTAAACAAATGTAAATGTGAAATGGCAAATATCTAGGTAATTCAGGCCCACAACTCAGATGGTGTTTTATGTAGTCTGAATGTAGTTAGCAGTTAGTATTTTCCACCTAGCTCTGTGTGGGTGGACAAAACTTTAGAAGGTGAAAATGGAAAAGCTACATTTTCATATGAATAAGGTTGTCAAAGTCTGCATTAGTAAAAATATTTATGTCTTCTAGGATATGAATGTGTCAGAACCAAAAAATCCTTACATAAGTGTAGACTGACACACATGCAGGATTGAAAATGAAAGTAACATGGTGACTTCTCTAAATTCTTTATTTACACATGAGAAGTGTGAGGAATTAAAGCAGTTGTTTGGACCATCTAATGTATAAATCTTGTTTAAAATATTCAAACATATGGGCCCTCAAGAAATTGGTGTGCACTCTAGGTAGCTATTTTTGAAATTTAACTGGTCATATAAAAATTATTTTAATTTCCAAATACCCTTGTTATAATCTACACAACCAAAAACTGGCTAATGTAAGTAACCAAATCTGAGAGTTTTGAGTCTCCATAGCCATACAGCAGATACATATTTTTTACCTAAGGAAAAAAGTGTAAGACGATATTTTAAAGTCAGATAACTAAAATGATTCCTGTAATTCCACATTCTCAAAAGAAAATGTGTTTAAGGTGTAATAGTAAATTATTCTAGGACTTACTCTAGTAAGTGGGTAAATCGTAAAAATCTAAATTTGGGTTAAATTGTTTCGCTCAAATATCTACATTTCCATTATCGTACCCCAAAAGGAGCTCTCAAAGAATAGTTTGAACAGTTTTTGACCCGAAGATTTTTTTTTTTTTTTTTTGAGCAGGTTGGACTCTTCGGCTCCCTGGAAGGGAAAAATAGGTCCTTTAGTGGCTGGGCTACGTCTTTCAAGTAGGTATTATTTTAATGAAAGACTAGAGGTGTTTTGTCATTTTGTTTGAAACTCCATCCAAGAGTGTTTTTCGAAAACAGACTGAGGGAGCAAGAAAAACAATTCGAAATAGGGAGGAAGGAGTGGAGGGTCAGAAAATAATGAAATTAAAGTTCCTCTGAGTAAAAGAAGATAATTCAGAAAGTGTCTCTAACAGAGGAAAAAATACCGCCTGGATTGCTGCAGGCACCCCAGTCTCCTTTCCTAAAGAGGTCTCTTTAAAGATAATTTTGAGCGATTGCGTTTTAGTTGTGCGGGCCAGGGAGAAGTGGATGCTCGCCGCGCCAGGCACGTCCACAGGAACGCAGCCCCGAGTCACCGTGTCCTTCGTCCTTTACCCGCCTGTGTCAAGCAAGCCTCCAAAAGTGACCCGCAGTTCAGCTCGTCCTTCTCCGCGAACGTCCCTTTGCGGGGATGCGGCCGCCGGTGCCCGCCACCTCTGGCCCCGCTACCAAGCCACTGCGCCGTCGTCTCCCCAAACTGCCCCGCAGTTCCGCGCCCGCCCGCCACTGCAGTTGCGGGGTCAGGCTGGCTGGTGCCTTGGGACGAAAAGGCCATCAAGTCTTGCTCCCCCATCTGTAACGTGCAGCCCCCGCACTGTCCCCGTCGTCGCGCGCTGTTCCCGCGCCCGGGCGGCCGCGCCTCCGCCGCGCAGCCGGGCTGGGCGGTTTCTCAGAAACTTTCCTCCCTCATCCTCTCCTCTGCGCTGAGAAAGCGGCGAAAGCCCCCACTCCTCTCCGCAGACAGACTCTCCACCTGAATTACTGGCTGCCTCCGCGGCTGTGGGGATATTGGAGCTAAGGAGAGAGCCTTCCCGAGTTCGCGGACCCTCCGGCGCTGCAGCCCGCTCCCACCCCTACACTGGGCTCCAATGATCCGCAGCCCCGCGCATTTCGAAAGCCCGCCCGGCTCGCCGGCGCCCGGGGAGGGTCACAGAGGCGCGCGGCCCGGGCCCAACGCCACGGCCGCCCGCGTGGGTTCCCTCCGCCCTCACCCCAGCTCGGCAACGTCCCCCCATCGCATCCCCGGCCGCCTGGCGCGGGGGCCTGGGACAGGGAAGAACTGGGAAATGTGGGTTTGGGGGCGTGTTTGGGGGACTCCGGGAGCGTGGGCTTCACAAGCGGGGAGCGGGGCGAGAGGCCTCTCAGGCCGGGGTGCTCCGGCCTCAGGGAGCGACTTTCCCGGAGGCCGGGGGACTCTGCCTTCGCCATTTCATTATCATCACAGCGCCCACACTTGCTCTTCTCTCAAGCTCTTTGCACCGAAAAAGTAATTCTAAATCTCCTCTAGGATCTTCTGTCTGGTGTTCAGAGTATGAATTTCTTTTTAAAACTTGCTGTGTCTTTCACCTGGGCCACACCCTACGTCCACCCACCCCCTCTCCGCCAAAAGGGAGGTAAAAAATCCTGCGGGCCCAGCTGGGGGTGGGGAAGGGGCCCACAGTCCCGTTGGAAAACCTCAGCAGCCACCTCCGGGATCGGGGCTGGCCTGGGGGCTGGGGTGGGGTGGGGTGGGGTCCGCCGCAGGCCGACCCCGCAGAACCGAAAGTGCAGAGTTGACACGTATGCCCCAGCCCCTCTGCGGCCGCCCGCGCGCCCGGCCTGTCACGCGTGGGGACACACAGAGCGGCAGGCATCGGAGCAAGCAGTACAAAAAGAAATCAAGGCGTTGGGCGCGAAACCTCGACGCGCCTCTAAAGGAACGTTGAGAAAAGGCTGGGAGCAGGGCGCGCGGCCGGGGTATTGCATCATTGTGGCTCCCCCTCCAGAAAACGGGCTCCGAACCACGGCGACCATCATGGCGCTGGCGCCGGGCTGCGCTCCCCGCGCGCCTTCCCCGCGCTCCAGCCGCGGCTCGGGAGACTCGGACGCGCATTTCGCAAACATTCTCGCCCTCTCCCGAGCGCCTGCCCCCACCCCCTCCTTCTTTCTGTGTGTGTGTGTGCGTACGTGTGTGCCTGTGTGCGCGCGCGTATTTGTGTGTAGGGAGAACTTGCAGATGATTTTTTTTCCCTCCCGTGCTGCTGGTTGTAAACTTGATTGGCATTGGCTGCGCCCACTGACCCCGACGCCGAGTCCGCTGAAGATTTAAGGTGGATCCAAGAGGCTGCAGCTTCAGGCTGAGTCTCGCGCTCTAGTTGGTTTGGGAGCAGGAAAAAAAAAAAAAAAAAAAAAGCCCCGAACTGGTCGCCCGCCGCGTTTGCCGAATCCCCCCCCGGGTCCCATTCCCCGCGCCCGCCCGGGGCCCCCTCCCCGCCTCGCGCGCCGCGAGCGGCCTCCGCCCACCTCCCACTTCTTCCCCATTGGCCGGCGCGTGCAGTTTGAATTTTTTTTTTTTTTTTGATGCTTGTTTTCTTGTAAAAAATACAGTTCCCCAGATCGTGTGACGAAACCTGCTTCGGCGGCCCGAGGTGGGGATTTTGAATCGGTTCGTGGAGGCAGAGGGAGGAGGATGGGCGGAGCTTCTGTTCCAAAATTTTCCCCTAAGTGCGGTTGACAGTGTGCAGGCAGGCGGGGGTGCGCGGGGCGGTCAGCGATCTGCAGCTTCGCAGGGACAGAGATGTAACCGAACTCGTTCACGGATGTTCCGCGCGCAGTGTCACCGGCTGCGGGCCAGGGGTGCTCGGAAGGCACGGGCAGGAGCCTGGCGAGGATGCACCTTCCCCAGCCTTGGAAAGGTAGAACTGGGGAGTGCGGGAGGGTGAAGGTGGCCCGGAAAAGAACACCTCTTCGCAACCAAAAAAAAAAAAAAAAAAAATGAGAGAGAGGAAATAGAGGAAAAATGTGTTATTTCAACCGCCACTCAGAACCCATCATAATTCAGCCAGTCGGTGTCATTTTTATTGAATTAAATTTTTAAAAAGTTTTCTTTGATTTCCAGAGCGTTTTTGCGGGAGGAATATGTTAAAACAAATTCAAGACAGGAAATGAGACTTTTGAAGTGCCTTTGATTTCTGGGTCCGGAAATTCTTTTGATAAAGCATGTGTACGTTAAGATTTAGGATGACTTTTTTTTTTATTTTTTTTGTAATACGAGTCTAATGGAAATGACTTTCTTTATGAATTAGAACCCAATTATGTTTTACTCTGTGAACATTTTTAAAGTTTATAATAAGTCAAATGATTCTCCCAATCACTATGTCCATATTAGTGAAATTCTATCTCCATATTAGCGAAATTTGCATAGATACACACCTTTTTCTTTTTCTCTTTTAGTCTTGCTGTAGTGTACCGGACGATGTTAACCAGATATCCAGCACTAGCCTTCTAACAGTTCCTAACTCAGTGGTGACATTTTTTAGTTCTTAACTCCCCCAATCCTTCTTAGCCTAACAAACCTCTTAATTAAGGTCCATGAAAGACCATAAACCAACCTGATAATGCCTTTAGCAAGGGTGTGTTCACTTAATCTCTAATCCCACATCATAAAGGTCTGCTAGTCACTCCTGACCTCCAAGAACCCACCTAACCAGGGTGGACACTGTAAGAAAACATACGTGCCTTAATGGAATGAGAACTTTTTTGAGTTGAAGACACTCTAGCCTCAGGAAACAGTGAGCTCACCATCCCTGGAGTGTGAGTCAAGGACTAGTCTTGGATGGCTCCGTGATAGGAACGTTGAGGACAAGATGCAAATATCAAATAGTATTTGGACTAGTGATTTCAAAGTCTGTTCCAGACCCCTGAGAAACTGTATTTCCAACCTTGGCATTTCTGGATTTCCACTAAATTAAGCTACTTTCCTTGCTCATTAGCATCTTGTAGAGCTGCTTGGGTATTTGAGCACTTGAATGCAGCTAGTCCAAATTGAGATGTGCTATATGACATAAACACCATGTTTCCAAGAATTAGTATGAAAAGAAAATGTTAAATATTTCATTAATAATTTTAATATTGATTACCTATTGAAATAATATTTTGTTATATTGGGCTAAATAAAATATTAAAATGAATTTCATCTGTTCCATTTTGCTTTTTTAGTGGAGTTACTAGACAATTGACAGATGTGGCTCAAATTATATTTCTTTTGGACATTACTCTTCAAGACTAACACCTGTGGTAACTTGAGGCCCCATCTGTGGTGGGGTGACTATTTTTAAGAGTGGTGACTATTAATACTGAGGAGTAGGTGGTCACTTCCAGCTGCCATCCTAACTTCTCAAATTAAAGTGAGACCCTAACTCAGCCTCTGAAAGCTTTATTATTTATTTATTTATTCTTCTTATTATTTTTTTAAAAAGATGGAGTCTCCCTGTCATCCAGGCTGGAGTGCAGTGGTGTGGTCATGTCTCACTGCAACCTCCAAATCCTGGGCTCATGCATTCCTCCCACCTCGGCCTCCAGAATCACTGCAATTACATGTGAGCTCTGAAACCTTTTTTTTTTTTTTTAACTTTGTAGAAAGAGTCTTGCTATGTTGCCCAGGCTGGTCTCGAACTCCTGGCCTCAAATGATTCTCCTGCCTTGGCCTCCCAAAGTGCTGAGATAACAGGCATGAGCCACCACACCTAGCATCTCTGAAACCTTTCAATAGAATTCTGCCAACATCTAACACCTACTGTTTAATCTTTAATTAATTAATTAATTTATTTATTTATTTTTCTTTTAAAGATGGGTCTCACTCTGTCACCCAGGCTGGAGTGCAGTGGGCATGAGCATGGCTCACTGCAGCCTCAAGCTCCTGGGCTCAGGAAATCCTCTACTTCAGCCTCCCATGTAGCTGGGACTACAGATGTGTGCCAACACCTCTAGCAGTTTTTTTACTTTTGTAGAGGTGAGGTCTTGCTATGTTGACCAGGCTGGTATTGAATGCCTGACTTCAAGCGATCCTCACACCTTACCTCCCAAAGTGGTGGGATTACAGGTGTGAGCCACTGAGCCCAGCCTGTTTAATCTTTAACACTTAATGTAGGGTTCGAGCCCAGACTATGGGAATATAGTATAGATATGTCTGATGAACTCAGACTTGGTCACCACAGCTTTTCACTTTATGGCAATAGGAATACTGGAGGCCGGACACATTGGCTTACGCCTGTAATCCGCACACTTTGGGAGGCTGAGGCGGGCAGATCGCTTGAACTCAGGAGTTCCAGACCAGCCTGGGAAACATGGTGAAACCCCGTTTCTACAAAAAACAAAAAAAAACTTAACCGGGTGTGGTGGTGCTGCCTGTAGTCCCAGCTACTCGGGAGGCTGAAGTGGGAGGATTGCTTGAGCCTGGAAGGCTGAGGTTGCAGTGAGCAGAGATCACGCCACTGCATGCGGGCCTGGGCAACAGTGAGACCGTCTCAAAAAAAAAAAAAAAAAAAAAAGAGAGAGACAGAAAAGAAAGAAAGAGAAAGATTGGAAAGTCCAATATGTTAGTTATGACTCTGGAAAAAACAATTTAGACCCCGCAAAAAACCTGCACAGGCAGAGCCTCACTGCTACTCTTCAGGAGACAGGAAGCTGGTGGGGAGATGGACAGGTGTGCTCATTCTAAGACTGGGTCTCTAGCAGAGGCCTGCACAAATGCAAATGTATACTATATTCTTAGATGGAAACACCCAACATGACAAAGATGGCAGTCCCCCCTAATTCATCTGCACCTCTTTACACTAAATTCTGATAACAGGTTCTGATCATCCTGTTTCGTTCCTTTGTTCTAGCAGTCTGTCCACTCAGGACCATATTATAATTACTGTAAATTTGGAATATGTTTTAATTGCTTGTGGGATGAGTCCTCCACATCTCGATGGGTCCCTTTTACTCTTTTTTTTTTTTTTTTTCCTGTTTTCTTTTGCTTGCCATTTTTCCCATGCGGATTTAAAATGAATTTGCCTAGTTTTAAATATAAATCTGTCGGCATTAAAAATAAACAAAGTGGGATTCTTATCTCACACATCAGGATAAATTCCTGAAGAATTAAAGAGGATGAAGTAGAAAGAAATGAAACCATAGACATGCAAGGAGAAACCTCAAAGGATTTTAAAAAATAAAATCTTAGAGTTGGGGAAGGTCTTTCTAAGTACAACAATAAACATAGAATTCAGAAGATGTAATTTTTTTTTTCTTTTTGGTAGAGACAGGATCTCCCTATGTTGCCCAGGCTGGTCGTGAACCTCAAGTGATCCTCCTGCCTTGGTCTCCAAAAGTGTTGAAATTACAGTTGTGAGCCACTGTGCTCAGCTGGGAGGATCTCTTGAGGCCAGGATTTTAAGACCAGCTCGGACAACATAGCGAGACCCGTTTCTAATAAAAATAAAAATAAAATTTTAAATAAAAATAAATAGTTAAGCTATTCTGGAGGCTGAGGCAAGGGGATTGCTCTAGCCCAGGAGTTCGGGGCTGTAGCTCAGGCTACGATGAGCTATGATTTTACTACTGCACTCCAGCTTGGCAGCTCTAAAAAAATAACAATAAAAATAAAGCAGTTATTTTTATAAAATTATTTTATTTTATTATGTATTATTTATATATATGAATATACATTTATATATAATAAATATTTATTATATATATTAATATATAATATATAAAATTATTATATATTATTTTAAAAAATAAAAATAAAATAAAACCATTTAAACCTAAATGGTAAGTTGTATCTTACTTGTATTTAACCATAATAAAATAATATACAACTACTGGAACTTTTTTTTTTTTTGAGACCAAGTCTCACTCTGTTACCTAGGCTGGAGTGCAATGACTCACTGCAGCCTCGACCTCCTGGGCTCAAGTGATCCTCCTGTCTTAGCCTCCCAAGTAGCTAGGATTGCAGGTGCACACCACCATGCCCGGCTAACTTTGTGTGTGTGTGTGTGAGAGTGAGAGAGAGAGAGAGAGAGGTTCTTGCTATGTTGTCCAGGCTGATATTGAACTCCTAGCCTCAAGTGATCCTCCCACCTTAGCCTCCCAAAGTGCTGAAATTACAGGCATGAACCATCATGCCTGGCCCACTGGAAAAATTTAAAGTTCATTCATGTTATGTCTAAAAGAATCTCACACAGTGTACCAGGTTATATTATTTGTGAGGTACTGTAGTGGTTCAATTTCAGGCTCTGGAATCCTACTGCCTGGGTTTGAGTCCAGTTACTGAATTGCCATTTGCAAGTTCCTTCACTTTTTCAAGTTTTTATTTCCGCTGGGCATGGTGGCCCACACCTGTAATCCCAGCACTTTGGGAGGCTGAGGCGGGCAGATCACTTGAGGTCAGGAGTTTGAGACCAGTCTGGACAACATGGTGAAACCCCATCTCTACTAAAAATACAAAAATTAGCCGGGCGTGGTGGCGGGCACCTGTAATCCCAGCTACTTGGGAGGCTGAGGCAGCAGAATCACTTGAACCTGGGAGGCAGAGGTTGCAGTGAGCCGAGATTGTGCCATTGCGCTCCAGCCTGGGGGACAAGAGCGAGACTTCCTCTAAAAAAGAAAAAAAAAGAAAAAAAAAGTTTTTATTTCTTTGTCTATATAATGAGGATGCTTATAACTCTCATAGGGTTATTAAAAGTATTCAATGGAATAATGTATGTGTTATATTTAGCCCAATACATGGTATATAATAATGACCATTACATATTTGTAAACAATCAGATTAATGGGGATATCCAGTTTTTATTTTGTCTTCTCCCAGTAACCACAGCCAGTACTATGTTAACCTTGTCAATATGTCTTATTATTTTTAATTACTGCTGTTATTACCATTAAGAAAAACAAATATTTTAAATTGGCATTTAATAAAGAGAATTAGATATGCAAAAACAGTTAAAATGGTAAATTTTATGTATTTTTACCACAATAAAATTTTTTTGAGGCACTTGTTGAATTTAGTGTCACATCTAATGATTTATGAAAGGACTTGGTATAGATTTATTTGCGGTAATAAGTCAATAGCACATACACCCACATACATATGCAATGACAAAGAGGGAAAAATGTTTGCAACCCACATATCACAGGGTTAATTTCCCCAATAAATAAAGGGTTTCTACAAATCAATGAAGAAAACACAAACCAGTATAAAAATAAGCAAAGGATATGAACACAGTTACTGGAAAAGGAAATATGAAAGGCTTTTAATAAATGAAAACATGCTCAATTGTAGACTATTGGGATATAAACCATATACAGAATATATAAATATAGGTAAATTGAGGCACTCAGATACAAAGATGGCCATTATTCTTTCTTGACAGTTTAATCTTTGCTTCCCTCCTTTCTATCTGAGGGTGAGTGATATTTTTCCAGCCTCATTGGTGGCCAGAGAAGCAAAGAGTTTGCATGCGTGGAAGCCACGACCATCTTCAGGTTCAGTGTAAAATCCCTCTCATCCAAATAATCTCATCTTTAGCTTAGTGGCATCTCCTTACTTTGTACATAGAAATCCCCCAAATCAGCCTCTTAGAGCCAGCACAACTATAAGTATGTAAGAGGTTGATTCTGTCAACACATCCCCATCCATTCCTGCTTTTAATTTTAATACCTGTACGTTGCTGGTAATACCAGTCTCTCCAAAACCATCACCTTATTCTGGCTTTTCCTTCAAGCTCTCTATTCTCTTTTAAAAGCCTGACGAAGAATTGATAACATGATAAACATAAATTGTCTAATTAGTAGAGAGAAACTATGCTATGCAATAAATAGTGTTAGGTTACAGCTAACCGTTTGGAGAAAAATATTAAATCCCCCTTACATACACATACATATTATATACTGTGCATTTAAAATGTATGTACTTTCCAGCTGGGCATTGTGACTGTTATTTACTGCCGTTATTACCGTTAAGAAAAACAAATATTTTAAATTGGCGTTTAATAAAGAGAATTAGATATGCAAAAACAGTTAAAATGGTTTGGTCTTAATGTGTTATGGAAACTTTGCACCTGTAATCCCAGCACTTTGGGAGGCTGAAGCAAGAGGATCACTTGAGGTCAGGAGTTCGAAACCAGCCTGCGAAACCCCGTCTCTACTAAAAGTACAAAAATTAGCCGGGTGTGGTGGTGCATGCCTGGGATCCCAGCTACTTGAGAGGCTGAGGCAGGAGAATCGCTTAAATCTGGGAGGCGGAGGTTGCAGTGAGCAGAGATTATGCTACTGCACTCTACTCCAGCCTGGGCAACAGAGCAAGACTGTCTCACAAAAAAAAAAAGAAAAGAAAAAGAAAAAGTATGTACTTTACTACGAATTTAATTTTGAGAAATAATCAGACGTATGACTAAAGATATATTTACCAAAGTAATCACTGTAATGTTAAATATTAGATTTTAAAAAGAACAAAAGAGTAAACAACCAAAGAAAAACCCTTTAGATGTAGGGTTACAGAATTGATTATTTGATTGATCCAACTATGGTATATGCAAGAAAGGTACAAATTATAGCCATTAAAACACCCTGGGTACCTTTATATGTATTAATAGTTATATGTCTTGGCTGGGCAGGGTGGCTCATGCCTGTAATCCCAGCACTTTTGGAGGCTGAGAGAGGCGGATGGATTAAGTCCAGGAGTGTGAGACCAACCTGGGCAACATGGTGAAACTCCATCTCTACAAAAACACCAAAAAAAAAAAAAAAAAAAAAAAAATTAGCTGGATGTGGTGGCACAGGCCTGTAGTCCCAGCTACTCAGAAGGCTGAGGTAGGAGGATCACCTAAGACAAGAGGAGGTCTAGGCTGCAGTGAGCCATGATCACGCCACTGCACTGCAGCCTGGGTGGCAGAACAAGAGAGTGTCTCAAAAAAAAAAAAAAAGTTATACAGCTTAATATTAAAGTTTCTGTAACACATTAAGATGAAAAGCAGGCACAGAACAGTATCTATGGTATGAATGTATTTTTGTGAAAAATTTAAAAATTCACATGTATATAGGCATACAATTGTCATGGAAGGTTACCCACCACATTGACATCTGTAGTTCCTATTTCTGAGGTCAGGATTATGAAGAGACTTTCCCTTAAACATTTATGTACTGTTTGCATTTTTAACAGTAGACTTTAACAAGGAAAAAACCATGAAGGTATTTCAATTTTTTTTTTTTTTTTTTTTTTGGAGACAGAGTCTCACCCTGTTGCCCAGGCTAGAGTGCAGTGGCCTGATCTCAGCTCACTGCAACCTCTGCTTCCAGGGTTCAAGCAATTCTCCTGCCTCAGCCTCCTGAGTAGCTGAGATTACAAATGCGTGCCACCACGCCCAGATACTTTTTTTGTATTTTTAGTAGAGACAGGGTTTCACCATGTTGGCCAGGCTGGTCTCAAACTCCTGACCTCAAGTGATCTGCCCTCCTCAGTCTCCCAAAGTGTTGGGATTACAGGCGTGAGCCACTGCGCCCAGCCGGTATTTTAAATTTGAAAAAGAATTATCATTACAATTTCTTGAGCGTGGAATCAGAGTTTCTGTTTATGTCTCACATACAGTCTCGTTCTTCTCAGACATTAGCAGAGCACAAGGCATTTCTATAATAATTTTTCCTCCATTTTTCTATCTAACTTCAGATGCCATTAAATCTGTACATGAGTTAGGAGTGTGCGTATGCGTGTTTGTGTACATGGTTTGGCTTCTGGGGCACATAAATGAGGTATAAATATCACCCCCATTAACTCAAAGATATCTTAACAAACTATGGAAAATTGAGGTTATTCCATCTTTTTGCCATATGGGATTTTACTGATAACATGATCCCAAAACTCACATTCCTTAATCTTTGGCACTTGGCACACTCAGGGAATCTGCCTGGGAATTCAACAGATCCACTCCCTGCCTTAGATTAGTTACTTAGGACATAGTGCTGGGAAAATGGTTTCACATTTCAAGTTAACCGATTAATCTTTGGCTGTCCCTCTCCATGTGACTGACCTGGGGCAAATCTTAGAATCTCAGACTATTGGCTATGGGAGATCACTGTATCCGGTCTTTCCATTTTACAGATGAGACTATTCTAATTCTTGATTTCCTGTAAAGTGGGGAAGTTAAACGAAGATGATTTATAGATTCCTTCTGGCTTACAGCTCTGTGATTCCTGTTTCCTAGTCAAGATCACACATTCCATCCCTGTGGATCAGGTTCTATTTTTCAGGGAAGCTAGAGTCCTGATTTTTGGCCACAAACCACATACTCAAAATCAAAAGAAGATGATCGTATAATAGCGTAGGCTGAACAATGAACGTTTGTAATCTCACTAGAAAAAAAGCACGTGAATGTGTAACCTCAACCAGTAGTGCCAGATACTGCTGCACACTGTCGCGTGCACTCTCAGGGAGCCTTTACTAAGGCCAGGCTCTGTGGGCTTCAAGGTCACAAACCGGAGTGCTGGCTTCCTGGAGCTCCACAGGGCATCACAGCTGTAATTATTCCACGGAATTTAGGTGAATGTTGTGAAGGATGAGTGCCATGCAGGGACCTCAGAGCTTCTGTTCATGCTCCATGCTCTAGCAGTTTGGATCCCAGACAAGGTGACTAACTGAGGAAGCAAGCAGGGGCTAAAATCGAAACTCTTTCCCCAAGCCAGCCTGTGTTTACTGAAAAGAAAAGGGCCTTTAAAATCCACCCAACACTCCCTTCAGCCGGGCAGCCACTTGGAGTCTCAGCTACTCAGGAGGTTGAGGTGGAAGATCCCTTGAGCCCAGGAGTTCAAGTCCACCTGAGCAACAGAGCAAGACCCCATCTCTAAAACAAACAAACAAAAATCAAAAATGCCATTCCATCCCCCTCACCAGCAGTGCCTTCCCCTATGTTCCAGTGGCTGCCTGTAGGATGCAGTAAGAGTTTGAAACAGGGGCCCTGACCTACAGCAGGGGCTACAGAATCCCTCCTAAAGAAATTACTTTCAAGCTGAGACCTGGAAGCTGAGCATGAGTTAACCAGTTGAAAGGAGGAGAGGAAGGAGAGTGAGCCAGGCAGAACACAGTCCAAGGCTGCAAGTCAGAGAAGAGCTTTGAAAGAAAGTGCTTGTGGCTGGGAGGCAGTGAGCCAACGGCAGAAGGAATGAGTGATGTGGCTGGAGTGATGGGCTTTTTAAGCCACATTAGGAATTTTGGACTTCAACTGCAATGGGAAGCCACTGGATAGTTTCAAGGTGACTTGGCAGGCACAGTGGCTGATGCCTGCAATCTCAGTGCTTTGGGAGGCCAAGGTGGATTGCTTGGGAGGCTGAAGAGGATCATTTGAGGTTAGGCATTCAAGACCTGCCTGGGCAATGTGAGACCTCATTTCTACAATAAATAAACAAATAAATAAGCCAGGCATGGTGGCGAGCACCTGTAGTCATAGCTACTTGGGAAGCTGAAGCAGGAGGATCGCTTGGGCCCAGGAATTCCTGAAAAGAAAAAGGCCTTTCCTGAAAAGAAAAGGTTTTAGTGAACTATATAATCTACCACTGCCACTCAGGCCTGGGTGACAGAGTGAGATCTTGTCTGTAAACTAACATAAAATAAGCTCATGCCTGTAATCTCAGCACTTTGGGAAGCTGAGGCAGGTGGATCACTTGAACCCAGCCTGGGTACCATGGCAAAACCCCATCTCTACTAAAAATACAAAAAACTAGGCCGGGAGCAGTGGCTCATGCCTGTAATCTCAGCACTTTAGGAGGCTGAGGTAGGAGGATCACTCAGGAGGTCAAGACTAGCCTGGCCAGCCTGATGAAACCCGTCTCTACTAAAAATACAAAAAATTAGCTGGGCATGGTGGTGCACGCCTGTAATCCCAGCTACTCGGGAGGCTGAGGTAGGAGAACTGCTTGAACCCAGGAGGTGGAGGTTGCGGTGAGCCAAGATGGTGCCATTGCACTGTAGTCTGGGCAGTAAGAGTGAGATTCTGTCTCAAAAATAAATAAATAAATAAATAAATAACACTAGCTGGGCATGGTGGTGTGCAGCTGTAGTCCCAGCTACTCGGGAGGCTGAGGTGGGAGAACGACCTGAGCCTGGGAGGTCAAGGCTATAGTGAGCCATGATCATGCCACTGCACTCCAGCCTGGGTGACAGACTGAGACCCTGTCTCAAAAGAATAAATAAAATAAAATAAAATAAAATAAAATAAGAGAGTGACTTGAGCAGCTTCAATTAAATTTTATTGTTTCCTCACTTTATCTAATATTAGTTGAAATCCTTAGTCTTATGTTGGGGCTATCCCAATAGGACATGGGAAAGAAAGTTCAAGCTTTCGCCTTGATAGTTCTCCATGATGCTGCTTACCCTACACAATCGAATTTTCAAAAACCAAAACTCCCGATTTCATTAAGTAAGGAGGGTGTAATGAGTAGTGCTTGGACCGTTAGAGGGGATGAGGGGATGTGGTCGCAAGTGGTGTATTTCAGGCTTTTGAAGGAGCACATTCAAGGAAGAGCCCTGCCTAGTGTCAGCTACTGAACCAGAGATCCAAAGTAGTGGACCTCGCCAGCCTCCTGCTCCACCCAGCTACCAGTCTTAGCTGGAGCTCCCTTTTCATTGTCATCCTCAGCCAGTTGCTCATGCTATTTTAGAGTCTGGCCCATGTTTTGCTCTTTGGTTGTGCGATTGGTGTGAGTCTTCTAAGCGAATGAATAGCTTAGAGGTAAATACTGAATCTTTTGCTTCAAGTAGCTCAGCATTTTTGTCTTTCATTTTTACTAAGCGACTAGATTCAATATTCGAAGATGCTTTGGCCAAATGATTCATTATTTATTTGGCTTTAGAAACAGACTTCAAAAGGATCATAGAAATAAACAACCCAGAGGATTTTTTTTTCCTCTTTTTTAAAATTGAAGATTAATAAAAGAGAGACCTCTGCTGGCTACCGTGGTGTAACAACCTAGAGTTGGCCAGTGACTCCACAGGAAGCTATAATGGCTGTGATCCGCCCCATAACGCTTTTACAGTTGTCAGCAAATCGATCACTATTTGTTCATTTCCTCAGCGATCAACTCAGGTTCTTTGGGAGCTCATCTAAGTGAGGTGTAATTCCCAGTCCAATCACAAGTGTTTCTGTTTCCATCTTTAGGAAAAGTATTAGTCTTTTATATTTCTCGAACATAACAGCTTTACACATGAGCCCCTGCCAAAACTGAGACCTGAACTAATTCCTGCGTCTTATCTTCTTTGTTTCCTTTCCCCCGTTTTGCCTCCACCTCTCCTCCTCCCCTTCTCCAGTAAAACAAAATAAAACAAATCTACACTAAAGAGAGAGTACCGCTGATGGAAAGTGAGAAGTGGGGAGCTGGGCGCTTATCTTGGGCGTATCCTCAACTGAGGATCCAGGCTGGGGTGGGGGCCAGGGTTGGTGTTATCTACCTGAGTAGAGCTGTAGTTCCTATTGATGTCTTCCGACGGATTTGTTCCACCGTGGGAATGTGGCTGCACGACAGTGGAGCGAGGCTCAGCGAATGCTTGAGAATGTGGAGGGTCGTTATCTAGCGGGAGGAAGGGGACCGAATGTTCTCTGGAGACCTTTTGTTGGTAACAAGCATAATGAGTGCCTACTATGCGCCAGGCCCTGGACTAAGTACCCTACATACCTTAATTCTGTTTCCTGCTTTTCCTCTCTCTTCACAGTCTTAAGAATGTCTTTCTATGAGAAAAACATTGAATATATGTAAAGAACTGACAACAAAGCCTGCATAAAGTTGTAACGATGTGTGTGTTCACTATTTTATTATTATGTTTTTACTCTGGAATATGCTGCCACTGCTACACATGAGGGGAGGCTCTCCCCTTCCTCACCAGAGTAAGCAAGTCCTTTTTTTTTTTTTTTTTTTTTTTAAAGACACATGGAGTCTCGCTCTATTGCCCAGGCTGGAGTGCAGTGGCATGATCATGGCTCACGGCAGCCTCGACCTCTTAGGCTCAAGCAGTCCTCCTGCCTCAGCCTCCTGAGTAGCTGGGACTGCAGGTGCATGCCACCACACCTGGCTAATTTTAAATATTTTTAGAGATGGGGGTCTCACTATGTTGCCCTGCTGGTCTTGAACTCCTTTGCTCAAGCAGTCCTCCCAATTTAGCCTCCCAAATCACTGGGATGACAAGCATGAATCCCAATGTGCCTGGTTAATTATGGAGATGTTTACATATCTACATATCTTAAAAGGGTGTCATTTTAATAATTTCAAATGATACTTTATAGTTTCTAACATGGTGCCT